>NW_025728467.1:3862896-4228730 GCF_021461385.2 Schistocerca piceifrons | reverse complement strand
GAACTAGTTAAATAAAAGTCTCTACATAGAGCCCTGTGTGCCTAGGTAGACTTTATACAACTGAGGCAGAGCAGGTCCCTCAGAGGTTGCCCACTAACGACTATTCCATCTCCACAGCTGCGCATCTCTTTGGCACACCTCAAGACTGAGCCGCTATTTATAGAGGTTTCCACCATCCTCACAACGTGCGTGGCCAAGTCAAGATCCCATTACGTGTGATACACCACATTCCACCATCGTGCTGTGAGATGAGAATAATCGAGCAGCACTAGTCAAATAGCGCATGCAACAACAGTTACGAGAATATGTGGACAGTGTAGGTGAAGCAGAATTACTCTCCAATCAAACAATATTATTTACTTTGTTACATATTTTGAGATTCTGTTAGGGTGTGTTGCTGCAAGGATGCTGAGAATGTCAAAATGTGTAATTTACACCTTAGAAAATCCCGGATGGGGCAACAATATGAGATAGGATAGATTACAACTCACCACATGGAAGAGATGTTGAGCATCAACCAAGGGCATTGTAAGAACACAGAACTTAATCCTCCATAAAATGATGAAAAAGAAAAACCGTGCACACACACGGGAGGGTAGTAAGGCCTAAACGCGGAGAACAGCTATCTCAGCTGATGTGGCTGTACACACGAAATGTGTCATGGGGATGGAGGGCAGTATGAGGAAAGGGTGGTGTAGAACGCTGCAGTGCTGCCTATGGGAGGAAGCACATATAGTGTTGTGACAGGACGGTTGGATGGGGAAAGAGGGAAGGGTTGGGGAGAGTAGCAGAAAAGGTGAAAAAACTGTACAGGTGCACTGGGGGGGGGGGGGGGGGCGACAGTAGGCGTGTGTAGAGCTGGAATGGGAGCAGGCGTTGGGACAGAAGCAGGTGTAGCTGAGGCCCTAACAGTGACAGCGCAGTGACTGTCGAAGTCTAGCACATCAGGTCAGGCAGCCATCTCAAACTGGACGGTCCAGCTGCCTCTCAGCCAGTCTAGCAGTGGCCATTCACAGTGACAAACTGCTCGCCAGAGGAGATGCTCACATAGAATGCTGTACAGTGTCTCGTTTTTGGGCGCAAAACAACCGGGGTCATATGCGCACACGTCAAAACTATAGAACACGAAGACAGAGGTGTTAAAAATGACTAAATGTCAATCCCAATTGACATAATAGCAGACAGTGAAAAACAGGGACGTGGAGAAAGAGCTACTAAAGTCACCATACAAAACCGGAGGTCCAAAACTAAAAATTAAATGCCTTTCGTCATATCGCTTTCACGGACAGAAACTAAATTGCGGTCCACAGCCCACGCGTCAATTGCTAAAACGGTCGATAAATCAGACGGCAAGTGGGAACATAAACGGTTAAGAAATGGACTTTCAGCCGGGAGGAAGCGAACAGTTAAAATTTGGGCGCAGTATAACAAGTAGTGGGGGAGCGCCACTTATAAAATGACGATGGCTAAAAAGACAGTGCCCAATACGCAACCGAGTTAAAATGACTTCCTCCAGGCGGCAGAGCCGAGAGGAGGTCGCCCATGCCACTGGGAGAGGCTTAATAATCTTGAGCTTATTCCTTTAAGGAAGGACCAATGGCGATGCCGAAGGGACGCTACCTCCTGATGGACAGCAACATAGTGATCACTAGAGGGAATATAGAAACTAGTGGGCTGAGGTAAGAGGACTGCAGCCTTGGCAGCAGCGTCAGCAGCCTAGTTTCCTGGCAGACCGACATGACCAGGAATCCACAAAATTCACAGTGGCTGCAACACGAGTGATAAAGTTGCACTAAGGGATGGGCGGTGTAAAACGCACAGAGACTTTGAAGGGCGCCTAGTGTGTGTGAGCACGACAATTTAATAGTCTGTGACGCCAGATGTGCTCTGTGGCCTGATAAGAGGCGAAGAGCTCGGCTGTAAATACTGAGCAGTGTGTCGGAAACCGACAACTAAAGACGTGAGTGCCAATGACGAAGGCACATCTGACCCTACAGTCAGTCAGAGCCATCAGTGTACACAAATGTACTACCGCGAAATTCTGTGCGAAACTAACGAAACTGAAGGCGACAGAGTAAGGCTGGAGTAGTGTCCTTACGAAGTCAATGAAGGCCGAGGTTAACAAGGGCCACTTCACGAAGCGAAATTGGCGAAGCATTCACACCCACTGGGGAAGTTGCAGGTAGTTTGAAATTAAGCTGCCGAAGCAAGCGCCGAAAACGGACTCCAGGAGGTAACAGGGAAGAGGGATGTGCCCCGTACTGGCGATCGAAGTAAGCATCGAACAAGGAGGCATAGCATGGGTGGCCACGCATGGCAGACTAACAGCATGCCTGAGGAGAAAGTCATGACGGTAGGACAGTGGTAGTTCAGCCGCTTCAGCATACAGGCTCTCACTTGGGGTAGTGTAAAAGGCGCCAGTGGGCAAATGGATAACATGATGGCGGATGTGTTGAGATGGCGTAAGAGGCTGGACGTGCAGATGCATAAACAAAGCACCCACAGTCGAGTTTCGGATGGAAAATGGATCGCTACAAACGGAGGTTCGATCAGCATGCCAGGAGGTACCATTGAGGACATGTAGGACATTGAGGAACCGCGTAAGACTGGCTGCCAAGTAAGACACATGAGAGGACCAAGAGTTTCCTAGCGAACATGAGCATCATGAATTTCGTAGTTTCAACTAACGGAAGGGCAACATGCCCAAAATGTAAAGATGGTAGGAGAAACCATTTGCGCCGCCAGAAATTCATACCGACGGGTTTGTCAGTGGAAAAACTAAAACCATTGTAAGTGCTCCAGGAGTACAGACGATCGAGACGTCGTCGATGACACCGCTCAGTGACAGGTCCGTGAGAACTGGAATAGAAGGCAAAGAGGGAGCCGAAGATGTCCGGTGGGCGACAGGCCATTATAGGGTAAATGGCGATAGCTAATAGGATGATGCTCAGGAGAGAACCCTGAGGCACACCGTCTTCCTGGATAAAGGTGTCCTACAAGGCAGAACCCACATGCACCTTGAAAACTCTGCCTTCTAAAAATTCCCGCAGGAAACGGGGCAGGCAGCCATGGAAGCCCCACATGTAAAGAGTTCTCCAGCAGGTGTTGTAGGCCTTCTCCAAATCGAAAAACACGGCCAAAGTCTGGGATTCCCGCAGAAAACCATTCATGACACGGGTGGACAAACTAACGAGATGGTCAACTGCAGAACGCCACACTCTAAATCCACACTGTGCAGTCGTTAGTAAATAATGACACTCGAGCCGGGCGTGATTCATACGTCACCTTGCAAATATTGTCAGTGGGAGAAATGGGGCGTAAGCTAGAGGGAAGGTTTTTATCCTTACTGGTCTTAGGTATGAGGGTGACAGTGGCTTAATGGCAATGGCCAGGAAATGTGCCCTCTGCCTAGATGCGGTTGTACATGTTAAGTAGGAAACGCCTGCCTACAAGAGAGAGGTGCTGCAAGATCTGAATTTGCACAACACTGGCCCTGGGGCGGAGGATCGGGATGAGCTGAGAACACGATCTTGCTCCCTTATAGTAAAGGCGGCATTGTAGCACTCACTATTCTGAGAAGGGAAAGGTATCGCCAGAGCCTCCTTCGCTCATTTCTGGTGGAGGAAGGCAAAGTGATAGTGGTAAGAGCTCAAAAGGTCGGCAAAATGGCGACCCAAAGTATTTGAGATAGCAATAGGGTCCACGATGATATCGTCTGCTACTTTCAAGCTAGAAATTGGCAAATGGATCTTGGTCCCAGACAGTCGTTTGAAGTTGGCCCACATGACAGAAGAAGAGGTGGAAACGTTAAAAGAACTAATGAATGCAATCCAGCTAGCTTTTTTGCTTTCCCGAAAAACGCGACGACACTTTGCACGCATCTGATTTTAATGAATGCAGTTTGTCATCATAGGATGGCAGTAAAAGCGTGGAGAGAACATCTCCGTGCGCGAATTGCGTCGCGGCATGCCTCAGTCCACTAAGGGACTGGGACACGACGTGGTGAAGAGTAATTGCGAGGAATGGAATGTTCTGCAGCAGTAAGGATAACATTTGTGAGATATTCCACATGGTCATCACAGCTGGGGAAATATTGTTCTTTGGAGGTCGACAGGGAGGAGTAAAGTCGCCAGTCAGGCTTAGTAAGATGCCATTTCGGTGTGCACACAGGTCAGGTAGGAGTCAGCAGACTGATAGCACATGAGAAATGGACGCTCAAGTAGGTGTTACAAAGAGTGGACCACACAAGACGATGGGAGAGCTGGAAAGTGCAAAAGTATAGGTCCATATGAGAATATGTGTGGGAGGAGTCAGAAAGGAATGTGGGTGCTCCACTGTTAAGGCAGAAGAGGTATAGTTGGTTAAGAAGGTCAGTCAAGAGGGAACCTCTCCGACAGGCTCTGGGAGAACCACAAAGGGGATGGTGTTCATTAAAGTCGCCGAGTGGCAGAAATGTAGGAGGTAGTTGCCCAATAAGCTGAAGGAAGTTTGCCCTGGTGACATCAAATGACTAAGGGATGTAAACGTTACAGGGGGAAAAAGTCAGGTGAGGAAGATAAAGGGGAATTGCAACAGCTTGAAGATGGGTAGACTACGAACTGTCATCCCCTACGAGCAGCATGACAGCCCAATGAGATGGATTGCCGACCCCAGGGGGAAGGTCAAAACGACCCAGGAAGGAATATCAAAGCTTCAAGTGGTCACGAGAGTGCGATTTCGTTTGCTGAAGGCAGCGTACAAGGGGATGCTGCGATGCTAAAAGCTGCCGTAAATCCTCTTTTTGGGACCGAAGGCTACGAACGTTCGAGTGGAGGAGAGTCACGATGTGGACGAGACGGAGTGTCACCTCGGTGGCTGCCGAGTGTCAGCCTGCGAAGAGTCACTGCTTCAGGGCACAAATGCAGGAGGATCCCGCTCCATGGGGTGCACAGAAGCATTGGATTGCTTGTGCTGTCGGTCTATGGAGTCCAACGCAGAAAAACGGTTGGTGGTGCGCACAGGCAACACTCAGGCCAGCCAGGCTAAGGTGTCACATAGCAATACTGTCGAAGAGGATCCCAGAGTTGGCGGAGTGGAAGATCGTTTGCCTTTGGTGGACTGCTTCAAGCCTTTCTGGTTAGCAAAGGGACAGTTGGGTGTTGTTTGGCTGGAGGGATGTAGGAAGTCTCCATGGGAGTACTACTCCTGCCCTTTCTGGCCTACCAGTTGTGTAACTGGTGGCTTCGCCCCTTGAGCTGAAAGTTTGATGTCTTGTTGCACATCTGGACGGGGGGATGGTGATGCTACCGTGACGCTGGGCTATTTCACAACCTCAGAGCTGAATTTGAGGTCGCATGTCTGTGTGGGCATGTCCTTCATGAATCTAGACGTACTAAGAACAGAACTATAGGTACCAGACGGGAGAACACAGTATTTGCGACTAACCAATAACTTGCGAGTGAGTGGGTAAGGTACTTTTTCCCTTACACAGATCTCTTGGGCAGCCCACGCATCAAGGAACACAGGAAAATACAGAGAGGCGGCGGCACGGCCGCCATTGCACTTGATACAGCGGAGAGAAGGAGGCAGACGATTGCCCTGATGTACATCCCTACAACAGATTACACACTTGGCTGGGTGTCGACATTAGGTTCTAGTGTGGTTCAAACGAAGACACTGGTAGCTGCACATCAGGTTCGAAATGTACTGTCTAACTGTTATAATTTCATAGCCTGCTTTGATCTTGGACAGAAGCACCACTATATCAAAAGTGATAAAAATAGTGCAGGTGGGCATTAGAGAGGAGTCTACCATTTTTATAACCCGATGGATGGAAATGACACACTGATCAGAGAGATAAGATTGGATTTCAGCCTCAGTTAAACAGTCAAGCAGCCTAGTATAATTAAAGCCACATGAAGAATTCAGAGGTCCAAGGGCCTCGACACAAACAGGGTTGCTGTGGAGAAGTTAGGTGGTAAGCGGTTGTTGCGATTGAGAATCAGAAGCAGCAGGGCTCAAAATTGCAATACCTTTCTGAACAATAAACGGATTTACCACGGCGAAGGACTGACAGTCTTCAGTATAAGAGACCATGAGGAACCGTGGTGCAGCTGGAAGGGATTTTGAATCGATAGCCTCATACCGTTTACGTTTCATAGACGTCGACTGTGAAGATGATTTGTTCACGGCGAGAAAATCCCCCAAGATTGCCAGCATCTCCAGTGGCACGCTCCTTCACAAATGGGGGCACCTGCCCTAGGTGACTGTTCGCACCTCCCCAACACCTGACTGAGGAATCATACGGCAATTTGGGAAGGTTGCAGCTCAGGCAATCATCCCTCTCTGGGCCTGGCCTGTACCATGGGGTACGTGCCAACTCTACCTGCCGACACGGGGCTGAAAATTACGCGTTACCCACTCACCGGTTACATATCAGATGCGTGAGCCAGCCTTCGGGAGTGCACAGGGAGGAAGAAGAAAATGAGGACCCTCGAACACCCAAGCGGAGGAGCGAGAGGAGAAGGTAAACAAAGAAAGGAAAAGGGAACGAACAGATAATGCGGAACATTCCCAGTAATACCCCAGACATGTTCCGCAAGGGAGGGGAAAAAGAATAGCGAGAGGACATACATGCAGCACAGAAGGGAGAAAATGCTGCAAAGGCTGGGGCCCCACGGTAGCCGAGCACAAACCCGCCAAAAAGTGGCGAGCCCCACTGGGGGGGGGGGGGGGGGTGCGGCACAATGGTTGGAGCCGAGTCAGTAGACTGTGTGGCCACGTTCACGGGTGGCCCTGCCTCTGACACTGTAGGAGATACCCACGATGAGACAAAAATAGGTGACAGTGGTAGGACACACGGGACAGGTCTCACATCTATGTATGTTCTACTGATACGTGATGTGTAGCAAGGAGTAGGGTGTTGTGTTCAGATAGGGAAGGATGCCGATACTGCTTAGGTCGGGTGTGAATTGGAATGCTGCTGTTGAAGACGTGGGAAACATTTCACATTTTCAGGCACTATGAGAAGTTGTCGAAACTTTGGAAATCAAGGCTGTACAGTCACATCCGTATACAAACCACCGGACGTTGATCTCAAAATCAATCTAGCAGATAACTTTTCTAGTCAACACACGCAAATAGTGACTGGTGACTTCAACTGTCACAGCACCACATGGGGGCTATGAGCATGATGATGAGAATGGTATTACAATAATGGGCGGAAGGCAACCATCTGACCCTAAGCAACCTGCATCTCATCAGTGGCAGATGGAAAAGCAGATACAATCCTGATCTAATATTTTACAGCGAGAACATCTCACAACAGTGCATAAAATCTGTCTGCAATCCTATTCCAAGTACACAGCACAGACCGATCATGTGCGAAATCTACGCAGCAGTTAGACCACAGACAGTTCCGTTCAGAAGTAGGTTATACTTCAGGAAATCCAACTGGCCGAAGTTTACAGAAACGCTGGACGCTGCAATTCCCAATACAGAACCTTCACCTGTCTCATATGACACTTTTGTGAGGGCTGTAAAGAGGTGCTCCAGAATTGCAATTCCTCGGGGTTGTCGAACATCATACATTCCTGGTCTAACTTCAGAACTCACTGCCCAATTTACAGAGTATAAGGTGCTATTCTAAGAAGATCCATTCGACGAGACAATGCTACTGGCTGGGAAGAAACTTATTGCATCTCTGATAGAATCCAAAAGGAATTCTGAGGTTAAAACGACGGAAGAACTTGATCTCATCAGAAACAGTCAAAGCGTGGAGATTATTGAGACGCCTCAATAATGACCCAACCAGATCCACATCACACTGCAGCATTACTGCAGATCAGATAGCAAACCAACTGCTCATGAATGGGAAAGGAATCCATAGAATCAAAGTTCCGAAAGTACAGCAAGAGGTCCAAGAACAAACGAGGAATCTGACTCTTCCTTTCCAGATTTCTGAATTAAACAAGGCTATTAAGGAGAGCAAAACTGGTAAAGCGTCCTGTCTAGATGACTTCCGTATGGAGCAACTCAAGATTTTCGGTCCAGAAACAAGAAAGTGAATCCTGCAGCTTTTCAACAACTGCATGAACCAGTGCCATATACCAAAGATCTGGCGGAAGAGCAGGGTGATAGCTCTTCTGAAACGTGGAAAGGAAGCAAATCATCCCAAGAATTTCAGAACAGTTAGCCTTTTGTGTCACCCTTATAAACTGTTCGAACGTATGATTCTGAATAGAATCCTACCAGTAATAGACCCTGTTCTCATACCTGAACAAGGAGGATTTCGACCAAACAGAAGCTGCACAGGGCAACTTTTGAATCTGACTCAGTTTATAGGGAATGGCTTTGAAACCCGTCAAGTAACTGATGTGGTCTTCGTGGATCTCACAGCAGCGTATGATACTGTCCATCATCGGTTACTCCATGCAAAATCATACAATATGATCAAGAGCGCCCACCTCGTTAGACTACTCAGCACCCTCCTCCAAAACCGCAGGTTTTTTTGTTGAATTTCAAGGACAACACAGTCGCTGGAGAGCGCAGAAAAATGGTCTACCTCAGGGAAGCGTCTTGGCTCTACTTCTCTTCAACATTTATACCAACGACCAGCCATTGACCCCAGGCACAAAGAGATTCTTATATGCAGATGTCCTAGTCCTTGCTACACAGAGCTCATGCTTTGAAAGAGTGGAAAGAAACCGGACAACAGCACTTAGAACATTGTGAAACTATTACAATCGGAACCAACTCAGACCAAACCCTTCGAAGACACAAGTGTGTGCCTTTCATTTAAGGAACAGGGAAGCTAATCGTGAGCTACATATTGCATGGTCAGGCATCCAACTACATCATCATCATCATCATCATCATCATCATCATCATCATGTACCTAAATACTTGGGAGTCACTCTCGATAGATCTCTGACATTCAAAACTCACTGCAAGAACACTAAAATTAAAATCTCCGCTCGGAACAACCTAATTCGCAAAGTAGCGGGGACACAGTGGGGATCACATCCACAAACTATTCGCTGTTCTGCAATGGCACTGTGCTGTTCTACTGCTGAATATGCTTCTCCAGTCTGGTACAGGTCATCTCATCCCAGACAAGTAGACATTGCTCTCAACGAAACCTGCAGGTTGATCACAGGTTGCTTAAGACCTACCTAAACTGATATGCTCTACTGCCTGGCTGGAATAGCGCCACCATGGGTACACAGAACAGTGGTTGCTAACAAGGAGAGACTGAAAGTGGAACAGGACAGTGCCCATCCACTGCACGGACATAATCCACCACAGCAACGGCTGAGATCGAGAAAGAGCTTCCAGAGAAAAGAGCTTCCAGAGAACATCCGAGAAGCTCACCATTTCACCAGAGAAGGCAAGGCTGGATTTATGGAAGAAGTCGACGCCTCACCTGCAGACGCCAGAAGCTGAAGAACTACCACCTGGACGCAACAAGAGCTGGCTGGTATGGAAATCTTTAAAAAGTTTACAGTCAGGAGTCAGACGATCCAGAGACAACCTGAAGAGATGGGGCTTCATAACAGAAGATACGTCCTGTGATTGTGGACAAGAACAAACCACAAGCCACATGCTCCAGTGCCTTTTGTGCCCTACATCCTGCACGAAGATTGATCTCCTGCAAGCCACTCCAAGCGCCTTGGAGGTTGCAAAGTACTGGGCACATGTAATATAAATACAATATTTACTGACGTGTGTGACTAGTGTAGGTGTTTGTTTGCTGCCAAGACAAGATTTTAGAAAAGTAAGCAACAGAATCAAAATTGAATGAAGAATGGACAGAGCGAGTTCTGTTATAATGTTGTTACGTAAATTCTTCAAAAGAAGGAACTTAATGATAAGTACTGACTTATCTAGGAGAAAGGTTCCAAGATAGGGTTTGACAGTATAAAAGTCTAGCGTACATTTTTTGCTATTGTACCTTCAGAGACAAGTATTTACGGGATACGCTGAAGCTTTTTCCTAGTACAAAAACGTGATAAAATCAATATGGAAAAGGAAAGAAAAACTAAATAAGTATTCAACTTGCGCCATTTATACAGACATTTCTGGTATAGGAAGTAACACTGCTATGCAGTAGTACAGAATCTACTGTATTTCTACAGTAGATCAGTTTTCCACTTCCATATTCTGTAGCTGTTAGTCAGCCTATGTAGTGGAATTAACATGCAGGCAGTTTTCACAAAACGTAGATCTCACAGCCTTAACCATAAAGTTAGTAACAGTAAATTACTCAATTTTAAGGAAACAGTACCTGAAGATATTTGTTCCAAAACAGCGAAACTGCGACACCAAGGAGTGTAAAGGGCAGATCAAGAATGTTGGTTGTTTCGTTGGTTGATTGGGGATGGGCTGGGGTGGCAGGAAGGGACCAAAAAGCAACGTCATCAGTCCTGAGATCTAAGGTGGCAAAAAAAGAGAGAGACAACACAAAGGACAGTCAGTCAGTCAAGGGGAAGGTGAAATGGGCAAAGAAAGAGGTTAAAGGTATGAAAGGGCAGCAGGGAGAGGACAGATCAGGATGGGGTGGGCGCAAACAGAGAGAGCAGGACCGTCACAGATACGCAATGCGCTTTGGGGCATCAGCTCCACCATTCATACCATATCATACACCACACCATACCATACAGAATACTGTAGCATGCGCAATACCATGATCGTGACAATGTGGGCAACACCACGAGAAGATCAAAAAAGGGGAATCAAAATGGCAGAGAAACCAGGCAAAATGCAGGGGAAAAAGGGGAGAAGAACCTGGCCACTGTGGAGACAAGGCCAACGGCTCCATAAGCAATGTGAACGCTAACTAATGGCCTCCAGTTCCAGACGAATATTCGATTATTTGAACACCGGAAGAGACCATTTTCGCGAAGAAAACCGAGGAAAGATGTTACCATATGAGGATCATCTGCTAACACGCAGGACAAGGAAGGTTGGAGGGGATATGTAGTAAGAAGGGCCGAAACGCAGGGGCAATCCAGCAAAATATGGATCACGGTGGTGGGGGGCCCCGCAACTACAAGGTGAGGAGGATTGGGAGTTAGGCTCACTGCTGGGTAAAAAACTACTGGTCAACCTAGTATGGCCAATACGAAATGGCAGAGGGTGGAAGACGCCCAATGGGAGAGTTGAACGAAAGAATGCCATGTGGAGCTACCCCAGGGAAGGAAGGGGGAGAGGTATCGACGCCTTAGGTACTAGGAGGGAGTTATTCCTCAAATGGTTTATCTCACGCTACAGAGAGAAAATTTATAAGTGGAGGTCAAACTCCAAAGAGGGACCAGAAACACTAAACAAGGAAGGATCAAAAAGAAAAAGCAATGGCAACAAAACTGTAAGGAACACAGAAAACCAGATGGCTGGCCAGGTCAACATACTGTAGGTATGAAAACTAAGGGGGGGCCAGAGGGGCCAGAGGGGGAGGGGTTACGACAGGGAGGAAAGGAGGATAAGTGCAGAGCGGTAAGGAAGAAAGGGCTGGTATAACTATGGGTCCTGTGTAAGCCATGCATGAACTTATGGTAGAACCCCAAGCCTCAGGGAGGGGGGGAGACCAAATATGGAAAACGTGTTTAATGAACAAGAACTAAGTACACACATCAAAATAGATTTGCACCACCTTGGTTCCTAGAGTTCCGGAACATGTACAAAAAATTGGAAGAGAGATCAACATAAACATCATTCCTCCCATTTTATTGCTCATGAAAACTACACATAGCATGTTGTACCACCATACAGCGAGACCTTCAGAGGTGGTAGTTCAGATTGCTGTGCACACTGGTACCTCTAATACCTAATAGCACGTCCTCTTGCACTGATTCATGCCTGCATTCGTCGTGTCATACTATCCACAACTTCATCACAGCACTGTTGGTCCAGATTGTCCCATTCCTCAATGGCGATTTGGCGTAGATCCCCCAGAGTGGTTGGTGGGTCACGTCGTCCATAAACAGCCCTTTTGAATCTATCCCAGCCATGTTAGATAGGGTTCATTACTGGAAAATATGCTGCCACTCTAGTCGAGCGATGTCGTTACCCTGAAGGAAGTCATTCACAAGACGTGCACGATGGGGGCGCGCATTGTCGTCCATGAAGACGACCGCCTTGGCAATATGCTGCAGATATGGTTGCACTGTCGGCCGGAGGATGGCATTCACGTATTGTACAGTCATTACAGTGCCTTCCATGACCACCAGCGGCGTACGTTGGCCCCACATAACGCCACCCCAAAACAGCAGGGAGCCGCCACCTTGCTGCACTGCCTTGGCAGTGAGTCTAAGGCGTTCAGTCTGACCGGGTTGCCTACAAACAGGTCTCCAACGATTGTCTCTAAGGCATATGGGACACTTATGAGTGAAGAGAACGTGATGCCAATCCTGAACAGTCCATTCTGCATGTTGTTGGGCCCATCTGTACCGCACTGCATGGTGTCGTGGTTGCATAGATGGACCTAGCCATGGACTTTGGGAGTGAAGTTGCGCATCATGCAGCCTACTGGACACAGTTTGAGTCTTAACACGATGTCCTGTGGCTGCACAAAAAGCATTACTGAACATGGCGTTGCTCTCAGGGTTCCTCCGAGCCATAATCCGTAGGTAGCGGTCATCCTCTGCCCATGGGTGGCCTGATCGAGGCATGTCATCGAAAGTTCTTGTCTCTCTCTCTCCATCTCGTCCATGCCCAAACAACATTGCTTTGGTTCATTCTGAGACGCCTGGACACTTCCCTTGTTGAGAGCCCTTCCAGGCACAAAGTAACAATGTGGAAGTGACCAAAGCGCGGTATTGACTGTCTGGACATGGTTGACCTACACACAACATGTACCTCCTTCCTGGTGGAATGACTAGAACTGATCGGTTGTCGGGCCTCCTCTGTGTAACAGGTGTTGCTCATGCATGGTTCTTTACATCTTTGGGTGGGTTTAGTGATATCCCTGAACAGTCAGACTGTCTGTAATACAACATCCACAGTCAACGTCTAATTCCAGGAGTTCTGGGAACTGCGGTGATGCAGAACTTTATGTGTGTACATCGACAATAAGATAAAATATTAGCAACCTATAAATACTGTCAAGTATTTTTGCTTTTATAAGTATTGTAGATAACAGACCATACATAAAAGACACCGAAAATACCTTTAACATTTGTGTGTCCTACCATTATGTTTTTCATTTTTCAACGTAACTCGTTGACAAAGAAGGTCAAGTGAAAAAATGTGAGACAACTTACACTTTTGAGCAATATGATACGATTTTCTAGCAATTATGAAGAAAATACAGAAGTACATTTTCCAAGAAATTAACCATGTAAAAGAAATACACTCACTAAAAACTTAAATACAAAGTAATGATGTTCCACAAATGCGAGAGAAGATGCCATGCACCATTTTGAAGACTGTGATATAGAGATTCACTTTCCAAAACCTTTGGAAATTCTACACAATGAGGTAAATGTAACCAATCTTCAATGTAAAATTACATTTTCAGTTAGTTTCATTGAGCAATATCAATGCTGCATATTTTAGTTGTTAAATATCCCCCCCCCCTCCCCCCCCCCTCCCCCCCCTCCCCCCCCCCCCCCCCCGAGAGTGACTGAATAATCTACAAGAGCACTTACCTCCTCTGCTAACTCCAAGGGCGACATCGTTTGTCTTCTCGACCTTTTGTGTGTATGGAACTGTAAGAAATGAATGAGCACACATTGTACAACGTAATAATGTAATTTACTAGTAATGTCACAAACATAATTAACCGCAACACTAAGAATATCCCTGGTGCTAATAAAACAGGACTTCATTTCTAAAATGTCTGAAATTTTTTCATATTAAGGCATATATAACAAATTCTAATTCTAAGTCTGTTTCTTTGCAGGATTTCACAGGCAAAGCGCCCTCTTACAAAGTCAAGAAACTGAAATATCACAGGATCCGTCGTTTGAACTAAACCCTAGCTGCTCAGTCCTCAAAATGTTAATATGCATTTCCTTTTATTGCTCATCTTAATACCGGAGGAAAACTCATTTCAAAACGAAAACCACCATAAAATATAACTTCAGTGGCAAAATGAGGTGGAACTTTTGTTACAATTAATGAACTATTTACTGACATGTAAAAATAATGCTACAATACATAGGAATCTGGTTCCTTGAGTCATCATTTAATTACAAAAATGTTATGCACTAATGATACTGAAAATTCTATCCCCAAAAAGTGTCACATGTGAGTGAAATAAGCTTTGTCTGGGGACAGGATAGCAGCGTATATTCCAGATGTAAAGGGACTGGCATCTACAGAGAACCGGATCTAAGGGGACGCGATTTAAAGGGCAACAGTATAGCAATGCATGTTTCAGGGAAGATAATCTTACCACTTATTGAACATCCAGCGTCAGATTACCCACTTCGCCAGTTTATATTCAAGATAACTCCCCTTCGTACAGGAAACCACTGGGATTTTATCAAGGTCATCCAGGGGAACTAACCGCACTCCTTAGGCAATTTTACGAGTTATATTCAAGATCATGACGTAACTCGATGAAGGTTATTTGATATATTCTTAAAACTCGCATGTAGCCACTCCACGTCTCTCAGCCAATTGGAGCACAATAAAATAGTAGGAAACCAAGGTGGACCAATAAGATCCGAGCTCACCTTCGTCCCCCCCCCCCACCCTCCCCCTCATTATAACCCTTACTAACTAAGTCGACTGTGTAGGCTTTTCCATTCGAAGTCTGAGCATTACTGGGAAGAAACTCATGTTTGCTGCAACTAATAATTATCTAGCGGCAGGGTTTGGATGTAACTATTATAGTCCCTACAACAAACTAACCAACAGATTATAAACTATTTTGTTTTTTTAATACATTTTTACTGTATTTTGCTTATTAATATTTTTCATTTTTATTTACAATGGTATGTATTTGATGTACACACAATGCGTCTATTTACTACACTATGTGATCAAAAGCATCCGGCCAACCCCAGAAACTTATTTTTTCATATTAGGTGCGTTGTGCTGCAACCTACTGCCAGGTACGCCATATCACCTTTCTCAGTAGCCATTAGACATAGTGAGAGAGCAGAATGGGGCGCTCCGCGGAACTCACGGACTTCGAACATGGTCAGGCGATTGGGTGCCACGTGTGTACACGAGATTTCCAGACTCATAAACATCCCTAGGTCCACTGTTTACGATGTAACAGTAAAGTAGAAATGGGAAGGGACACGTACAGCACAAAAGCGCACAGGCCGACCTCGCCTGACTGACAGACACCACCAACAATTGAAGTGGGTCGTAATGTGTAACAGGCAGACATCTATCCAGACCATCACACCATAATTCCAAACTGCATCAGGATCCAATGCATGTACTATGACAGTTAGAGAGGAGTTGAGAAAACTTTGATTTCATGGTTGAGCAGCTGCTCATAAGCCACACAGCACGCCGGTAAATGCCAAACGACACCTCACTTGGTGTAAAGAGAGTAAACATTGGACGATTGAACAGTGGGAAAACGATGTGATGAGTGATGAGTCACGGTACACAATGTGGCGATCCGATGGCAGGGTGCGGGTATGGCGAATGCCCAGTGAACGTCATCTTCCAGCGTGTTTAATGCCAACTGTAAAATTCGGAGGCTGTGTTGTTATGGTGTGGTCGTGTATTTCATGGAGAGGGCGTGCACGCCTTGTTTCGCGTACCACTATCACTGGACAGTCCTACATTGATGTTTCAAGCACCTTGTTGCTTCCCACTGTTGAAGAGCAGTTTGGGGATGGTGAGTGCGTATTTCAACTTGATCTAGCACTTGTTCCTAATCCACGGCCTGTGGCACAGTGGTTACACGACAACAACGTCCCTGTAATGGACTGTTCTGCACAGAGTCCTGACCTGAATCCTATAGAAACCTTTGGGATATTTTGGAACGCCGACCTCGTGCCAGGCCTCACCGATCGACATCGATGCCTCTCCTCAGTGCAGCACTCCATGAATAACGGGTTCCCATTTCCCAAGAAACCTTCCAGCGCCTGAATGCAGAAGCTCTCATCAAGGCTGAGGGTGGGCCAACACCATATTAAATTCCAGCATTGCCAATCGAGGGCGCCAAGAACTTTCACGTGACTTTCAGCCAAATGTCTGGATACTTTTGATCACATAGTGTCATTTGTTAATCTGCACAGATGAACCGTATGTTATGATGCAGCAGCCCTCATCAAATCTCTATATACTGACAGTTTATGGAGCCGCACCAATGCCATAAAGCAGGCACACTAATTCTCTATCGAGATAACATTTGAGACCACACTATGCACACCATTAGCCCGCCACTGGGCGCCATCTGCATCTACACAGTACTCGCATATGTTTGATATGAGTGCCAACAAACTCCACATTCTGTGATCCATTCACTTCATCATTGATTACGCCAATAACCTACTTGTTTTCTGGTATTATTTCAAAAGGATTATTAGCTGCGTGTCCGGAAGTGTTCAGTTCTTCAGGAGTATCTAATTGTTTCACATGGATCCCTGCCTTTAACCCAGTAGATTAAACTGACTACATCCATACAATGTAACTTGGGATTGACGAAGTTTGGCTTCGCAAACTCATACTGAAAGCGGTACATGTGGAGTTTGGAGAGGTCCACAACACACATACCAATCTAGACAGCCTTCATGGACTGCATTGGAATCTAGGACATCTCTACAGTCTTTCATTAACATGGAAATCCATGACAACATTGCTCGGAGTAGTTTTCGCGCGTGATTCTAACATTCCATACCAAATCTGTGGCATTACTTAATGTTTCTACAGGGCAGAATACGAGGTGCATTCAAGTTCTAAGGCCTCCGATTTTTTTTCTCCAGACTGGAAAGAGATAGAAACATGCGCATTGTTTTAAAATGAGGCAGCATTCATTGTCAATATGTCCCAGAGATGGCAGCACCGTACGGCAGATAGAATTTTATCGCCAGCGGCGAGAATGAGAACTGTTTTAAATACTTAAAATGGTGACTTCTCCTTACTTTAACAGCGTGCAATCATTCGTTTTCAGAATTTGGTGGTGTGAAACCAACTGAAATTCATCGACAGTTGAAGGAGACATGTGGTGATGGAGTTATGGACGTGTCGAAAGTGCGTTCATGGGTGCGACAGTTTAATGAAGGCAGATCATCATGTGACAACAAACCGAAACAACCTTGGGCTCGCACAAGCCAGTCTGACGACATGATCAAGAAAGTGGAGAGAATTGTTTTGGGGGATCGCCGAATGACTGTTGAACAGATCGCCTCCAGAGGAGGCATTTCTGTGGGTTCTGTGCACACAATCCTGCATGATGACCTGAAAATGCGAAAAGTGTCATCCAGGTGGGTGCCACGAATGCTGATGGACGACCACATGGCTGCCCGTGTGGCATGTTGCCAAGAAATGTTGACGCGCAACGACAGCATGAATGAGACTTTCTTTTCGTCGGTTGTGACAATGGATGAGACGTGGGTGGCATTTTTCAATCCAGAAACAAAGCGCCAGTCAGCTCAATGGAAGCACACAGATTCACCGCCACCAAAAAAATTTCGGGTAACCGCCAGTGCTGAAAAAATGATGGTGTCCATGTTCTGGGACAGCGAGGGCGTAATCCTTACCCATTACGTTCCAAAGGGCACTACAGTAACAGGTGCATCCTACGAAAATGTTTTGAAGAAGAAATTCCTTCATGCACTGCAACAAAAACATCCGGGAAGGGCTGCACGTGTGCTGTTTCACCAAGACAACGCACCCGCACATCGAGCTAACGTTACACAACAGTTTCTTCGTGATAACAACTTTGAAGTGATTCCTCATGCTCCCTACTCACCTGACCTGGCTCCTAGTGACTTTTGGCTTTTTCCAACAATGAAAGACACTCTCCATGGCCGCACGTTGACCAGTCGTGCTGCTATTGCCTCAGCGATTTTCCAGTGGTCAAAACAGACTCCTAAAGAAGCCTTCGCCGATGCCATGGAATCATGGCGTCAGCATTGTGAAAAATGTGTACGTCTGCAGGGCGATTACGTCGAGAAGTAACGCCAGTTTCATCGGAAAAAAAATCGGAGGTCTTAAAACTTGAATGCACCTCGTATAACGCTCTTTGTTCCCTGGCCGTGTCCAGAGAGCCCACTCCCACAAAAGGGCTCCATCCCAAAGTTAATGTATTGGCACCTGACTTCATCATGCAAATGGGCGAGATACGCCAGTTCTAAGGCCAAGATCTTTCTTTCACCAGCATCCCCACCTGGTTCACGGATCTTATCCTTTAGTCTGGCAGTTTCTCCTTCACACATTCATCGGGACCCTGGAAATGGCTGGCTCCGTTGTGCGGCGAACCCACAGAGGTGGTTTACATCTAGGTAAATGATTTTAGATAAATCATTATATCGCCTGTACTACTCGTCACTCATCCATGAGTTACTCATCTTGGCGTACTGTGCAGTCACTGGGAAAGTTTTCCATGAATTCTGCGTTCATAGAAGAGCAAGATGTCAACACCAGTCAACTGTTCAATGCTGACATATTCCGTTCAATGCTGACATATTGCGTGTACCGAATCCCACGAAAGACCTGGCATGAAGAAATAGAAAGCAGAACTACTCTAAAATGTACGTGAGGAAGCGTACATTGCTATTAGTTTATAATCTAGCATATTCTCCTAAACAATGGACGCTAAACTCCAGACGAAGATTCCGATCCTGCTCATCCTCCACTTCCATTATTGCAGTGCCCATTAGTATACCGGACAGTGTGGTTATGTCAGGCAATGCCGTTTCATAGAGTGTCTCCAACAAATCCAGGATTTCATGTGGACAGACCCCCTTCTTTATCACAAATCTTTGGAATATGTAGTCTGGTGATATGCATGACTTCCTGAGGCGAAGACTCTGAAGAGAGACGTTCACGAGGCAAAGCGGTTCCACGAATTAAAGCAATATATTTGATGTGGTTCTCTTGGAAGATGAAATATTCTTTCCAATGGTAGCAGGAATGAGTAACCCTATCACGTTTCAACCCAGAATCAACCCAGTGTTGAACGAGTAAGTGGACATCACGCCTACTCAAAATGTGAAAGAGGATGGAGACGAGCTTGATAGTTGGCTCTAAGTTGCATTAGTTGTGAGATGCACTGTGGAACATCCCCCATATATCACTATGGTCTCTACAAGGACTTTCGTCTTCTCTATGCAATGGCAGCCCACCAACGCGACGATCGGCTGCCTGCTCATACAGGGCATCATTGTTCTACGAGTCAGTCACGAAAATGTTGTTGCGATAAATCCCATCAACTTCCATACCAGGTTCTCGAGCTAAGCCAACCACCGTCTCACAGGATTATTCCCGACATGTGAATCAAACTGGTGATACGAGTCATACGAGTATACAGTTCATATTCTGCTGAGTATGGTGGTAAATGTTCTGTGACGACTGTATGGGTGGCAGTGGGGTCATAATCACAAACGTGTCACAGGAGCTAGGAGGCACTAAGTTTGTATACGCAATGAAGGAACATTGTATCTGGTAGTGGATGTTCTTGACCTTTAAGGGCAGCAGGCAATTCCACACAAGGCTGTTCCTGGCTCGAGCAAACTATGAGGTGTCCTTCTAGATAATATCTCTTTTTGAAAGATTTGACGCATCTGTGACAAATGTCTTGTACCGAAATGTTTTGATAAATCAGGAGCGACATTCTTTTGATTCACAAGCAGTGTTGCTTCCCAATATTTAATAGTTGCAAGAAATCTACATGTTTGGGGTGCCAAGGGAGCAAATATTGAAAAGTAGAGTGGTCCAACTACTTTATGCTTTACTACCTTTTTTTGCAATGTGTGTTCATGGTCATCTTCTGGCTTTCTATTAACTCCAAGTCTGTAAATATAAACCGAATGTTAAGTGTACTCCCTGACGAATTTTGAAACGTTGGGGTTAGTTTGTTTGGGGGAGGAGACTAGACAGCGAGGTCATCGGTTTCATCGGAATAGGGAAGGTAGTCGGCCATGACCTTTCAGAGGAACCATCCCGGCATCGTCGTCGTAAATGCGAGTCCAGTGTGCATTTGAAATGTCCTGGAGTTTTATTAAGAACGAAATGGCTTAGAAATTATAATGGCCATGGCCATTAGACATATTTTAATTATTACAAAGGACTGCATTTGTTGGGTAATTTCTATTGCCAGCCAAAAGTGACCTTGGAAAGTAATATTCATCCCTCTCATCTTGAGTCTGGACATTAATGTGTCCTTTTTCTTTTACTGGCAATATCTTTCAGAAGGAGGATGAAACTGGACCTCACCTCCATTAAGTAGATCAGAGATATATAAGCATGTACCGAGGTGTACATGGCTGAATGCATTACCTAACCCCCTTCCTGAACGCTGAAAACAGTGATTGAGTATGACTCTTGATAAACTTCCAAACCCGCCTGCTATTTGGCAGCCATTTCTCACCCAAATTTGGTTGATGGTCTTCTCTTCAGCATCACTACTGTCCTTTGTAGGGTGCTCGAGCAGAGTTCAGAACTGTGTTACACTTCATGGAAGTATACCACATGCAGTTACCATTTAAGAGAGCATCCTTTCCACAATGGCTTCACAAGCATTGTGGGAAGTTGCAGGGTATTAGCAGTCCACATTCGAGTTATCAATGAACCTTTGTGAAATTCTGTCCCAGAAGTGATAACAACCATAATATTTAAATGCAGTTGCAGGGCGTATTTGGTAATCTGTTACAGTGTGGGCAGGGGTATAACTGTTGCTACATACAGAATAATGTCTAAGCCAGGTCCAATGCAGTGTAGGTCAATGATAGGGAATGCGACAGTCCAGGGTACAGCTGCATTGTCGAACGAGTTGGTATCACCAGTTAGTACCACGATGATGATGGACCTGGCGGTAGTGGTGTTTGTGGGCACAGTTTCCGTTTGTTTTGTTTTAGGGAAGAAAAACACCTAGGATTATATGCGCCCGTATCAGAACTGTAAAACACGAAGACGAAAAAGGAGTTAAAAACGACTAAACGTTAAGCCCAATCAACGGAAGGAAAGACAGCTATAAACATGGACTTCGAGAAAGGTCCATAAAATACGCCCTAGAGACAAAGGAGGTCCTGAACTAAATTTCTGAACTGAAGATTAAATTTTCTTCTCCATATATCTACGACAGAAAAACAAAACGCGGTTGCCAACCCATAAGTCGTTCGCTAAAACGGCCGATAGCTCAGACGGCAAATATAAATGAGAATGCTGGCAGTTTTTAAAAAAAAGGGCATTCTATCAGGAAATGTTGAACCGTGAAAGGTTTAGGGCAATCAGCACAGTAGTGGGATCCCCACTTAATTTGCGATGGCTAAAAATATAGTGCCCAATACGCAACTTACAGAAGATGATCTCTTTCTGGCGAGAAAGCCGAGAGGAAGTCCTAGCTGCTGGGGCATGTTTAATTCCCCATGACCAGTGGAGATGCTAAAGTGACACCAACTGCAGACAGACAGCAACGCCAGAGGACGGTAAGAATTTGCACAACGACCTGCAGAGAACTGATGATTGGTGCAGGCTCTGGCAGTTGAACATAAATGAATGTAACATGTTGCGCATACATAGGAAAAGAATCCACTGCTGTACAACTACACTATTGATGACAAACAGCACGAGACAGCATCTGCCGTAAAATAACTAGTCGTAACTATCCAGAGGGACGTTAAGTGGAATGACCATATAAAAAAAGATATGGGGAAAAAAAGCAGACACCAGACTCCGTTTCACCCGAAGAATCTTAATGAAATATAACGGATCCCCGAAAGAAGTGACTTATAAGCCGCTTCTTCTCCCGATTCCTGAGTATTGTTCATCTATCTGGGATCCCTACCAGGTAGGAATGATAGAGGAGATAGCGAAGATCCAACGAAGAGCGGCACGTTTCGTCACCGGATCGTTTAAATAGCGAGGGCGCATTGCGGAGATGCTAAACAAACTCCACCGGCAGATGTTAGAAGAGAGGCGTTGTGAATCACGGATAGAGTTACTATTTAAATTTCGGGACAGCACTTTTCAGGACAAGTCAGACAACATTTCACTACTCCCACATCCATGTCTCGTATGGATTATGAGGAGAAAATTCGAGAAATTGGAACCATAGACTATTCGCGAGTGGAACAGGGCTGTATGGATCAGATAGTGGTACAGAAAGTACCCTCCACCGCACACCATTACATGGCTTGTGGAGTATGATATAGATAAAAGATCATATGAGGAACTGGAAGAACTAGCAGGCCTAGGAATGAGGACTGAAGCTGTGGCACAACAGCGTCAGCACCTCGTTTCCCATCAGACCGATGTACCCAGGGACCCACATAAACATCATAGTGGCTCCATCAAGTGAAACCATTCCTGGACTCATTGCACTAAGGGATGGATGGTGTACAGCACATAGAGGCTCTGTAGGGCACAGAGGATAGGAGCACATGACTTTATTCAAAAGCCTACATCGCTGCATGTACTGATAATGGCTGAAGAGCTCTATTGTAAATACTGCGCAGTGTTCCAGAAGCCGATACTGAAAAACGTCAGCGCCAGTGACGATGGCACACTCGACACAAAGGTCAGTCTGAGAACCATCAGTATACTTAAAGGTACCAAGGCGAAGTTCTGTGACGAGAAACTTCTGAGAATATAGAGGGTCTGGAGTAGTGTCCTACTTATGAGAGTAGAGGGAGTCTGGAGTAGTGTCCTTTGGAAGAGAATGAACTACGAGTTGAACACGGACAACTGCACAAAGCCAAGGCGATGAATACTTAACACCCACTGGGAAAGTAGCAAGTGGCATGAAGTTATGTTGACGGAGCAATAGGCAAAACAGACTCAAGGAGGCAACAGAAGAGGGATGTGTCCCTTACTGGCGATCAAAGTAGTCACCGAAGAAGGTGGCATTGGATGGATGGCCGCGCCATGGCAGACAAACGGCAGGCGTATTTTCCCGGCGAGAAAGTCACGGCGGTATGACACAGGTAGTTCAGTTGCTTCGGCAAACCATCTCAGTCTGGCTAGTGGAAAAGGTGCCAGTGGCGAAGCGGGTGCCACGGTGGTGGATAGTACTGAGACAGTGTAAGAGAGACGAACATGGAGATTCATGAACGAAACACCTGTCGTCTAGTTCCTAACGTACAAGGAACCCCTACAAACAAGGGGGTGATCCGTTCCGCCAAGAAACTACCACTGCAGATGAGACTTTCAGCGGCAAAACTATTTTGTACAGATCGCCATATTGCACTGACCGTTCAACCACGCAAAAGTGGTCTACAGATCGTCAAATACATCCCACATACTCACCGCGCCACAGTGCAGCACCAGCGGAGGAAACTGCCGCTGTAAACGCGGCCCATGACTGCAGCCGCGGAAGGGCTCGTCAGCCCGAGAGAGGCCAGCCGGCCGTGGAACAGGACCGCAGTGGTAGCAGTCCGAATGCTATCAACATCCCCAGCACAAACACTCGTTATGTTGAATCTTTTCAAATTCCTGCAGAGTGTACATGCGACACACACACACACACACACACACACACACACACACACACACACACACACACACTCCTGAAGGCGACTCAACGCAAACTGGGTTTTAGTCCACTATTCACCCAACCAGGTGGAGCCGCAAGCCAAATCGTCGTAACCCGGAAGCTTTCTCGGACTCTGAACTGGTGTACAAAGGCTGGGTCGGTTCCCCTCAGCACAAAGGCGTTACTGTTTCTGGCCCCTACCTGCTTGTCTGCTATACCCATCTCCAGACTCTGGGATTACAGGACCATAGTTTTCCAGAATATCATACCATTTTCACGATAACTCTCCACATCAAGCACAGCAGTATTCTACCGATCGCTTGCACGCAACAATTCCGAAGATATGGACTGGAAATTGTTTCTCTAGAAACCTGAAACTTTAGCAAGGTGGAGCATACTGTAAGCAACTGAGTAACTTTAAACATATCCCGTCTGCAAATACCGTTACATGAGAACTCAAAAAAAAAAAAAAAAAAAAAAAAAAAAAAAAAAAAAAAAAAAAAAAAAAAAAAAAAAAAAGAGGAAACTGATGTTTCCACTCCCGAATACCGATGCTGCTGAGCTAACAGATTCCAAATCATCCTTATAATTTACAAAGTCAACTAAGATGTTCCTCACATCTAAAGAAGCAGCAAACGGGTCTTCCACCCGTCTTTCACCTGCTGGATGCACACAACACAATCGATGTTTTCTCAACAGAATAAAGATAGGAAATATGCAGAAGCAGTTACCGGACAATTACATGGGAGTGAATAATGGTCCGGCGCAAATACACGTCCATATAAAATAATCTAATTTCCACGAAGAAACATGTGATCACGAAGGCTGCCCAACATATACAGGGTATTAGTTCGCTATTTAGCCGTCTAGAGGGCGATACGGTCAGGTCAACTACATTCCTGTACCCCAACCGGTCTCTCACTTTGGACGGCTCCTGCTGTCTGCTGGACATGTGAGTAATTCCCGCCACAGGCCGCGCACCCCCGCACAGAATCATCCCAGGAAACCGACCACACACTCGTACGTATCTCATCACTATATTTAGAATTAAATATTACGATTATGGTCTCAATACGACAACATTCGACAAAGAGCGAAGTCTCAGAAATACCCCTTCTGACGGCTGTGGCTATGGAAATAGAAATATCTGTACCACTGACGACTTTACGTACTTCTCCAAGTAAAAAATAAATAAAATCTTCCATTCCCTTTGTGGCTTACAAACCCATACCTTCCCTTACGACAGGCCACATTCATTTTCTTTGCGCGCGCGCACGCGCGCACTCTCTTTATAAGCCTGATGCTCAAAGTTCACCTATCATGCATTCCCTGCTACTACGTACAGGGCGTTTATAAGTAAATATTGGGGTTTTAACGCTTTAAAATATTTACTATAGTTAACTTACGGTTATAAATGATATGTCAAATGAAAGAGTAACTCAAACAGTTGTGTTTGGCACCAGTGTGCATGCGCAGCGCGCAATGCTTCCGCTGCAATCCGCTAGACGAGCGCTGGATGTGTGCTGCATGACAAGTTCTTGGTAAAACTGAGTCTTTCATTTGGCATATCATTTATAACTAAGTTTAATATAATAAATATTATAAAGCGTTAAAACCCCAATATTCATTGAGAAATACCCTGTACAATACTCTGTCAATTAACTGATTGCTTCCGACACAAAATAATGCTGACCGAAAATCAGCGATGAGTGGACATGTATCATAAGTTGTTCTTGTGAGTGGTACCATTGTGTCTTAGAAGGAGAGATGTTCAAATGGCTCTGAGCACTATGGGACTTAACATCTGTGGTCATCAGTCCCCTAGAACTTAGAACTACTTAAACCTAACTAACCTAAGGAAATCACACACATCCACGCCCGAGGCAGGATTCGAACCTGCGACCGTAGCAGTCGCGCGGTTCCGGACTGAAAGGAGAGATGTAATCGCCTTACAAGCCGCCATATGTTAATAACACTTTCGCAACGACTATGTTACTGTCACAAGGGGTTCCACAGGTGCGCACAAGCATCGGTAATGATATCTGTGTTAAAAACTATACAAGCCTTATAAATCGAGGTATGGCATTACCTCCGAATAATGTGGTTTTTCCAGACAAACACCGCAACACTGAATATAGACGGTGATTGCCAGAGTGTATATTATCAGACCAACAGTGTGGATACACGTCGCCCATTGGTTTACGCTCTTAATAAAAACGCCGATTTTTGAAAGCGATTCAGCTAAGGAACGACGTATGAACCCGATATTTGCTGATCGCCCATGCATCCAGTATTTGTAACGCATTCTGTCTCATTGCCACGTCAGGGTTTCTGCGATATATCCACTGGGTTATAGTGTTGGTTGACTGCGAAGGATCACAAACAGTAGATGGTGTGCTGATTGAGGTCGTAAGAAATGTACACTAGCTTTTCAGATCACTAGTGCTACGTTTTCCGGTAGAAATGCTGTCTATGAATTGGAGTCAAGTCATTCGATTCAATCACATTCCTACGTTGCATCCTATGGACGAGTCTTTTAATCATATTTCTGGCACTTTCATATCTCGAAACGAGTCACCTTTTCGAACCTGCTCCAGTAAAATTTTAGATTGTCCCTATGCATCCTGCAACTGCCCCATCAGACTCTGCACTGCCACCCTGCAGCTTTGTGCATGTGATCGTTCCAATTTAAGTCAGAACTGAGCAGAAGTAGGAGAGAGCTGTATCTACAACATTCTGCAGCCCATGTACAAACAGGCTAAGCTGAGTTAGTGCAACAGCATTGTGTTTTGACCTTTTGATGGGGATGGGAATATGTTGTCGAATAAAAGATAGAATGGGAACTGGGAGAAGGACGAGGATTTTGCTACTGTATTGTGGTGCGTCTCCAAACTACATACAGGTGCTGCACTCTGAAGCAGATCCGTGTACCTCAGGGTCCTTTCACGCCTATCACCCCAGCATTTTATCATCGTTGTTCTGTACCACCCAACAGAGAAAAATTAGGAACTGCAAAACCTCTGCTAACTTCATCCGATTAAGAACTCGATAAGAGTTTTACCACATCTCTCTTCCCATATATCGGAAACAAATACCATCTGCGTGATGCCATCGAGTGCACGTGGTGATCCTATAAAAAACACAGGTATTGATCCACAGAGCAGTGTGAAGTGTCAACGCCCGTACTATAGGAGGATAACCATATCCCACAGACTATACCGTCAGTCGCAAGAGAGGCTTCCTGTGTCGTCGTCTGAAACGTTCTTTTTCCACTGTAACCGGCTTTGTACACTGCCATACATTCTGTTTTTACTGCCACAAGTTCGAGGTCTGTGTCAGTTTCTAAACTGACGTTAACATGTTCTGATTCGTTGTCTCTCACAGAAAACTAGACATCGCTTGGTGTAAGTCATGTTGTTACTACTGAAGACAGTCACAAAGTAAGAAAACTGGTAGAGTTTCACAGTGTTGTGGAGCCTTTCCAAACTGCTGTCCCAAGGTGACTGACAACCTCTATATTTAAACTCATCTGTCACAGTGATGGGATAGCTGGTGATACTGTGTTCCGTTTCGATTGATTCCTCATGTTGCAGTTATGTATGTGATCACTGTTTCGGTGCTAGCTGCCGCCCCTCCACCAAGACTCTTGCTCCATCTCAAACAAGGGACATCAGTCAATCAATATATGGCAATCAACAGTTTACCGGTGGACGGGTGGGATGGAAAAAGACACCGTCGATGCACTGGAGTAATAGGCATCACAGATAGTGTGAACAATTTTACAGTCATCTAGACACCTACCAATTTTGGGACAGTATGCTTAGCAGTATCAGTGTCACTGCTAAACCGCCCCTTCTGTACTTTCCAGGTACCATTGAGAATGTAGATAGATGACTGCAGTACCTCATTCTTTTGTTAATTCTCGAACATATACATCATCTATGTATACCAGACAGCGATCTACATATTTCTAGCACTTTGAGCATAGTTTATAATTTACGATCTGTCTCTATGCGGATGGGTGTCACACGGCATTCTCGCAATCTTAGAATAAAGTTTGAAAGATCCCTCGCACTTTCTTCGACTAACCCATCCTGCAGCACCGTTACTGATTAAACCTGCAAATGACCAGGGGTAGAACAGTACATCCCGCATCTTGTGGATCAATGGAGCTTGCAAAGTCCGCACCCATCCAAGTGCTAAGATTTCTCTAGGTTCCCCCTATGTCGAGGTGGTTAGCACCCCTTATAGATATATAGTAGTAGATTTGAAAGTGTTGTGATGTAATAGACGGTTAAGAAGAACAAGAACCGGGCCGTTATTATGCATGGTCAAGCTCCAGACAGATGGAGTTTGAATCATTTTACGTAAATCAACTGCGCTATCAATTCTGAAGTATTGTCCTAGTGTCTTTGGTCAGTACCAGGAGGTTAATCGTTTAAGAGAACGAACACATGCACTCCTATGGCTACACGGTTCTGCACTTTAAGTAGGTTATAATGTTAGATCGCTAGAGTTTCCGACCTATCAGTTGTGTGGAATGAAGCACTGTTAATATTCTAATGGAAGAAATATATTTCCTGCACATGGCACACCTGCAGGTTTCTCTACAATTAACTATGGTAACAAACTGTAAAATGGAAACACTACTTCCTTAAAACATCAGCTCTGTGTGATATACGCACAGTCTAGCTTTCCAGAGTCGTTTAGCGTCCTGTGTTCACATCCGATCATGGTTCCGAAATTATACTATGCTCGCATCAGTCCTGTGTAGAATGATCATTAATAATGGAGAATACCTCTTAACAAGGAAACAGATAAACGCATAGCAGCGGTGTCTGACATATGAAATTACACGTCATGCCGCCACTAACTCTGTAAACAGGACATTCGTGAAGCAGATGGTTAAAGGATTGCAGCGCCTTACGAACACTTGTTGCTAACTTGTAATCATTTTTGTCACGAAATTGAAGTCTCGATTTTTCACTCAAGATGCGACAAGGGAATGGAGTGTCATGTAAATCTTCGTATGTGTATAGGGAAGTGTCGAAACAGAGTGGTCACGTTTCATCATACATGAGATGGAAGTCCTCTGGTGACAGACAGGTTTGCTGTTAACGATCGCAAGTAGACAGTGCTCTACGTCACACAACTGATGCATCCTGACAGAACAACTGAAAAAAATGATCAACTGACCTGCAGCAGCATCTCTACCCCCCCCCCCCCCCTCTAGAATGCATCATCAGTCAGCCATTAAATCATACCTCGTTACAGCTCCATCTCAATTAATCACCCATCCACTTTGTTATCCCTTAAAGCAGATGCATGTAAGTTTAGAGGCAGATGGTGTTTTCTTGGAAAGCGTCAAATACAGCGGTCAGCTCGGGTGTATCACTGTTACTTCAGTATACATACATTAGAAAGATGCCTCCACAGAAAAAGAAGTGACTGTTCCCTAGTTCCTGGTGCTTCCATGTCAACGTATCTTCGATTCCTCTTGCTGTCACATACTCGTTCCTACATACAAGAATTGTTCTGCACCAGCCAAAAGACACGGAAGTACTTCGTCAATTTCCCCACATTTCAGTGTATTTTTCCTCAATTTATATGTATTTTCCGTCATTTTCGTAATTCTATCGATTTTATGTCAATTCTACCCATGCGATCATGACATCACTTCTAAAATTGCTCGTAAATGTGAAACACCTGCAACACCTAGCGCAAATGCACTTTCTCTGATCGGGTGGCATAGTATATTACTGGAGTCGTTCGCATCCAGTCGCATCTGGGAGTAGGCATTAGGAGTGATTTAAAATGGAATGACCATATAAAATTAATCGTCGGTAAAGCAGATGCCAGACAGATTCATTGGAAGAATCCTAAGGAAATGCAATCTGTAAACGAAGGAAGTAGGTTACAGTACACTTGTTCGCCCACTGCTCGAATATTGCTCACCAGGGTGGGCTCCGTTCGAGACAGGGTTGACAGAAGAGAGAGAGAGAGAGAGAGAGAGAGAGAGAAGATCGAACGGAGAGCAACGCGCTTCGTTACAGGATCATTTAGTAATCGGGAAAGCGTTACAGAGATGATAGATAAACTGCAGTGGAAGACGGGTTTTGTTGTAGTTTCGAGAACATACCTTCACCGAGGAGTCAAGCAGTATATTGCTCCCTCCTACGTATATCTCGCCAAGAGACCACGAGGATAAAATAAGAGAGATTAGAGCCCACACACAGGCATACCGACAATCTTTCGTTCCACGAACAATACGAGACTGGAATAGAAGGGAGAACCGATAGAGGTACTCAGGGTACCCACCGCCACACGCTGTCAGGTGGCTTGCGGAGCATGGATGTAGATGTAGATGCAACCAGGCTATATCACCACAAGCGACTGTACCACCACACCATACCGTTGTATTAAATCGTGTCCTGCGCCAGACACCATCATTTGAGCATCCTAAAAAAAATGGTTCAAATGGCTCTGAGCACTATGGGACTCAACTGCTGAGGTCATTAGTCCCCTAGAACTTAGAACTAGTTAAACCTAACTAACCTAAGGACATCACAAACACCCATGCCCGAGGCAGGATTCGAACCTGCGACCGTAGCGGTCTTTTGAGCATCCTGCACAGAACTACCTACCACCAGACACACACGTACCGCGAAGACAGATCGGAAGAAAACCACAGGCACCGTATTTAGTAGTCTCAGCACGAGGTCGGTCGGTCGTCCACAGCGGAGCGGCCGGCCAATGAACACGAGTCAACCGCCCCCCCCCCCCCCCCCCCCCGCACGCACACACACTGGCCTGGTGCCAGCATCTTCCACGGACAGCGGTCGCTCTCTGAACAGGTGTACATCGTGTACACAGGCAGGGCTGGTTTCCCTGGCACAAAGACGTCCGCTGACGGTACTGTTTCAGATCTGGCCGGCTTGCTCCCGTGGTTTCTGAACGAGTTGCGTGTGATCATCTCTGAACTCTCGGATTACAAGAACATTTAATTTCTGAACACTGTCGATGAGAAATGCTTCGTCATTCCCGAATTAATTCACCCATCTCGAAACCGATATCAGCTGCAAAATACGATTTTACACAAAAAAGAAAAAACTACGTACTTGTGACACTTTTGTGCTGAAACCATCGAGAAGCATACGATAAATTTCCGGAATGTCATGTATTTTCACGAAGTTTGCAAGAGTATACCATTTATCCGACTGTTCTCGATACCGACCACATAGCACTTTGCTACAGATCGCTTGCACAGTGTAATATCGAAGATAGAGAGTTTAAATTATATTTGCAGAAACCGTAACATAACAAAGTTCGTTATGTGGGACGCGCTGCAAACCACTGAGTAACTAGAAACTTACCTCATCTGCGAAGATCTTTACATGTAAACTCTAAACTAGAGTAAACTGGTAGTTCCACTCTTATTTTTTAACGAATACCTATGTCAGTGATTTAACAGATTCCAGATCATCTTTGCACTTTACGAAGTCAACTAAGGTTTTAACACTTATGACTAGAGAACCAGCACATGTGTCTTCCACCAGTTTCTCACCATCTAGATGCACACAACAAACATAGCTATGTTGTCTCAACCAAATGGCATTACAAGCAGTCAGCCGGTCAGTTTACAAATGGTAGGCATAATTATCCGGCGCAAACACTCGCTCATGTTGAATCTTGTCAAATTTACACGGAGAACATTCGCAACACGTGCGATCACGAAGGCTGGCCAACACCAAGTGGCGATGCTGACAAGATTCACCGTGCGCAGGTCAGCATCGCGCACGCTGGAGCTTGACTGCGCTCGCAGCCTACCACGTTGCTGACAGGGAAGCAGACTGCCTCCCGCTGCCGCAGTGTCTCAAAATGCTGGTCGCACTGATCTGCCGCAGAAGACAGGAGCGAGGGCTGTGTGAGCTCCCGCTGCTGCTGCCCACTACTCGGGCACTCGCGGGTGCTGAGGTCAAGGTGGTCAGACGACCACACGACTACCGGCAGGGCGCGCATCGCTGAAGGAGCTCCAGGTTCAGCACAGAATTTCTCGTTGTTTTAAGTGACCGAATGTTTGCTTACGATAATGTTGAACCAGTGACAACTTCGAAATTTTTCCGTGATTCGCTCCATCTATCTGGAGTAAAAAAGTCTCGCATTGGCAAGATTCTCTTAAAAATACCAAGGCGCTAATTAACTCATTGTACGTTATAATTCGAAAGTGAATGATTGTAGGCCTCTTCTATAATTTACTGAATTTCCAACGAATCGTGAACAAGGGAAGATCGACCTAACCAGAACTTAGCATATCGCAGGTGCGGAACACCGTACCATTCGCTTGTACGACGTGTGGTCAAAAAGTAACGGTAATTTTTGGTTCGCTTGAAAAAACTGTTGTTAATCAACACAACCTTGTGCCCTTCAGATTACTCCCCTTCATGCGCCAGCCCTTTTACCGAACTTGGAAGCACTTCTGCAACCCGCTTTTCGTTATGCCGTTCAACTCCGACAACGATTTTGTTTCTACCTCATCAGTGGTGGCAAAACGTCGTAGAAGTCTTGAGGGCCAGGGGGGGGGGGGGGGGCATGCCCGGCGAAAACGTTGGCTGGGGCCACGTAAATGATCTCTTTTTTTGCCAAAAACATCACGTATTCCTTACTGACCGTACGACTCTTGATGCGCTATCTCATTGTAATCGAAGAACTCAGTAAGAAGAAACCTCACATCTGATCGCTATTGTCGAATTTTTTCGGTGTTTGTTCTTCAGGCAGTTTCCACTGATTTCTTCGATTATAATGGGGTAGTGCATCATGAGTCGTACGGTCAGTAAGGAATACGTGATGTTTTTGGCAAAAAAACAGGACAGTTTAGCTCCTATACCCATCATTTGTTACCTGTTAATCTTTATTTAGAAGTTATGTATCGCTGACTTCATTCACCAATTTCTGAGCGACGTCTAAGTGACGTTGCTTTTGGCGGAAGTTCAACAATTTTGGAAAAACTTTCCTGCTAGACGTTTCAAGCTCAAAATATCCGGAATCAATAATACTTGGCATGAGCCGAACGATATGCCGACGTCGTCAGAAACCTCTCTGTTGGTAATTCGGCGGTTTTCCAGAACCGTTTTCTTTGCTTCTTCCACATGTCCAATATATGTGCTAGGTAGTGCAGAACGGTATTCGTCTTCAATGTCTCCTCCAAGCCCTTTGGAACGCTTATACCACCGTACACACTTGTCTTATTTATAGAAGATCCGCAGCCAACGTTTCGATTGCGGTGCTGCACGTTATTCCTCTTTTCAAGCAAAATTTAATTCAAATTCTTTGATACATCATCTTGAAAAGTAAAAATTCCCCAGCATTCTACAACACTTTTAACCTTTTCGATTGCCAAACAAAACATTCAGAACAGCTGAAAATACGGACATACATAAGAAGCATGTGTAACAACAAGATGAAAGAGTTTGAAAACCGAATCCATAAAGCCGGCGAAATCAAAGTTCGTTATTTTTTTATCAAACCTCATAAAGGGGTCTAGTTCTTCGAAAGAAGAAGATACATTATCAGAACTCTCTAAACATTCAGTGCTTAAGAATAAATATGGCAATGCGCTTGGAAAAAAGTAAGTATTTTGGCGCTGGTCGGACGAGTCATTAACTATTTATGTTAGCTCAGTTACGAGGCAGCAGATCTAGTACAGAGCGGTGGTTCGAAGGTTGTCTGATCCCTTCGCAGCATTTTTTTATATTTTGCAGATAGGCTGAAATAATTCTCAATACATCATATTTACGAGTATTAATATTTTGGTAACGGTATGAAAAGGCAGGGCAAAGGAAAATTAGGAATAGGAAATAAATTTCCGGGGAGGTATATGCAATTGGATACTTATTTTATTTTATAGTTCATTTACACGTGCTGTGGTAATATTCGAAGTGAAAAGAGGGACGCAGTAATTGTCTCTGCATCTTGCACGTGTCGTACACGCCACATTCTTTCGACTTGGGCGACTTGGTTGCCTTGAAGTTTCTATAGAGAAACGAACTTTGTTTACAAACTGTACGATAAATGTAAACAAAGTGATACCCATTATTTCGCCCAATTTTGATGAGGATAGTTGGTGATGTGGAATTTTGTTTTTGGATTTGTTAGAGTGCACAGAAGCAACTGAGGTCATAAGCGCCGGTGTTGTTGAAAAAAATTTACTGTGATGATGTCTTCTCAGTCTATGATTTCTTTTTCACTCTGGATTGGTCGATTTTAGTTCACTGGGACCATAGTGTTTGCGTTTAGCTGCTGAGCACTATTAAACGCCAGAATGAAACTAATGGAATGCCAAGTCCTGTACATTTCAATTACAGTCCTTTCTCGGAAACTTATTTGCAGTATCAAATTTTCTTTTGTCTTTCCTTTTCATGCCTTCCATGAGAATATTAATAAACGTTATTCATTGTGCATTATTTCGGTTGCTTTGCAGTGCCACTTGCGTAAAACACTGGAAAGGAAGACATAGTTTTCACACAGAGACTCGACCCTGCGACCCTCTGATCACCGTTGTGTATCCCTTCCGCTATGCCAATCGTTGCAGACGGCCCATGCATCCGCCGACCTGCGCTAAAAATGCTATTTTTTCTAAACGCTTGTCCACTGGGAGCTCCTCTTTCCTTCTTTCATTGTGAAGCACTGTATATACCATAAATTTGGACGGAATCTGTGATGAGTAGGGCGGTCCCCTGATAAGATTTTATTACCGTCAGATCGCGTCATTTGAAAAATTACAAATCCTTCGGACAAAGAAACAACAAAAATTGAGATTTAGCAAACAGCGTAAAGAAGTGAAAACTTTTGTTACGCCTTCACTGTCGGTACGCTTTATTATTCCAAGAACCGTACGAAGAATATCAAGAATGCATCCACTATCATATAAAACGATTTATTTTGGATTAATTAATTTAAACGCGGTCGTACAAGTACCGAAGACGAAGTGCGCTCCATCAGCAAACTGAGGTCACCACAGAGTAAACCGCTGACAAGTCCGCGATACATTAATGCAAGACAGTCGAATTAAAATTCCTGAGATTGCTGAGACTGTAGACGTCTGAACTGAGCGAGTGCATTGTATTCTGCAGTGAGAGTTGACTACGGAGAAACTGTACGAGATGGGTGTCTCGATTGCTCACTGTTGACCAAAAGCACATCCGGCACAGCATTTCAACATAATGTCTGGCGATGGTTGATCAGAATCCGCTAGACTTTTTACGCCGACTTGTGACTATTGATCAAACCTGAAACGATCAGACCTTTATACTCCAGAGTCGAAAGAGCAGTCAAAACAATGGAAAAAGGCTGCTGGAAGTGCACCACAGAAGTCAAAGACCATTTGGTCAGTTGGTAAGGTGATGGCCATTGTTCTTTTGTGAATCCCAAGGAATAATCATTTTTCTGTTAAATTTATTATTTTAAGCGATTTTTAAAGAATTTAACAGCTATTATATAGCTAAAATAATTTTAAAATGAGGTATAATGAATGTATATGATGTTGGTAACACTGGTGAAAAACATTTGATGACAAAAAACCGTCGATTCTGTTTTTATGTTAACAGATGATGTTTTGTTAACTGTCAACCGAACTTTACTTTCCCGTTTCCTGTACATGTGCTCAGTACAATGTCTAATCGTGGTTGTAAAAACTCTGTCGACAGTTTGTTATATTCGTGTCGAATTTGTGATTTAAAAACACCAAAGACTGAAAATGTTTATCTGTTATACTCTGGATCTAAACTTTGTGATCAAAACAAATCTTGGCGGGGCGTGCATGCGTGCGGTTTTGAAGATCTGAGAAAGTGGTCCAAAAAGGAGAGAAAAGCCTTTAGATTTATTCTTTCTATGATATCGAGGGAGCCAAGAAATCATTCCGATAACTGCTACTTTTGTAGTGTTGATATTACTGGTCATAATTCGAAAAACAAGGTTATAAGCTACCCTAACCTTCCGTCCGCCATCCGACCAGTAGGGCATTTTGTCGATTTGCCGGTTCCTGAACCACCAGATTTAAATTCTATTCCAACATAAGTATTTTCTGATGTACAATCTGATTTACATGAACCAGATTATGATTAATTCCACAGTAATACACAAAGTCTAGAGATTAACGATTTGGTTAGGGATCTGGGCTTGTTGTTGTTGTGGTCTTCAGTCCTGAGACTGGTTTGATGCAGCTCTCCATGCTACTCTATCCTGTGCAAGCTTTTTCATCTCCGAGTACCTACTGCAACCTACATCCTTCTGAATCTGCTTAGTGTATTCATCTCTTGGTCTCCCCCTACGATTTTTACCCTCCACGCTGCCCTTCAATACTAAATTGGTGATCCCTTGATGCCTTAGAACATGTCCTACCAACCGATCCCTTCATCTGGTCAAGTTGTGCCACAAACTTCTCTTCTCCCCAATCCTATTCAATACTTCCTCATTAGTTATGTGATCTACCCATCTAATCTTCAGCATTCTTCTGTAGCACCACATTTCGAAAGCTTCTATTCTCTTCTTGTCAAAACTATCTATCGTCTATGTTTCACTTCCATACATGGCTACACTCCATACGAATACTTTCAGAAATGACTTCCTGACACTTAAATCAATACTGGATGTTAACAAATTTCTCTTCTTCAGAAACGCTTTCCTTGCCATTGCCAGCCTACATTTTATATCCTCTCTACTTCGACCATCATCAGTTATTTTGCTCCCTAAATAGCAAAACTCCTTTACTACTTTAAGTGCCTCATTTCCTAATCTAATTCCCTCAGCATCACCCGACTTAATTAGACTACATTCCATTATCCTTGTTTTGCTTTTGTTGATGTTCATCTTATATACTCCTTTCAAGACACTGTCCATTCAACTGCTCTTCCAAGTCCTTTGCTGTCTCTGACAGAATTACAATGTCATCGGCGAACCTCAAAGTTTTTATTTCTTCTCCATGAATTTTAATACCTACTCCGAATTTTTCTTTTGTTTCCTTTACTGCTTGCTCAATATACAGATTGAACAACATCGGGGACAGGCTACAACCCTGTCTTACTCCCTTCCCAACCACTGCTTCCCTTTCATGTCCCTCGACTCTTATAACTGCCATCTGGTTTCTGTACAAATTGTAAATAGCCTTTCGCTCCCTGTATTTTACCCCGGCCACCTTTAGAATTTGAAAGACAGTACTCCTGTCAACATTGTCAAAAGCTTTCTCTAAGTCTACAAATGCTAGAAAAGTAGGTTTGCCTTTCCTTAATCTTTCTTCTAAGATAAGTCGTAAGGTTAGTATTGCCTCACGTGTTCCAGTGTTTCTACGGAATCCAAACTGATCTTCCCCGAGGTTGGCTTCTACTAGTTTTTCCATTCGTCTGTAAAGAATTCGTGTTAGTATTTTGCAGCTGTGACTTATTAAGCTGATAGTTCGGTAATTTTCACATCTGTCAACACCTGCTTTCTTTGGGATTGGAATTATTATATTCTTCTTGAAGTCTGAGGGTATTTCACCTGTTTCATACACCTTGCTCACCAGATGGTAGAGTTTTGTCAGGACTGGCTCTCCCAAGGCCGTCAGTAGTTCCAATGGAATACTGTCTACTCCGGGGGCCTTGTTTCGACTCAGGTCTTTCAGTGCTCTGTCAAACTCTTCACGCAGTATCGTATCTCCCATTTCATCTTCATCTACATCCTCTTCCATTTCCATAGTATTGTCCTTAAGTACATTGCCCTTGTATAGACCCTCTATATACTCCTTCCACCTTTCTGCTTTCCCTTCTTTGCTTAGAACTGAGTTTCCATCTGAGCTCTTGATATTCATACAAGTCGTTCTCTTATCTCGAAAGGTCTCTTTAATTTTCCTGTAGGCGGTATCTATCTTACCCCTAGTGAGATAGGCCTCTACATCCTTACATTTGTCCTCTAGCCATCCCTGCTTAGCCATTTTGCACTTCCTGTCGATCTCATTTTTGAGACGTTTGTATTCCTTTTTGCCTGTTTCACTTACTGCATTTTTATATTTTCTCCTTTCATCAATTAAATTCAATATTTCTTCTGTTACCCAAGGATTTCTACTAGCCCTCGTCTTTTTACCTACTTGATCCTCTGCTGCCTTCACTACTTCACCCCTCAAAGCTACCCATTCTTCTTCTACTGTATTTATTTCCCCCATTCCTGTCAATTGCTCCCTTATGCTCTCCCTGAATCTCTGTACAACCTCTGGTTCTTTTAGTTTATCCAGATCCCATCTCCTTAAATTCCCACCTTTTTGCAGTTTCTTCAGTTTTAATCTACAGATCATAACCAATAGATTGTGGTCAGAGTTCACATCTGCCCCTGGAAATGTCTTACAATTTAAAACCTGGTTCCTAAATCTCTGACTTACCATTATACACTCCTGGAAATGGAAAAAAGAACACATTGACACCGGTGTGCCAGACCCACCATACTTGCTCCGGATACTGCGAGAGGGCTGTACAAGCAATGATCACACGCACGGCACAGCGGACACACCAGGAAGCGCGGTGTTGGCCGTCGAATGGCGCTAGCTGCGCAGCATTTGTGCACCGCCGCCGTCAATGTCAGCCAGTTTGTCGTGGCATACGGAGCTCCATCGCAGTCTTTAACACTGGTAGCATGCCGCGACAGCGTGGACGTGAACCGTATGTGCAGTTGACGGACTTTGAGCGAGGGCGTATAGTGGGCATGCGGGAGGCCGGGTGGACGTACCGCCGAATTGCTCAACACGTGGGGCGTGAGGTCTCCACAGTACATCGATGTTGTCGCCAGTGGTCGGCGGAAGGTGCACGTGCCCGTCGACCTGGGACCGGACCGCAGGGACGCACGGATGCACGCCAAGACCGTAGGATCCTACGCAGTGCCGTAGGGGACCGCACCGCCACTTCCCAGCAAATTAGGGACACTGTTGCTCCTGGGGTATCGGCGAGGACCATTCGCAACCGTCTCCATGAAGCTGGGCTACGGTCCCGCACATCGTTAGGCCGTCTTCCGCTCACGCCCCAACATCGTGCAGCCCGCCTCCAGTGGTGTCGCGACAGGCGTGAATGGAGGGACGAATGGAGACGTGTCGTCTTTAGCGATGAGAGTCGCTTCTGCCTTGGTGCCAATGATGGTCGTATGCGTATTTGGCGCCGTGCAGGTGAGCGCCACAATCAGGACTGCATACGACCGAGGCACACAGGGCCAACACCCGGCATCATGGTGTGGGGAGCGATCTCCTACACTGGCCGTACACCACTGGTGATCGTCGAGAGGACACTGAATAGTGCACGGTACATCCAAACCGTCATCGAACCCATCGTTCTACCATTCCTAGACCGGCAAGGGAACTTGCTGTTCCAACAGGACAATGCACGTCCGCATGTATCCCGTGCCACCCAACGTGCTCTAGAAGGTGTAAGTCAACTACCCTGGCCAGCAAGATCTCCGGATCTGTTCCCCATTGAGCATGTTTGGGACTGGATGAAGCGTCGTCTGACGCGGTCTGCACGTCCAGCACGAACGCTGGTCCAACTGAGGCGCCAGGTGGAAATGGCATGGCAAGCCGTTCCACAGGACTACATCCAGCATCTCTACGATCGTCTCCATGGGAGAATAGCAGCCTGCATTGCTGCGAAAGGTGGATATACACTGTACTAGTGCCGACATTGTGCATGCTCTGTTGCCTGTGTCTATGTGCCTGTGGTTCTGTCAGTGTGATCATGTGATGTATCTGACCCCAGGAATGTGTCAATAAAGTTTCCCCTTCCTGGAACAATGAATTCACGGTGTTCTTATTTCAATTTCCAGGAGTGTATAATCTATCTGATTCCTTTTAGTATCTCCAGGGTTCTTCCATGTATACAACTTTCTTTCATGATTCTTAAACCAAGTGTTAGTTATGATTATGTTGTGCTCTGTGCAAAATTCTACCAGGCGGCTTCCTCTTTCATTTCTGTCCCCCAATCCATATTCACCTACTATGTTTCCTTCTCTCCCTTTTCCTACACTCGAATTCCAGTCACCCATGACTATTAAATTTTCGTCTCGCTTCACAATCTGAATAATTTCTTTTATTTCATCATACATTTCTTCAATTTCTTCGTCATCTGCAGAGCTAGTTGGCATATAAACTTGTACTACTGTAGTAGGTGTGGGCTTCGTATCTATCTTGGCCACAATAATGCGTTCACTATGCTGTTTGTAGTAGCTTACCCGCATTCCTATTTTCCTATTCATTATTAAACCTACTCCTGCATTACCCCTATTTGATTTTGTGTTTATAACCCTGTAGTCACCTGACCAGAAGTCTTGTTCCTCCTGCCACCGAACTTCACTAATTCCCACTATATCTAACTTCAACCTATCCATTTCCCTTTTTAAATTTTCTAACCTACCTGCCCGATTAAGGGATCTGACATTCCACGCTCCGACCCGTAGAACGCCAGGTTTCTTTCTCCTGATAACGACATCCTCTTGAGTAGTCCCCGCCCGGAGATCCGAATGGGGGACTATTTTACCTCCGGAATATTTTACCCAAGAGGACGCCATCATCATGTAATCATACAGTAAAGCTGCATGCCCTCGGGAAAAATTACGGCTGTAGTTTCCCCTTGCTTTCAGCCGTTCGCAGTACCAGCACAGCAAGGCCGTTTTGGTTATTGTTACAAGGCCAGATCAGTCAATCATCCAGACTGTTGCCCTTGCAACTACTGAAAAGGCTGCTGCCCCTCTTCAGGAACCACACGTTTGTCTGGCCTCTGAACAGATACCCCTCCGTTGTGGTTGCACCTACGGTACGGCTATCTGTATCGCTGAGGCACGCAAGCCCCCCACCAACGGCAAGGTCCATGGTTCATGGGGTCAGGGATCTGGGCTTAACGAAAGAAAAAGCCGAATTGTTGGGCTCTAGATTAAATAAAAGAACTTATTGGCAGATGGAACTAGCATATACATTTATAGAAAGAAAGAGCAGCAATTTCCCAATTTTTTTTTCACAAGAACGTGATTTAGTGTACTGCTCAGACATTCCCAGTCTAATGAATGAGTTTGGTATTGAATACAAAAAGGAAGACTGGAGGCTGTTTTATACCTGTTTGATATTTTGTGCATATGAAAGAAAGCTACGAAAACCTAGAAATAGTGCTAAATAAAATAGGCTATTCTGCTCGTGGTTGGATGATATGTGGCGAAGTAACATGCATGCCCCTTAGTCAGCAAGGTGGCTTTACCAAATTTACATGTTTCTTGTGTGAATGAGATAGTAGGGTTAGGGATCAACACTGGTGCCGAAAGAACTGGCCTGTGAAGGAGTCTGTAAAACCTGGTGAGAAGGACATTCTACGCAAAAATCTTTTAGATCCATAGTTCTCCTTCCACCTTTACATATAAAGTTGGGCCTAATGAAACAGTTTGTAAAGGCTTTGCCTAAAGATGGACCATGTTTTAAGTATCTCTGCCAAAAGTTTCCACACCTTTCAGAAGCTAAACTGAAAGAAGAAGTCTTTGTCGGACCTGACATTAGAAAATTGATGTCTGATGTTAACTTTGAATCCACAATGACCTTAAATGAGAAAGAAGCATGGGTATCATTCAAGCAAGTCGTTACAAAGTTCTTAGGACATGAAAAGTTCCAGAATATGTTTCTATTATAGCTACAATGTTAAAGAGGTCTAAAACTTTAGGATCTTTAATGAGCCTGAAAATTCACTTTTTGAACAGTCACCTTGAATACTTCCCGGACAATATTGGAGATGTTAGTGAGGAGCAACGATAGCGTTTTCACCAGGACATTAAAGTGATGGGAAAACGCTACCAAGGCCAACATTATGGGGGGACTACTGTGTCACTTCACCGAGAAGTTCAGCAAGCGACTCATCGCAGAAAATGCTACACAAGAAGCTTCAAAGAAAAAAGAGAAAGAAAATACAAACCAATTCCAGCTGACAAGTGAAACTTCTATTAACACGTATCATTGTTTTAAGTAGCTTACTGTAAATATAAACCATGCTTATGTTGTAGCAAAGCGTTTCATTAATATCCCCGTCACCGTATAGAATACTATTTTTATACTACATAGTAAAAAGCATACTGCTCGAAAACTATGGCTGACACAAAAAACTAAGGCTAGATTTGAATTCAGCTCATAAAAATCTTGTGTAAAGATCAGCTCTCAAAGAAAGAAACTTTTTAAAAATTTTTTCGTTGGCCTGTGTAATCTTTTACAACGTGCTACCACTGAACAAAGATTTGCGGCTACACGAAGAATTTCCAATTTCGATGTTTTTTTTATCTTCACTGACAGGATGGTTATCATGCACTGGCTTAGTTGTGTACTTCAAAATGTACAAGAGACGTTGATGTAAATTTCGTCTCGCAAGATCGCTCAAGGCAAACAAACATGGCCTTCGACATTTTCTATTCGACACTGTATTAGACATTTGTACCATTATCGAAACACGGTTAAAACGGAACGAATCGTTCGCACGCCAGGGCTACTCTGTCATTAGAGAGGATAGAGACAATGGCTACGACAATGCAGCGTTGCTGGTAAAACAAGGCAGCCACCTTTCCGCTGTCAGTATGGGCACTCAGCATGACCCATGGCAAAGGATGGGTATCCGTCTGCGGATCAACGACCTCCCTCTGAATTTGATCTCAGTACACAAAGCACCTAATGAAAGCCTTTCCAGACAGCAGTTAACAACAATCACTGCCTCGCTCGAAAAACGCCTTCTGCTCCTAGGAGACTAACGAGCACCATGCACTGTGGGGGCTGCAGAAATGCCAACACAATGGGGGAAAAATGCTAGTGGATGTACTAGATTGGGAAAACCTTACAGTACTAAATGGCGGCTCATCCACACGAGTAGTCCGACCAAATGAAGCTCTGACGGCAGTGGGTTTTAGCATAGCATCAACTGCACTCTGTACCAGAACAACATGGAAAGTAATAGCGGATACTTTCGGTTCGGATCCATTGCCAACTCAAATTATGAAAAACGTACAATTTATGCAGACTGTCAACCGCGCAATCAGACGGAAATTTAACACAAACAAAGCGAACTGGAACCTATTCGAAATACTACTGGAAGAAAAACTAATCTATAGCCTATACTGAGACTCATGAAAGAGTCTATGACGTGTTGGTGTCGCTTATCGATGAAGCAGCGGTAGTCTCAACACCTGAAAAGCTACATATGCGGGCAACTACTCGCCAATCACCCTGATTGTGGGGTTCAGAATGTGACGCAGTCCTCTAGGAACGCAAGGAGACATTAAGAAAATACAGAAGTATCTCTAATGACACAAGCTTTCTTGCCATTGAGGAAGCATAAGCTGTAGCCAAGAAAATATTCACGTAGGAAAAACTAAAAATCGTGACAATTTCTGCACTCCAGTCGGCGAAGAAACTGTATTAACCTGGATCTGGAATGTAATACAGAACAATAAAACCCATCAGACAAGAGACATCCGACTTTTAGAATCGTTCTTGTGTATGATAGCTCCACCTGGCGCAACAGACAAGGGGCGAGGTGGAAAGAAGAGAGGAGAAGCGGCATTACACAACCCTTTTCGCTGGAGGAACTCCAGACTGCGCTCTCGCAAGGGATGGTTACTGCTCCTGATACGGATCCGGATTATACGGACTACCCAGGTTACGGCACATCCCACACAAGGGGAAACTGCTGCTACTCAAATTTTGCAATACTTTATGGACACAAAAGATCAAAATCGACTCGCTGAAAACACGTCGTGTCGTCGCCATCCACAAGTCGGGAAAAAGATCTGATAAACGTGAGTGATATCGGCTTTTCAGCACACTACTGTGTTCGGCGAAGGTAATGGAAAGGATTAATACGGCGCTTAGAATGGCGGTGTAAAAACAAGCTATTACCGGAAAAAATACTTTGATTTTGAAAAGCAAAAGAGACAACTGACACTTTCACTGTTGGTTATTGACATACAGCTAAATTTCTCTCTGTCGAATTATATGATAGTTGCGCATTCATAGATTTCATTAGAACATACAACGAGTTCTAGTCAATCTTTGGGAAAAAACTGAAGAAACTCCAGATATCAAAACCACTCGTGCCCAACGTTGTATGCTTCCTGTGCCACAGGAAGCCAATCATTCTGCAACACGGAATTACTCTGGGATCCAAAAAAACTAGCAGAGGACTCCCCACAGGGATGAGTCTTAGCTCATCTTTTTATTCAGTCTCTATACAGCAGACCTTCATGACCTCTTTGCCAGTGACATACAATATTACAGTACGCAGATGACGTATGCATATATTTTGAAGCCAGTACTCTTTAGTCCTGACATCTGAAAATGCACGCTGTGATAGTACGTCTGCATGAGTGAATTGTAGGAAGTGCCTTCGGAATATGATAGCAAGTCCTCTCTTTCAATAGTCGTCTCTTTCGATTTTTACTCGACTTAGGATTCCACTTCCCCTAACGATGCAACAGCAGCCAAAACAACTAAATACCTTGGGATGATTGTTGTTAAGTTTATATGGGCTCTTCGTATCTGACGTGTAATTACCAGATGTGAAAACGCCTACAACTGGACTATGGTGGGCCTGTGATCGGTGGAGAGCAACGTCTTTATAGCGGTCCCTACTAAGGGCACAGTGATTTGATGCCATAATGAGCATCAGACAGCACGCTCCAAACACTAGACACTGTGGAGTATAAAGCCTCGCGTACAGTTAATGGAGCCGGCCGCGGTGGAGGAGGGGTTCTAGGGGCGTCTGACCGTAGCCACGCGGCTGGTACGGTCGCAGGTTCGAAGCCTGCCTCGGGCATGGATGTGTGTGATGTCCGTAGATTAGTTAGGTTTAAGTAGTTCGAAGTCTAGCGGACTGATGACCTCAGATGTTAAGTCCCATAGTGCTCAGAGCCATTCGACTCATTTTTGAACAGTTAATGGGGCGTTTATGTTAAACCCTACGAGCGCATTACTGGTTCAAAGTAATGAACCACCGTTAAGGTTGCGGAGAATATTTCTCTGCGACTGTTTGGACGAATATTAGCACTTTGACGGAAAATTTTGTGTGTGTAAGATGTTGGATAAATATCAGTTTCCACCGGCCGCGCCTGAACTTACGCAGTTTAAGTTACCAGGCATGGGAAAATTGTCTTCTACTGCACTAACGCCCACTTTGCAGATTGACGTCAGGTCCAGTTCAACATGTCAAAACCAGGACCCATCAAATGCAACGGCAATGGAATTCCTGTCTCACTACCACGGCGCGTGCGTGGTGTATACAGAATGGCTCCAAGTCTAAAAATGGTTCAAATGGTTTTGAGCACTATGGGACTTAACAGCTGAGGTCATCAGTCCCCTAGAAATTAGAACTACTTAAACATGACTAACCTAAGGATATCACACACATCCATGCCCGAGGCAGGATTCGAACCTGCGACCGTAGCGGTCGGGCGGTTCCAGACTGAAGCGTCTAGAACTGCTCGGTCACACCGGCCGGCGGTCCAAGTCTAAAGAAGTCGCTGCTAGTGCTTATTGGATATCCCAAAGCAAACAACACAGCCTACACAAGCTGGGTCCACACTACACGATTATGGCAGCCGAGCTGAATGCTATTTTGGAAGCCCTACAATTCACACAGACGTAGACAGCAAACAGTCTGCATCCCTGATTTGAAACGATCATTATAGTTGCAGCAGTTGCAGACGTTGTTTCGCGTGCAGAGGAACTGTCAACATTGTGATGGTATCGATGAAAGGCCACTCTTGGATACCTGGAATTAAACAAGTAGACGGCCGTGCAAAGCAAGTATCTCTACATGCTGCTCATGGAGATAGTATATATATGATAAGCCGTTGAGGAGTGGAACAGTGTGGATCAATAGTGAATTGATGAACTTGTGGATAGTATGCCACGAGGAATACAGGCATGCATCAATGCATATGATGACTGCTACTGGGTATTAGAGGTACCAGTGTGTACAGCAATCTGGACCACTACCTCTGAAGGTCTCGCTGTATGGTGGTACAACTTGAAATGTTTCGTATTCATGAGCAATATAAATGGCGGAAAAGAAACTTCGTGGCAGATTAAAACTGTGTGCCGGACCGAGACTCAAACTCGGGACCCTTGCCTTTCACGGGTAGGTCATCTACCAACTGAGCTACCCAAGCACGACTCACGCCCCGTCGCAGGAGAGCTTCTGTGAAGTTTGGAAGGTAGGAGACGAGGTACTGGCAGAAGTATAGCTGTGAGAACGGGACGTGAGTCGTGCTTAGGTAGCCCATTCGGTAGAGCACCTGCCCGCGAAAGGCAAAGGTCCCCAGTTCGAGTCTCGGTATGGCACAAAGTTTTAATTTGCCAGGAAGTTTCTTATCAGCGCACACTCCGCTGCAGAGTGAAAATCTCATTCTGGCGGAAAAGATGTTTAGGTTGATCTCTGTTCAAATTTTCTGTACAGGTTATGGTGATGCAAAACTTTCTTTGATGTGTGTATTACTCTTGTGCGCATATAACAATTATAGTTTATTTTTACTTGCCGTTTAATCCCATTTACATCCAGTTTCTTGGAACATTTGCGCCGGTTTCTGTAGAGCGAATGGGCACAACGTTGCGGACGTGTGACTGTCGTGATACGCTGTATCAGGATAATCCCTGGGCAACGTTTGGTATTCAAAGGACGTTTACATGGCCCATATTTCACGACAGTGTGTGTCCGAAATAGTGTTCCCTGTAAGAGTGCAGCAGTGTGGATGCAACACGTGGCATTTTTACGGTATGGCTTCGCAACATTTCTGTGTGAAGGCGATGATGCAGGCAGTTTCCAACCTGTTACCGCTATCACCCAACAACGGTGGAGAATACCTGTTGTGGCCCAACACACGGAGACAGCGCTGCTATGCTATGCCTGGCCAGGTAATCGGAGCGCTGACACAGGTGTTATTTCGTGTCAGGTAGAAAAAAATGGCGCATGTTGTAGACCCACTTGATTTGTTTACGTACAGGAACGTAGATGAGGGCAAACCAGTGATATCCACGAATTTCATGAATGTGATTGGTACATCTGCGTCCAGATACATAAAGTATTACACCTAAAGACTTTAGTCTTAGAAAGGACTGCAGTAGTGAGCCATAAATGTATTTTGCATAGGTTCTTTAGATTTCTGAATTTTCCTGAATTTTCTTCATATGTTTTCTTCTTCATATACACCAGCTTGCCAATTGTTCTTTTATCCCGGGCTTTTTGTAAATTACTTTCCACGTCCTACAAATCTTGTAGACGAATCGCATTTATGAAGTTATAGTTGGCTCACTCTACTTGTGAACCGCAATAAAGCATCTACATAAAGATTTAATTGGTATTTCAAATCATATTAATGAATTGCATGAGCCCTTGCACAATTGTTGCAAGAGTTTCGTACCTAGAGGCATAATTTATCGTTGCCTAGAAGTGTGTCGAACTTCTGTATGAATCGTCTGTAGCCAAACCCCAATGGATGATCAGTAACCCAATTGTAAACTGGTACAGTCATGTCTTAGGACTGGTATCGCCAATCCTCGTACCAGCTGCTTTTACGACATATTCAAGTGTCTTAATTTGAAACTGCTTTTCTATTCCTGGAGTACAATATTCGTGTTCCACAGTCTTTAATGTAAAATGTGTCCCCAGTGTTTCCTGGAAGATAGAGTCTTCATTTAAAGGAATGTTTATCAGCCGTTAGTGGGTGCGTTTGACATAACTGGATAGAGATTGATAGGTGGGACTCAGGTGGTCGCTCTTGGGTTTCCAGACACACTGTGGTAAGGCTACTCTCGCATTGTGTGCCACCCTTGCACCTGCATTACACCATAAATTTGCCGAAGATCTTTCGTAAAGTCATGTTGTACGAAGCTGACAAATGGAATCCTTAAAGGCCCAATAAAATTCCTAAACGTTGGATTTGGCATTTGGTAGGTGCCATACTTCTTTCAGGAATGACCAGCAGAGCAGAAGTAGTGTTCAGCTTGTGGAAGTGCATTGCCGAATGATAGCACATTACCTGATCCTTGCATGTCCCTGCAGCAAGTGTATGAACACAGCAGAAATTATAAGAGGCGTAAATTTTTTTTTTAATTTCTTGGCTTTCGGAACGTGCACTTACAGCCAACCAAACACAGGAAATGTTATTACAGTTGGTTTCGACAGTTCATGCAAGACATTATTTGAATTCTTGTCCTGGTATGATGTAACATAGGATTAAGAAAGGTCAGATCCGACATAAAACAAGATTTACAATCAGAGTACACGAAAACGAGTGAACAGGACGAAAATGGAACACAAGATACACAGTGCTAGTATACTATAAAAATTCTACTGGTAACACAACAAGAAATGATAACTCGCCGTTGGTACACAATTGGTATATTCCCAGGTCAGTCCACATTGATGACTATATATCTAAATTAACAAAAAAATTTTCTTTGTATGTTCTCTGAGAATTGTTTCAAAAGCTTCGGATAGAGAATCGAATGCTTGTACAGGTCTGTAAGTTCCATCTACACAGAACAGAACAGCAGAACAGTTCACAAGAACTAAAGTTGTGCATTACAGCCACACGCATTGATACACCAGTACACAGGCAAGTCCACAGCGGCATAAATTTAGAGACTGAACATTCCATATTCTGCAGAGTGGCAGACACTGTCAATTGAGCTTTGGTCTTCCTCTGGCATTGTAAGTACATTAAGCATTAATTAGCAACTGGGAGCTATGTCCTGATGTTGGCACTGTTGTCGAATTCGTATGGTAGCGTATATGCTGCTACAGCGTTCGGTGTCAACAAGCGTCGGTGGCTGCTTGGGAATACACGACAAAGAGCACGAAGATTACTTTTAAGGACGTTGATGTGATACGTGCCCCGAAGACATTGCATAAATATGTGGTTGGATGACGCTTATGTCGAGTCGATGAAAGTGTTTGTTTTGAACTTCCGATGGTGAAATTTCAGCCGTACTGAAATTTTTGTGAAGCTCATTGATGTTTGTTTCGTATGATGCTCTGGAACTCTCGGAAATGTCAGACGAAATAACGTGTAGTGATCGCCTTCGATTTTAGATGTCTGTGAGCATTCCTCTTACCAGTCCAAAGACAACTGCTTCGTGAGCATGGATATCATATATATACTAGCTCCATGAGCTGCTTGTAGAGATACTTGCTTTGCACGGCCGTCTACTTGTTTAATTCCAGGTATCCAAGAGTGGCCTTTCATCGACACCAACACAATGTTGTGACAGTTCCTCTGCACACGAAACACAACGTCTGCAGCTGCTGCAACTATAATGATCGTTTCAAATCAGGGATGGAGACTGTTTGCTGTCTACGTCTGTGTGAATAGTAGATTCGGCGCAGATCCCTCAGAGTAGTTGGTGGGTGTCGTCCTTAAACAACCCTTTCCAAACTATTCCAGGCAGTTTCGATAGGGTTCTTGTCTGGAGAACATGCTGGCCACTAGTCCAGTGACGTTATCCTGAAGGAAGCCATTGACAAGATGTGCACGATGGGGGCGCGAATCGTCTTCCATGAAGACAAATGCCTTGCCAATACGCTGCCAATATGGTTGCACTATCGGTCGGAGGATGGCATTCATGTATCGTATAGCCGTTATGGCGCCTTCCATGACCACCAGCGGTGTTCGTCGGCCCCACATAATGTCACCCCAAAAAAGCAGGGAAGCCCCACCTTGCTGCACTTGCTGGACAGCGTGTCTCCAACGATTGTCTCGAAGGCATATGCGACACCCATCGGTGAAGAGAACGTGATGCCAAACCTGAGCGGTACATTCGGCATCATGTTGGGCCCATCTGTACCGCGCTGCATGGAGTCGTGTTTGCAAAAATGGACCTCGCCTTGGAAGTCGGGAGTGAAGTTGCGCATCATGCAGCCTATTGGGCACAGTTTGAGTTGTAGCTCTACGTCTTGTGGCTGCACAAAAGCATTATTAACATGGTGGCGTTGCTGTCAGTGTTCCTTCGAGCCATAATCCGTCGGTAGCGGTCATCCACTGCAGTAATAGCCATTGGTGAGGGAGGGGGGAAGCGAGCGATGGGTGCCATCGGCAGTTCCTGTCTCTGTATCTCCATGTCCGAACATCGCTTTGGTTCACTCTGAGACGCCCAGACACTTCCCTTGTTGAGAGCCCTTCCTAGCGTAAAGTAACAATGCAGACGCGATGGAACGCCAGTATTGACTGTGTAGGCATGGTTGAACTACAGAAAACACAAGACCTGTACCTGCTTCCTGGTGGAACGACTGGAACTGATCGACTGTCGGACCCCCTCGTTTAATAGGCGCTGCTCCTGAATGGTTGTTTACATCTCTGCGTGGGTTTAGTGACATCTCTGAACAGTCAAAGTACTGTGTCTGTGATACAATATCCACATTCAACATCTATCTTTAGAAGTTCTGGGAACCAGGGTGATGGAAAAGGTTTCGTGACGTGTTAATTTACAGAATACGTATACGTATATTTTTTTAGTCAGAGTTAGAAATGATACCAACGTGTACATAGATGATTCATATTTCTCATCACGGTACACGTGAAAGATTGTGAGCGAAACTGGATGAACAGGACAGGGCGCAGCCCATACGCTAGTTCGGGAACTACGGATTGAGGATGAGCACGAAGCCGGGACATTCCTCCGATTGACGAGCGGCGAGGTGCGGTTTCTTCTAGACTCCGTCCATAACGAGACAAAAGTGAGACGAGCAGTAAGCTTGCACCACAGTGACTTGCCTACCGCTTCACTGTAAAAGCTTGGACTACCTTACCTTAAAATATTTTATTTCACAAAAACGGTAGATTTAAATGTACTGCGTTCCGATAACAATCAGCATTTTTCATGTGATTCGTGCTGCAACCTACAGTATCCCTTTCGAGACCCTGTTTGCAGAATAGGCAGGATCATTAAAGAAGCAGCTACGGTGGTCTGTAGGGATGTGAACATCCAAGCAAACAATCTGACTGGAAAAGAAATAAATCTCATTATTTATTATGAATTCCAACATTGGTAATTTTTCCATTGATATTTTTGGAAGTTCTGGTTCTGTATTTGCTTTGTCGTGTAATACGTGTTCATTATTTTTTCAACTATGCTCAAAATACAAAGAAATTCCGGCTACACATGCCTAACAGATTGCTGAAAACGCAGTTACACTACATAGGATTTCTGCAAATAGTTAAATCTTACTGACAGCTCTTTCTCATCGAGAATGGTGGTTTGTTACATATCCAACAAAGCGCAGAAGACTGGCCACAAAGATACAGCGCCTACTCGTCATCACCGAATTCGTCTAAATTTATGGTGTACGTAGGTCTTGGCATGAAATAAAAAGGCCAAGCGTTGAGAAAATATTACATGCACTTTGCTATTGCCACTCTGTGACGTCTATTTTTATTGCAAGAAAAAGAATTTGATCAAAAAGCTACAAAACTGCTCATACCTCACAGAATGATAAAAATAAATCACATTCCGAGAAAACTGCATCTTTGTGCGTCACCAGCTATACTATTTGGCGAAACGATGCGTTACGCAACAAACTGTGCTGTAGAGAGAACCTTTCACGAATGTGAATCAAGTTTGCTTCGCTATAGAAAATTTTAAGTAAAGTTGTGCAATAAAAAAGAGGCGTTCATAACGTGTGTAAGATACTGAGAAAATTAGTGCTCCTTGCTTTTACGATGAGTATCACTACAGCAAGTGTAAATTACTAACTGTGCAGTAATGAAGTATTCAGTTTTTTATACGAAGTTCTTGTGTACGTCTTACAATCCTTACCTGGAAATTTGTTCGCAGTACCACATTGTCCTCTGCTTTCCCTTTACACGCCTTTTATGAAAACATTAACAAATGCAATATATTGACCTATACTTCGGTTTATTTGCAGTGCAAGTGACGTAAAGTTCGAAGGAAAAATTGTTGCACATACGAACTCAACCCCACGACCTTCTGATTACCGTTCTGCACGACATGCATCGTCCAACCAGCACCAAAAATACTGTTTTTCTGAACGTTTGTTGATCTGGAGTTCCCACTTGCGTCACTTTAATTTCTAGTCAAGTCCTGCATACATCATGTACCTGAACGAAATCGTGGTGAGCCAGGGCGGTACCCTTGTCATTGCCACAGCAGATTTCGAGAGAAGCTGAATTTTCCCTCATCGTCTCGACACGCTACATGGAAAGCACGTGATAACAAGCTCGACTAATAGTGGGAGCCTTTTTATAAACGTAAACGGCGACATAGAACTGTTCTTTTGGAAATGGCAGATGCAAACTATATGTTTGCGTTGACTATGGTTGCAATGTGTGAGTATCTGACAGATGCATTTTCTAACAGTGCTTTGTTTAAGAAGCTAAAACAGTGAACTATTCTCCTGTCGAACGCCTCACCATTTCCTGGTAGGAGCATTCCAGTTTCATAAATTATAGTCAGGGATGATGCTTGAGCAATTAAGTCTTTCTTGCTGAATCTAGGCTCTATTAGACGTCAACCTGCCGCAGAGCGTGTTTTTAACCGCCGGCTCTACTAAAAAGTTTCGGCATTTTAGTTACTAGTTTTAGGGTATTTAGAATGCCATTGTACTTTAACCCAAACACAGTATCAAACAGTCCTGACTAAGTGTTCAGTCCATAACTTCTTACTGGTTCAAAACGTGTCTTCTTGTATGGGTAATGGGATGCGTGACTGTGGATTCCATAAACAGAGATCTCGTGCCAAATCCCAAGCGGGATGGATGCAATAACGGAAATTGCTTTTCCACTGCAACGAGGGAAACTAAAAAACGCGCCTATATCGCGAAAATATGCGAGGGACGGGTTTAGGGACTACAGCTATTGAAAGTGAACGGAGATCTCAGCGAGCCAAGAACTGCAAGGCATCTGGGAATAAAGGCTTTCGGGAGACTGAAATAAGGCAAAATACTACTGTGATTTTCGTTTTGTCTGTACCTACTTGCTCGGTTTCTCATACTACCTAGTTCTTCGTCAATCTCATAATGAGAGCAAAATGAGTGTGAGCGTATTTACTACCAATCCCGTGCCTGCTTTCAGTGTAGTTTACTGTGCAGCTGCCTCTGAAATACCCTGCGGAAAACAAAAATTCATCTTTAACTACCTCCTGAGCTTCATTTCCCTCCTCCTACAGAATCAATAACAGAACCGCAAACTAATGCAAAACAATTATGGACTTACCCACGTACTGTATAGCGCAATAAAATTTTTACGTGATTCTTAGGCAATCTGCTGAATGTTTGTCCTCAGTATTTCGAAACATGTTCAAGTTTCTTGAGGGAAGTCATTGCCCTGCGTATGCGATTTTTTATTTTGAAACGAACACTTATTTCATGATTTTTCGCTATTAGCTAATTTTGTCACATTGTTCATTTTCAAGCTACCTGGTTGTCACATGACGAAAGTTGCAGCAGCTTCAAGAACAGATAAGAGTCAGAAATCTACGTAAAACCTTCTACAAACCGCCATGACTGCGAGAAACTGTTGTCACATATCTTCCACATATTTGTGTGAGGGAAGCTCCGTCTAATCGCATATTTAAGAAGTCACTTGGGAAAGCGGTGGTAACTGGCACAACCTACAGACGCATCACTAGACAGCACACTCCACATAAAATGTAAAATTATGAATTAAATTTGGTATCACCGTTAAATGACGTTACAGGTTTCACAGATGCCAATTCTTTATGTCAAGTGATTAATTGCAACCCTTGTAAGGGTCTTTGTCGCTGTTCCACCATAAAACGCATTAAAATCCGTTGGTTCGTACTTCAAACAGATCGTCCAAACAATAAGATGCAACTTTATTAATGTTTCTACCACATGCAGTATATGATTAGAAGACGTGAGAATTTTTTTCTTTACAACGTAGTCGTACCTCCATCCGTAGTTCAAGACAGTATTTTGTCTAGAAGCTTCGCATATCTCTCAAACATTTTAATCATTAGATTTTCTGCCTAACTTAGTTCAGGCATACGTAGTAATGAGCCTTTGGCCAAGGGTTTATTTCTTTTGTTTAAGCTTTTTATATCTCTGACGAAACACTCGTGCAGTTGAATTCGCTGAAATGAGTCATTTAATTTTAAAACGTTGACAGTGTCATGTGCAATTTTATTTGAAATGCGAGCTAACGGATTTTAATGTGCTTTTGGCTGGCATAGCGACAAAGACCAGTCATTTCAACCTGAAACCAGCGTTTTACGAATTGTTTATTAGTATCTGTCCCTTTGGCATGAAACCACCGGTTCTGTGGCAAGACCGACCTTGTGAAGATTCTACAGTTTCAGTGACGAAATTAAGCAGACTGGTTCCAATGACAATGTACTTTGAGACAAACATTGATGTCAGCTTCAGCAAATTAGCTGTCATGAAACTCAGCTATATTAAGATCATACAACCGTAAAAATATACTTTCCTTTGACACCAGGGTCTCACAGCTTCTAGATCTACCTGGATACATCACGCAACAATTCTCAAAATTGCTGGTGACACTGGTTAAGTAACGTGGACTTCCCATTACTCAAACTACCTTCCACAACACACAGAATAAATAACAGTTCTTACAAAACAACAAAAAGTGTTGAAAAGAAACGAGCTTTGAATAACAGCAAGATCAAATTTCATTAAAAATAAGGTAGCTAGGAGGGATTGGATACACTATCCCACGCAGAAGCGTCAGATAAACGGGATAAGCTTAGTGCAAAGTGCAGTACGCTAATATCGTAAAAATATCAAAAGCAGTATGTATTCTTTTTGATAAGAATTTCTTATCACCAGCAGAAAATGTTATGGGCATCTACCATGAGATACCAAACCATACCACTCAAAACCGTGAAGTTTCAACCTGAGAAGGTTATGGGAAATGAAACAAGCAAGGTAATCCTAACATTAAAGAACAAATACTCAGCTGTGACGTCGAGCCCTGAAGAAAGTGCATAGAAGGAACCACAACTTGCCTCAATCTGTAGTATTAAGGAGAAAATCTTAGTAGTCTAAAAAAAAAACACTGTTAAACCAGTGCTAAGAAGCGAAGTAACCTACAATAAAGGCTTCAAACTAGGGCTCAGTATCATTGTCCCCTAGATTTAATATGGTTTTTGAAATGGTTATTTTAAATAAATAAATGCAGCATGGCTTTAGGAAAGAATGGATGAAGGAATGAAAAGAAGAGGTATAATATTACATCTTTCCAAAGCCTCTGACAGTCAGCCGTGGGTCGCTCATGAAATTTAAGGCATACAACATTCAGTCACTGTTAACTTACTATAGCAAGCAGTGCACCGAATTACTACTACTACTACTACTACTACTACTACTACTACTACGACAGTTCTTCCACCTTCATCTGGTAAGCTATGCTGAAGACAACACCACCCTTCTATTTTACCAGCAAAGCTGAGGGATTAGAGGCATTTGAAACTGAAGGAGTGACAGAAGTAACAACGTATTTTCCTACATTGAGGCCTAAATCCTCAAGTCAGTAAATCTGTTACTAACATTAAAACAATTTGCTCTAATGAGGATAAAATATATGTGATATTAAATAGGAAGAAATAGGTAACAAATTTCTTTGTGTCCTTCTGGACAAAAATTTTCGTCACGTAAACCACATCTATTCTGTGTGCGAGAAAATAAGCGGTAGGTTCCACCTGATACGCGAAGTGGCAAAAACAGTTCCGGCTCAATCCCTAAACATGGGATAATTTGTTAATCACGATACTGAAGTGTGCGGCCGCGTGGCAGGACAACAGCTGAATACACTGTTGGTATTGTAGATAAAGGCAATGAGGTTAATGCACAGACTAAGGTCCGGAGAGTCCTCGTGTGAAATCCTTGTCTGACAAATATTTAACAATATATTCCTTATATTTGTATTAACTTACTATAGTTTTTGTGAACAGTAAAAACAAAGCAAGCAAATGTGATACACGCAACTACGACACTAGAAGTGGGATAACAAGATCATTCAGAGGACAAAAATATAAGAATAGTCCATATTTTAATAGGTATGTATGGTTCAACAAGCTGCCACATACTTTAAAAATTTGTGAAACAGGGGGTTAGCTTTCCTAGTAAACACCTGTTTGCACTAAATGAATTCCAAGCTGAAGGCCCTCGATTGCAATATGTAATATGTAAAGATGAATGTATTGTGTATCACTACTGTATGTATTGTTTATATTAACTGATCACTCAACTAACGAATGACGTTTGGAAAAGGGACCAGCTTAATGATGGTAACAGTACTTACTCTACCCAACACCACATCGAAAGTAGTTCACAGGGGCGACTTCTGAAGCATTCCATATAAAAACTGGCTTCAGACAAAGTGACAGGCTAACACTACTACTCTTCAACTGTGCACTGGAATATGTAATGAGCGAATGGTAAGAAGATAATCAAAAGAAAATAAGAATTGTGTGTGCGACAAATGAAGTTTCAACTTCTTGGGATTTGCTGATGCTCTTGCTCACCTAGCCAACAATACTCAGGAAATAATACAAGTTAAATCGCTACAAGAAACAGCACAGGAAATTGACCTTAAAATATCATTCGGAAAACAAGATTACGTTGTCTTATCCGACTTGCAAATGAAATTACAATATAACAGGGAATCGAAACTGAGTTACGTATTGTACACCTCCTCTCCCCCTTGAATTTGTGGCCGTGGCGACAAAGATTCGTGGAACATTCCTTTGTCTAGTTTATGTTACAAGGTGGCAAAGCCAACTAATGTGACAGTAGAATGTATGGTCGAGGTAACAAATTACCTAGTAGCGAAGACTAATATCTACATCTGTGCCATATTGAAAAACGGATTGGGGGGGGGGGGGGTCCAATACGTAGCTTTTACCCAAAACTGTTAATAAATTTGAATATTTAGGTGAAATCGTAACAAACAATCTAAATGAGAACTAAAAATGGCAAAATACAGCAATTGAAGAAAGAAAAATACATTACTAAACAACTAAAAAGCGTGTCTATAGATGCTAAATTAAAAAAACTATGAAACAGTTACACGACCAGAAATAACATATGCAGCTGAAAAATCTTCAAAATTACTACAGCAGAAATGGACCAAAGACAGAAAGAAGAATTAGGAGACCAACAATATCTCAGTAAATGGGCATCGGAGAATATACATAGACATACATAAAATCATTGGATAGTAACTCCGAAGTAAACAATACACAAGAAAACAGAACTAATAACTAACACCATCAGGAAGTATCGCGTATCGTTCTTTGGACATCTTATGAGAACACCACAGAAAAGAATTAGTACAGGAGTAATAGAAAAGCTGTGGAATAGTAAGAGCAACATTAAATGCGTCACATAAATTTAGGAAGACATAAGAACTGCAAATTATAGAGGATAATTAAAAAACCAAAGTAGTGGAAGACAGGCAAACGAGACCCCAATCGAAGATCAGGGGAAGAACTACAGGAAGAGTCGTCTCGTAAGAAGAAAGAAAACATCCGAGAGAACGAAGAAATATCGACCAGACAGATTAAAGCACCCTTTACGTAACAAATTTTAACACTCCTTGCACAACCACTGTGTTATTAATCGCCATATTTAATTATTACTGAACAATTGTATTGCAGAACACCACCAAGAAATTCTATAAACCTTCGTAAATTTAATGGAAGTGCTTACATCAAGTACATAACTTAATAATTATGATTAAATAGTCCACGCAGCCGGTCGAAAAAGGAAATAATTCGTTTAGTCTCAAATTGTCGAGCAGTGGTAAAAGGGAGCGCCGTGAGCAACATACTAAGAATTCTGATAGGAGGAAAAGCAGTGGGGAAGGATAGAGTGTGAGGAAGTTAGTGTAGTTGGAGACCACTTTTGTACGCGTTTCTGTAACAACTCGAGAACAGACTACTATTACAAATGCATACCGTTAAAACATTGAACTGCATTACATACGCTACAAAAATGCTCTACTCATTTTGTAGTAGTCTGCGCGAATACAGCTAGAAAATATTGAAGATCTGGTATTACACGGAGGCCCTGTAACTTTGGTGTTTCGTCTAGGTAAAGCGTGGTATTGCCGCCAACCCCCCCCCCCCCCCCCCTTCTCTCTCTCTCTCTCTCTCTCTCTCTCTCTCTCTCTCTCTCTCTCTGACTGAGAATAATAACACCTTTCCAGACCAATATTAATTCAAAAAATTTAGCACACGAAGTTCTGCACAGTAAGCACAATCCAAATACGCAAAACCAAAACCCGTGGCATTGTAACTTCGCTTGACCTGTATTGCTTGAACGAAACCCTCGATACCAGATACTCACACACATCTCTGAAAACTGATACCGCACATTTCACTTGGTCATTATAGCAGAAAAAAGAAAGCCCATAGTGACGAAAACAAACACATTGAAATCGTAAAAACCCATTACGTAAACCTTCACATACCATATCTAACACGAAGTCCACAGTAAAACAAACGAAAACTCTCCAGACATAGTAGAAAAAATATGACCAACCAATAATGGTAAACTGATGTCGACACCTACCAACCACTAACAACTGCCAAATACCAACAAGAAAACTTCCTAAATTAATGGAAAGAATCGTCCGTTATTGGTCGAACACCCTTCACCCAGAGCTTTTCGAGTTGGATGGATACGAAATCTGAAGTCATATGATGGAAGGAAAACCTGTAATGCAAAAATAAACAGCGCAGCCACTGCTGACAAAAATCAACCATCTATTGAGTCGAAACAGGCAATATAATTATGTAATATGTCTGATGTTTACTGTAAAAAAAAATATTCACAATGAGCAAGCTATTAGACAAGTTGTATCAGAGGGCCGGTTCAATGAGTGAAAGATACCTTAATATCGGCCATTTTTATTTTTACCTGCATAACATGTTTACAAGAACATCAACTAAAACAGGAACACTGTCATTTTCTTAAAACTTAACGTCCCTGCAAAATACAATTTACCAGAAATATCAGAGTTCACTTACCATGGCTGTTAACTTGATGCAAACACCAAAAACTCGTCCCCTCTCGCACGCAAACAGCAAAAACTCTCCTCCTCTCACACGCAAACAGCGAAAACTCTCCTCCTCTCGCACGCAAACAGCGAAAACTCTCCTCCTCTCGCACGCAAACAGCGAAAACTCTCCTCCTCTCGCACGCAAACAGCGAAAACTCTCCTTCTCTCGCACGCAAACAGCGAAAACTCTCCTCCTCTCGCACGCAAACAGCGAAAACACTCCTCCTCTCGCACGCAAACAGCGAAAACTCTCCTCCTCTCGCACGCAAACAGCGAAAACTCTCCTCCTCTCGCACGCAAACACCGAAAACACTCCTCCTCTCGCACGCAAACACCGAAAACACTCCTCCTCTCGCACGCAAACACCGAAAACACTCCTCCTCTCGCACGCAAACACCGAAAACTCTCCTCCTCTCGCACGCAAACACCGAAAACACTCCTCCTCTCGCACGCAAACACCGAAAACACTCCTCCTCTCGCACGCAAACACCGAAAACACTCCTCCTCTCGCACGCAAACACCGAAAACACTCCTCCTCTCGCACGCAAACACCGAAAACACTCCTCCTCTCGCACGCAAACACCGAAAACACTCCTCCTCTCGCACGCAAACACCGAAAACACTCCTCCTCTCGCACGCAAACACCGAAAACACTCCTCCTCTCGCACGCAAACACCGAAAACACTCCTCCTCTCGCACGCAAACACCGAAAACACTCCTCCTCCCGCACGCAAACACCGAAAAGTCTCCTCCTCTCGCACGCAAACACCAAAAAGTCTCCTCCTCTCGCACGCAAACACCAAAAAGTCTCCTCCTCTCGCACGCAAACACCAAAAAGTCTCCTCCTCTCGCACGCAAACAGCAAAAACTCTCCTCCTCTCGCACGCAAACAGCAAAAACTCTCCTCCTCTCACACGCAAACACCAAACACTCTCCTCCTCTCACACGCAAACACCAAACACTCTCCTCCTCTCGCACGCAAATAGCAAAAACTCTCCACCTCTCGCACGCAAACAACAAAACCTCTCCTCCTCTCGCAAACAGCAACAACTCTCCTCCCTTCCAAACAATAAAAACTCTCCCCCAAACAACAGCAGTAACAAAACTCAAAACAGTAACAACAAAACTCAAGACAACAGCAACAAAACTCAAAACAACCGCAGCAACAACAACAAAACTCCTCTCAACAACAAAACTCCTCTCAACAACAAAACAACGCCGTAATATTTCGATCTCTATTGCTCTAATCAAGTAAGACGAATAACCCTCAGCTGTTCGTGTCATCCGTTGCAGCCGTCAGGCAGATCACGTGACTAGATAACAGCGCCTCTTGTGGCGCCCCACCAACTGACCGTCTGACAAATTGGCAGTGTGTCGGTGTTTTGACTGACCGACCGACGAACTTTTATTGTCGGGATGTCGGGCGCGTCCGACCAGTCGACAACCGAACCAAGAAATTGTGTCGTGTGTAGCACGATCGTGCCAATCGCATGAGTAAAACTCCTGTTCTGACAAAGCTCTCGGAATTAAATACTGTTGTAATATACATTTCGACGTCCGAGGCGGACGAAACTTTAAGGACAAAGTTTTTAGTGAAATTCAAAGACTGCATATGATTTCGCGACACATCGTGCGAGGAGTATAACAATAGAGATGCAAGAAATGATGCACTTTTTTCATTTTCTAACGAATCCATAGTGGTTTCTCTATGCGCAACACGTGATTAAGTCTGTCTATCTTCTTTATTTCTGTTTTTACATTTTAATTTCCCTGTAGTCCAAAGTGTGGGATCTTTCATTTTTATTTATTTATTTATTACAATTCTAACGCCAAGCGAGTTGGCGCAGGGGTTAGCACACTGGACTCGCATTCGGGAGGACGACGGTTCAATCCCACGTCCGGCCATCCTGATTTAGGTTTTCCGTGATTTCACTAAATCGCTCCAGGCAAATTCCGGGATGGTTCCTTTGAAAGGGCACGGCCGACTTCCTTCCCCGTCCTTCGCTAATCCGATGAGACCGATGACTTCGCTGTTTGGTCTCTTCCCCCAAACAACCCAACCCAACCCAACAATTTTAACAGTCACAAAATGTTTTATTTCTTATGTATCTGTACGGATGTAGATGTAGCAGATGTATTTACTAGATGATGCGCGCCGCCCTCATGTGTAGTCCTTCTTGTTCAAATATGAAATGAGATTCTGAAATTTGCAGGTCATCTTTTGTACTACATCCGTAAGTAAATTAATAACGTTTTCGTGAACGTCTTTTGTTTTATTTATTTTAATTTATCATGATTTATTACCTCTGTCAGCTAAAAATTCTCGTTGTACGTTTCCCGAATAATTTTAGTTAATAATTGTAGCGGTATGAGAGTACTGAATCTTAGGTCTGCCGCCAGTGGCGAGAAATCGTAAAACAGCTAACAGTCTCTCCTCGAAGTTTAGCACCTCTCTCAGGACTGCATTATTTTTCCTTTAACAAACGTTTTATGATGTCCAGCAGCTTCGAAATGCATTATTCACCCTTCTAAAATAATCAGGAAAATTATAAGCTCCCAGCCTGAACATGGGTGTATTTCTTCCCTTGCATTGGCCACTTCTTCGCCCACAGCTTTCTTTCTGCATTTTTCCCTTCTTACCTTTAAAACAGCCAATGCCAACCCCGTTATTATTTTTTATGAAAAACCAGGCCGGATCTCTTAGAACAAAAACGCAGTGAACTGAAGATAAAACAAACAACAGGGCGGCACTATAATCGCCGAGTACAGTCGGTTCGGACGTGTGTAGGCTGCGATCAATTTGGTCATTCTGTCATCCGATAAATTAGTGTGTAAGTGCAGGAGCCTTGTATACTCAAATATTGTTCATTTAGACCCTAAACCGATGACAAATCCGTATTTCCTGCTTTCCGACGCTGAGCTGTCTCTGTTTCCTTTGCCTGGTCTTTGATGATAGCCAGCGCAGCTGGATAAATCTTTTCGTTCTGGTGCTAATTTTAATTACTTCCGGTTGAAAAGTGGACAATTGTTCCCAAAGTACGGAGCACAGGTTCTTAGTGACAACAATTTCGTGGACAAATTGTGGTTCCCTATATCGGGACCAAATTAATTCCAATTTCGTAGGTGGGGGTGTAGGTTAGAGTTTAACGTGCTGTCGACAGCGAGGCCATTAGAGACCGAAAAATGGCTCTGAGCTCTATGGGACTTAATATTTATGGTCATCAGTCCCCTAGAACTTAGAACTACTTAAACCTAACTAACCTAAGGACATCACACAACACCCAGTCATCACGAGGCAGAGAAAAACCCTGACTCCGCCGGGAATCGAACCCGGGAACCCGGGCGTGAGAAGCGAGAACGCTACCGCACGACCACGAGATGCGGACATTAGAGACCGAGCACACCCTCGGACTATGGAAGGGTGTACTCGGAAGCCGGCCGTGCCCTTTCACAGGTACCATCCCGACATTTTCAGTACGCAATTTAGGGAAATCACGGAAATCCTATACCTAAATGGCCGGACGCAGGATTGCACTGTCAACCTGCCGAATGTGAGTCCAGTGTGCTAACCACTGCGTTACCCCACTCGATAATTTCATAGTAGTTCGAAGGAACGATTCTGAGGTTACAAGCAAACCTCCGAGAGAAACCGTGGTCAGCCACCCAACCGAACTTTCCTCAAGCATTGCCAGTAACTCCCCATAGTGTGTTGCCAGTGATCTGTCGTAATGTTGCTTCGGTATACTACATACCTGGTAAGATATAGTATTGAAACCCTTCAACACTGAAGTCAGAAGCCTCTTAGGAGGCATCGGAATCTGCTACTGCGAAATCTAGATTTTCGAGCTCTTTCTCTTATTCAGTTACTATCAGTGTCCCACTGTCAGTAAAGGACCCTATCCTACACATGCCCAGTTCACCGACCGACCGATAAATTGTGCGTGTGTAGCTTGTTGACCGACCGACCGACCAACTGTACGCGATTTTTCTTTGCGGTTGGTTTGTTAGATAAGACTAGCAGACAGCCGCACCCCCCTCCCCGCGACCCCATTCACCGTACAAATTGTGTAGTCTGTCCTGCAAGCCGCCCCACAACAGTTCCTTTTCAGTCACCACGCGCGGGGTTCAGCGCACTCCGAATGTGGCTAACACGGTAGTGTGCGAGGTAGACGAAATTTTTATGACAGAGTCTCTGGAAAGTTTTCGAGTCTTCAGATGTCTGTGGGACGTGCCGCGCGAGCAGTATACCAATAGAGGGGTAAGAAATGAAGTGCTTCTTTCATTTTTAACAAATCTGTAGTAGTTTCATGTGGCAAACAGAGAAAATAAAACATACACAGTTTTGTGAATAATGGTTAGTCGTCTGTCTGTTTCTCGGTTTTATTTCCAATACTCACCGGAAATGAAGTTAGATAACGTTAAATAGACAGATTGGATTTTTATTTCGTTTCAGATACGTATCGATAGTAGGAACTAAAAACCGAATTATAGACAGTACACGGACTTTCATTCATGAAATCCACTTGGTTCATTATTAGAAGTGTTAACAAAAATCCAACCTATCGTCGCCTGTTCTGCTATGAAGAGCAAAGTGAAGGACTTTTCCTTTCTAACAACTGTTAAGTGCTTCACTTCTTATGAATATGTTGCTGAATATATAATATGCGCCGCCGCCATTTGCAGTCGTCCGAATCTGAAAGGAGTTTCTTGAAATTACAGGGGATATTATTACTACATACGAACATAAATTCATAAAGTTTACATGAATAGAAGTTTCGTTTCGCTTCTGCTTTATCACGAATATTTCCTCAAGCAACTAAGAATCACCCTGCAGATTTCAAGAATCATTTTAGATAATAATTTTGGGGATTAACTGCGCTGAATCTGAGGTCCTCGTAAATTCTGCCAGTGGCTAGAAATCGTATGTGGCTATCGTTTGACGACGTTCAGGAGCTCCGAAAAGCATTTTTCATCCATTCTTAAATAATTCCGAAAATCTTCGGGTCTCTGCTCCGTAAGTAACAAAGCGTAGGTGCATTTGGTCCATTGCATTAGCCATTTCTTTACCCACAGCTTTATCACGGCTTTTTCTGGCTTTGTTAGTTCCAACAGCCAAGCCAAAACCCAGTTCTTTTCCTGTGGAATACTAACAAGGGAACCTCCCCATCGCACCCCCCTCAGATTTAGTTATAAGTTGGCTCAGTGGATAGACCTTGAAAAACTGAACACAGATCAATGGAGAAAACAGGAAGTAGTTGTGTGGAACTAGGAAAAAATAGGCATAATATACAAACTGAGTAGTCCATGTGTAACATAGGGAGCATCACGGATAGTGTGAGCTCAGGAGCGCCGTGGTCTCGTGGTTAGCGTGAGCAGCTGCGAAACGACAGGGCCTTGGTTGAAGACTTGCCTAGAGTGAATATTTTAATTTTTTTATTTTCAGTTCAGGCACTCACACAAAATAAACTTCGATCTACAAAATTCCAGGACATGTTCAGATTTGCTTGGACATATGCAGGATTTGACTGTCTACACACGGAAAAATTTGAAAACGTTAAAAACATATGTTTTGACAGAGCACAGGGAAAACTGAGCGACTGTGAAACTGTTGCATTCATTTGTTGCAGTTTGTGACAAACTCTTATGTTTTCATCACTTTTTTTGGGAGTGATTATCACATCCACAAGAAAACCTAAATCGGGCAAGGTAGAAGAATCTTTTTACCCATTCGCCAAGTGTAAAAGTTAGGTGGGTCGACAACATATTCCTGTCATGTGACGCACATGCCGTCACCAGTGTCGTATAGAATATATCAGACGTGTTTTCCTGTGGAGGAATCGGTTGACCTATGACCTTGCGATCAAATGTTTTCAGTTCCCATTGGAGGGGCACACTAAACTTATTGCAGTGAACAGAAACGTCAATGAACGAACGGACAGATCATAACTTTGTGAAAATAAAGTAAAATTTTCCCTCAAGGGAAGACTTGAACCAAGAACCGTTTGTGCCGCAGCAGCACACGCTAACAACTGGAACACAACGATCCTGAGCGTACACTATCATTTATGTTGCCTATTTTGCGGATGGACTAGTCAGTTTGTATATTTTGCTTATTTTTTTCATAGTTCCATACAACTTCTTCCTGTTTCTCGAGTGATCTGTGTTGAGTGTTTCAAGGCCTATCCACTGTGCCAACTTATAACTAAATCTGAGGGGGGTGCGATGGGGAGGTTCCCTTCTAAGCGGTATCGCGTAGAACAGAACGTCATAACCAGCTCTAGGAGCAGGGTGGCGCTGAAATCATGAAGTGGGTCGGGACGTGCGTTGTGTAGACTGTTACGAAATTTGTCGGTCGGTCAATAAACTGTGTAGAAGAGCAGTTGATGTTCGGGCGGGCTAGTTTTGCATGACTGAGTAATCGAGCACAGACTGCCTGGACAGACTGCCCGAACCAGTCAACAGTGGCCGAGCGTGGAGGCCATGGCCAAGTCATACGTAATGTTAGTTCCAAAAACGTTAAACGTACCTTCATCCCTGCGCAACTACATCCAGCACAGGATTCTCATTCGTGGTGTATTTGTAATCATGCAGAGTGAGGAAGTATTTGCAGTAACAAGTAAAACTGAAACCAATGCGTAAACGTAGAGGAAACGGGAGTGTTCAAAAAGAGAAGTAAGGAATAAATATTTGTTGTAAACTAAAGAAATTCTACAGCATATGTGTCACGCGTAAGCTGACCAACGTTTGTTTTTCCAGTCGCGAGCAACTCATTTAAAGAAATACAGTTGTAGGAAATTCCACACTGACATCTTCAGGAATGTAGGTTGTAATAAAAAAACAACGAAGTTTGTTGCAATGTGTGCTAAAGAGGTGACACGTTTTAGAGGTGAGGTGTTTCTGATGACAGTTCCAAAGAAATAGGCTAAGAATTAATTCATCAAGTTGCAAATTATCGAGAACTCAGCGTTTCAGATGTTACGTCAAATATTTCTACTGTAAGTGTGCATGTCAAAGAAGAGGCTTCTTGCAGTGTGAAACGGTACAAGATCTTCTGTTATTAAGTTATTAATAAAAAATTGTCTACCACAGTTGATATGCGTGGACTGATTGGTATAAAACAGGGCCGGCCATAAATTCTGCACGCGTGCGGTGCTCCTGCACATGTGCAACTTTCGGGTCACAGCGTGCACGCCGCAGCAGTCAGCGTTCATGTAGTGCATGTTTCTACGCACAGATGTCGCTTTATCCACTTGCTGGGATACTCTGTACCGGCGCATTCTAGTGCTCTTTCCACAGCTAGCAGGCCAACGATGGGAAGGTACTTAGCGGATTAAACATTTAAAATACTGTCACAATCTACTCATTGAGACGTCTACTTTTATGTTAAGTCTAACTCAGTAAGACAAGTAATACAGTTAACAACCGTGGATTTTTATTAAGGCACCTTGACTGACGGCACGTAAATACGCGTAATGCTTTTGATCTAGTATTTAAGAAAGAGAGTAATTAGACTCCCAAGAACCTTATTCATGATTTAAAATAACATTAAACTAATGCAAGGTTTCCTATAACTAATTCTCGGTGCCCTCAGTTACACCCACATAATTTGTCTCACTGACCTCTGAACAGAATAACAGCAGACCTCTCGATGATCACCTGTTATTTCAATACCATTATTGCTATATCTTTCATCAGTTACGTCTGAAATCTGCATAATAACCGACAATTAGATGAATGTTATGTTTTATCGACTTCAGCTGAGCGTAGCCCTTCACGCATTAAAAAAAACCTAAATGTAAGTATACATTGGAAGAATCGCTTTAATGACCAACTTTCCTGACAATAATGTAACATGGAGCAGAATGAGGCAATGATGCACTGTTAGTAAACAATAATTTTTAATCATGAAAGGAATAAATCCAAACACGTTTATCACTGGTCATGAGAAATGATAACCGAGTTGTGTGTCTCATCCATTTTCTTAAGCACATTTAATTTTGCTTGCCGTTCTTCACTGTTGAGTACACTACACTCGTCTTTGTGATATGTATTGTAGTGTCTTTCAATTGAAAACTTACACTAGCCGCTTATTATTCGGCGGCACAGCATACACTGTGAGTTTTCACCAACGGCTACAAAAAAGAATTGCAGTTCCCAGTAATTTTTAAACGACTGAGAACATAGATCTCCCGTCCTTTGCTTTTCCACAGTACTTGCCTTTTCTCAGTACTTCTCTGTTAAGGTTACGGTTACCAGGGGTAAACGAGACTGGGAATGTTGCGCTCTTGCTTGTACCACATAAATAGGGAAGTGGAGCCCCCTCCGTTCATTTAGGACACATGTCTAATAACAGATGCCGCTGTCGCACATGTGCAGCACTTCCGCACGTCTGCACACTGTGCAGCGTTTGGCCGGCCCTGGTATAAAAAGTGCATTATTTGACACAGCACATTACGTAAGCACAGATTGGTCTCTTGTGAATAACGTTCTATTTATAACCGAATTCCCGGACGTTAAGCTGACAGGAGTAAATACAGGGTGTATAAGAGGACAAGAAAAAAATTCCCGGATTTCTCGGTTAAAATTACACTTTCTCCCGGGTGAAAATACACTTTTTCCTTGTTAAGTGACAGGGTACTTTTCCTCGAAACTGTAATATTTATCAATCCCTTGAATGGTTCTGGTTTTATACATCAGTGTAGTACTTCTCGGCTCTTTAGAAAACCACATTCAGTAAAAAAAAAAAAAATTGGAAACGTGTATGCTGCATATTTTCGTGTTACGAAAGTGTAAACTTAAATTCCGCATGTCACTTTCTGAAGCATTGAAATCAAGCTTGCAATGCGCTTTTGTAGCCAGTCATAGCTCATGTCACGTGATCTCGCCAGCCGATGACATCGAATATTCGAGCATAGGACACGTGATAGCAATACCACCGTTAAGTAGTGCGTGCACACAGATAGGAAACGTTAATGGTTTAAATTAATATACATATTGTTACTACAAGAAAAGCAGAGTTTTCACATATAATCTTGGTCTCTATGATTAATAAGCTGCAAGAGAAGCTTTCACATATCATGTTGATCTTTTTTGCGCACGTTACACTTAGACACGTCCCACAAATGTGCCAGTAAAATTTTTTAACAAGGACATGACTGATCTTCTGAGCTCGAAATTTTTCTAAATGTTCGTACCAGACTTGATTTTTAAATGAGTCAAACGCTCTGTGATTTAGGGAATTCATCGTAAATTCTCGCACATAGTTCATCTTACATAAAAGAAAATTTACTTTGAAACTAACGCTTTTCAAATAACCATTCGCAATATTTTCCCGCGACCTGTTAGAAATAGGTTAGTCTCAGTAGCCAGCGCCAGATAACAGGCGTCACCGCGCTTGCGCAGCTACTAGGATTCTGGAAGCTCGTATGTTCGTAGGTGTAAGACATTAAAAGATCTTACATTGTCATAAAAGAAAGAAATCAGAGGATACGCAAAGAGCATCGGAATTTCGTGAACCACACTAAAACGCGTAATTCGCCTTGAAGTGCACATTCGTATGTCCAGATTCGAATGTAAATTTTCTTGGCGTACCAGTAATGTATTATTTCATCTTTGGTTCTTCATTATAACATAATTTCATACGTGCTAGAAGGTGAAAACATGCACTTTTGAAATGCAGCAAACAGTTGAAACCAGCCAGTAGTGTGGAATTAAACAGTTCGTTTCAAATAAATTGACTGCCTCAGCGGAAAAGATTAATAAAAGCCAAATCTCCTTAACAAAACGACAAGAATAACTTGATTGTTCTGTAAGGCTATTGATGCTTGACTGTCTGAAAGGTGGAAATAAAATAAAATCTGAAACTAATAACATATTTTCGCCTTCCGTACTCATGTCAATGTATTTTAATTTAATTCACTTGATAGCTCCCAACCACGGAAATCCTACCCCTGTGGGTCCGGGGGTTAGAATAGGCCCGAGGTGTTCCTGCCTGTCGTACGAGGCGACTAAAAGGAGTCCATCCCCCTCACGGGGGTAGTTAGCGCCTGCGTCCGGAGACGGACGGTTCCACGACCCATAATTGTGGTCTTTTTGGATTTTCACTTCTCGTTTCTCCCTTCCTTTTGTTGGTTCCTTTCTTTGCTCTTCTCCACCTCACTGTCTTCCTTACTCATTCCCTTGACTTCTCCTTGCCTCCTTCTCCTTGCCTCCTTCTCCTTGCCTCCTTCTCCTTGCCTCCTTCTCCTTGCCTCCTTCTCCTTGCCTCCTTCTCCTTGCCTCCTTCTCCTTGCCTCCTTCTCCTTGCCTCCTTCTCCTTGCCTCCTTCTCCTTGCCTCCTTCTCCTTGCCTCCGCCTCGGCGTTTGAGACAGTCTGTCCTCTTTCTCCCTCTCTTTCTTTTTCCTCTTCTTCCTTCCTCCCTGTGCGTGCCTGAAGGCCGACCCACGCGTTCGCACGCGTAGCCAGTGACGGGGTAACGCGTAATTCCCCGCCCTGGGTAGACATGTAAGGCACGCGCGTACCCCCTGGTAAAGGCCTGGCCCGGGGAGGGGTGATTGCCTGAGCTGATACCTTCTGACCATGCCGATTGGTCCCTCTGTCTGTTTCTCGGGAGGTGTGACTTGAGGTGTAAACATTCACCTAAGGCGGGAGTGCCCTCTGAGAGGGTCCCCACAAGGAAGGAGCGCGCCATCGGAGACGCTGGCAATCATGGGGGATTCCTCTGCAATGGATTCTACTCCATCGCTTTCGACTTCTGCCCAAAAACGGAAACGTGACCAGCCACCAGTGACAAAAGTACTACCGCCTGCCCCACAGTTCCGCGTCGTTTCTCGATCTGAGGACGGAAAGGATTTTTCTTCTATCAACCCTTTCGTTATCCAGAAGGGCGTAGATGCCATAGCCGGATCTGTCAAATCTTGTACCAGGTTGCGTAACGGTACCTTATTACTAGAAACTGAGAGTGCCTTTCAGGCACGAAAACTGCTTCGGGCCACACTCCTGTACACGTTTCCTGCCCGGGTGGAGGCCCACCAAACTTTGAATTCATCTCGTGGTGTAGTCTATACTAGCTCCCTCGACGGTTTGACTGACGAGGAGATTCAATCTTTCCTCGCTGAGCAGGGCGTGACGGCTGTCCATAGGGTCATGAACAAGGTCAACAATGACCTTGTACCGATCCGAACACTTTTCTTGACCTTCGATAGTGTTAAGCTGCCATCGCGCATCAAGGCAGGCTACGAGGTTACTTCTGTTCGCCCCTATGTTCCGACACCTACGCGCTGCTACCAGTGTCAGCGTTTCAATCACACTCGACAGTCTTGTTCCAATGCGGCTAAATGTGTCACTTGTGGCAGGGATGCCCATGAGGGTGACTGTCCACCTCCATCTCCTCGTTCTGTGAACTGTCATGGTGACCATGCCGCATCCTCCCGCGACTGTCCTGTCTATAAGGAAGAACGCTGTATCCAAGAAATTCGGGTCAAATAGAAAGTGTCCACCTCGGCTGCTCGCAAGCTATTGGCTAGTAGGAAGCCCACGCTGCTCCCAGCGGGGAAATACAGTACTGTCCTCGCCTCTCCTCGGACTACCATGGAGGTAGCAACCCAGACATGCGATCTGACCTTCAGCACCGCAGTCGTCCGTTCGGCCAGTGCTAAGATCGCGCGGTCGACGTCTCCTCTTCCTCCCATCACCCCACAGACACCAGCCCCTTCATCAGCTTCTGCTAAGATGAAGACCCCAAAGTCAGATGCACGGGCCTTCAAGAAGGAACCATCCCGTGCAGACTTCCTACGTACCTCGACCTCCCAGCCTTCGACCGGTACTTCCACCAAACGTCCTTCCAAAAAGGCTCATAGGAAGCACAGTTCTCCTTCTCCGACACGGCGCATTTCTTCTCCTGCGCCACTCAGCGGTTGCCGCCCCAGGCCGTCATCCGTTTCGCCTGGCCGCACCGCTGGTAGCCCTACATCTGGCCGTTCACCGGCGGAGGAAGCTTCCCCTCCCGGCCATCCTCCCGAGATGGCCGATGAACCTATAGACCCAATGGACGATGACTGTCCGCCTATTGATAGCGGCGGCAGTGCTCGCTCGAAGCCAGGCCCTCGGCGGCCTTTGAGGTGACCCCTTCTTTCATCTTCCTTTTCTTACGATGGCACTTATTCACTGGAATATTCGCAGCATTCGCTCCAACCGAGAGGACTTGAAGTTGCTGCTCCGCTTGCACCATCCGCTCGTCGTAGCCCTCCAGGAAACGAAGCTACGCCCATGCGATCAAATTGCCTTGGCACACTACACCTCTGTGCGTTTTGACCTACCCCCTGTGGTAGGTATCCCAGCTCATGGAGGGGTTATGTTGCTGGTCCAGGATGATATTTACTACGATCCCATCACGTTGCACTCCGGCCTGCAGGCAGTTGCCATCCGCATTACTCTCCCCACTTTTACGTTTTCCTTTTGTACCGTCTACACTCCATCGTCATCTGCCGTTACCAGGGCAGACATGATGCAACTTATTTCTCAGCTACCTGCACCATTTTTGTTAACTGGAGACTTCAATGCCCACCATCCCCTTTGGGGCTCTCCAGCATCCTGCCCGAGGGGCTCCTTGTTAGCAGACCTTTTCAACCAGCTCAATCTTGTCTGCCTCAATACTGGCGTCCCTACTTTTCTTTCGGACACATCTCACACATATCCCCATTTAGACCTCTCTATATGTACTCCCCAACTTGCACGCCGGTTTGAGTGGTATGCACTTTCTGATACATAGTCGAGCGACCACTTCCCGTGTGTTATCCATCTCCTGCAGCATACCCCCTCTCCGTGCTCCTCTAGTTGGACCATCTCCAAGGCAGACTGGGGGCTCTTCTCTTCCAGGGCGACCTTTCAGGATCAAACCTTCACAAGCTGCGATCGTCAGGTCGCACACCTCACGGAAGTCATTCTCGCTGCTGCTGAATATTCCATCCCTCGCCCTACTTCTTCTCCACGTCGCGTACCGGTCCCCTGGTGGACCGCAGCATGTAGAGACGCTTTACGTGCTCGTCGACGTGCTTTACGCACATTTAAACGCCACCCTACAGTGGCGAATTGTATCAATTATAAACGATTACGTGCTCAGTGTCGTCGTATTATCAAAGAAAGCAAGAAAGCCAGCTGGGCTGCTTTCACAAGCACCTTCAACAGTTTTACTCCTTCTTCTGTTGTCTGGGGTAGCCTGCGCCGGCTATCTGGCACTAAGGTCCACTCACCAGTTTCTGGCTTGAAGGTCGCAAATGACGTCCTTGCGGCCCCTGAGGCTGTCTCCAATGCCTTCGGCCGCTTTTTCGCAGAGGTTTCGAGCTCCGCTCATTACCACCCTGCCTTCCTCCCCCGCAAACAGGCAGAGGAGGCTAGGCCACCTAACTTCCGCTCCTCGAATCGTGAAAGTTATAATGCCCCATTCACCATGCAGGAACTCGAAAACGCACTTGGCCGATCACGGTCCTCCGCTCCAAGGCCTGATTCTATTCATATTCAGATGCTGAAGAACCTTTCTCCTGCGGGTAAAAGTTTTCATCTTCGTACATACAATCGCATCTGGATTGAGGGACATGTTCCCGCATGCTGGCGCGAGTCTATTGTTGTCCCGATTCCTAAGCCAGGGAAGGACAAGCACTTGCCTTCCAGTTATCGACCTATCTCGCTTACCAGCTGTGTCTGTAAAGTGATGGAGCAAATGGTTAACTCTCGATTGGTTTGGCTGCTCGAGTCTCGACACCTACTTACCAATGTACAATGTGGATTTCGTAGGCGCCGCTCTGCTGTTGACCATCTGGTTACCTTGTCGACCTTCATTATGAATAACTTCTTGCGGAAGCGCCCGACCGCGGCTGTGTTCTTTGATTTGGAGAAGGCTTACGACAACTGTTGGAGGGCGGGCATTCTCCGCACCATGCATACAAGGGGCCTTCGCGGACGCCTCCCTCTATTTATTCATTCCTTTTTTAATGGATCGACAGTTCAGGGTACGTGTGGGTCCTGTCCTGACCGACACCTTTCGCCAGGAGAATGTGGTGCCACAGGGCTCAGTTTTGAGCGTCGCTCTCTTCGCCATCGCGATCAATCCAATAATGGATTGCCTCCCAGCTGATGTATCAGGCTCCCTTTTCGTGGACGATTTTACCCTCTATTGCAGCGCGCAGTGTCCATGTGTCCTGGAGCGCTGTCTTCAGCGTTCTCTTGACCGCCTTTACTCCTGGAGTGTCGCCAATGGCTTCCATTTTTCTGCCGAGAAGACGGTCTGTATTAACTTCTGGCGCTACAAAGTTTCTCCCACCGTCCTTATGACTCGGTCCCGTTGCTCTCCCAATCGTGGAGACAACAAAATTTTTAGGCCTTACATTTGACAGGAAACTTAGCTGGTCTCCACATGTGTCATATTTGGCCGCCCGTTGTACCCGTTCTTTAAATGTCCTCCGTGTTCTCAGTGGTATGTCGTGGGGAGCGGATCGAGCCGTCCTACTTCGTCTATATCGGTCGATCGTCCGCTCCAAGCTGGATTATGGGAGCTTCATATACTCCTCTGCACGGCCATCCATCTTACGCCGCCTCAACTCCATACAACTTCGGGGTTTACGACTTGCGATCGGAGCATTTTATACTAGTCGCGTAGAGAGTCTTCATGCTGACGCTGGCGAATTGCCACTCACCTACCGGCGCGATATACTGCTTTGTCGGTATGCCTGTCGGCTACTGTCAATGCCCGACCATCCGTCTTATCGTTCCTTTTTTGACGACTCTCTTGACCGTCAATACGGGTTGTATGTCTCTGCCCTCCTACCCCCTGGAGTTCGCTTTCGTCGCCTCCTTCAACACCTTAATTTTTCACTCCCTGCAACCTTTCGAGTGGGCGAGAGCCACACGCCACCTTGGCTCCAGGCTCAGGTCCGCATTCACCTTGACCTCAGCTCGCTCCCAAAAGAGGTTACCCCCAGTTCGGTCTAACACTCCCGTTTTTTGGAACTTCGTTCGAAGTTCATCGACATGACTTTCATTTATAGAGATGGCTCTAAGACCAATGACGGGGTCGGGTGTTCCTTTATTGTCGGTGCACAAAGTTTCGAATACCGGCTCCATGGCCATTGTTCGGTCTTCACAGCTGAGCTCTTTGCCCTCTACCAGGCAGTTCTTTACATCTGCCGCCACCGACATTCTGCTTATGTCATCTGCTCAGATTCCCTGAGCCCCATCCAGAGCCTCAGTGATCCGTACCCGCTTCACCCTTTCGTACACCGGATCCAACGATCTCTTCAGCAGCTGGTGGACGTCGGTTCTCCGGTTAGCTTTATGTGGGTTCCTGGCCATGTCGGTATCCTTGCGAATGAAGCTGCAGATGCCGCGGCCAAGGCTGCGGTCCTCCAGCCTCGGACAGCTTCTTGTTGTGTCCCTTCGTCCGATTTTAGCAGGGTCATTTGTCAGCGCATTTTATCGCTGTGGCATGCCGATTGGGCTGCACTTACAGACAACAAGCTTCGGGCCTTAAAACCTCTTCCCGTGGCTTGGACGTCCTCCTCACGCCCTTCTCGGCGGGAGGAGGTAGTTTTGGCCCGGTTAAGAATTGGACACTGCCGGTTCAGCCATCGCCATCTGCTGACGGCTGCGCCGGCGCCGTTCTGCCCATGTGGGCACTTGCTGACGGTTACACACATTTTAATGTCCTGTCCAGATTTTAATACACTGCGCCTAGATCTTAATCTGCCAAGTACTTTCGATGCCATTTTAGCGGATGACACACGAGCAGCTGCTCATGTTCTTCGTTTTATCAATTTGACAAACCTCGCTAAGGACATTTGATGATGCTGTTTTTTAATCCTATGCCTGTCAATCTGTCTTTTATCATGTTTTCCATTTCAGTTGCTGTTTTAAACTTGTGCCTCGCGGTGCATTCCTAAAATAGTCTGGGCGCTAATGACCATTGAAGTTGTGCGCCCTAAAACCACAAAAAAAACAAAAAAAGAGCCGTCTACCCCATCTAACATTATCTGCAGTAACTGGTACTTGGGTTTAAGCAGTGTTTCAGAGTAGACGAAAAGGTGCTTGAAGCGGACTCAGTCTGTGTGTGTTAACAGAGCCATCAAGACATTTGTCTAACCACAGTTGGAAGGACCTACAATTATAGCTCGTATGCTGTTGTGAAGGAGTGCTCCATTCTTCTTCTTCTTCTACTACTACTACTTGGTCTTCTGGTCTTGATCATCACAGGACCAGTCACCAACAACAAAGTCTATGCAGCAAGTGTGCATCACCCAGCCTGCCATGATATCTATTGTGCTATGTACTGGCGTGCAATAGGCTTTTATATGATAAATAGTGTGTGTGTGTGTGTGTGTGTGTGTGTGTGTGTGTGTGTGTGTGTGTGTGTGTGTGTGTGTGTAGCCACTATAGTGCAATCACCTTACCAACTGAACTAAAACGGCTACACGACAGAATGAATTCCACATGGTGTATTTAAAGGGAAGTGTCACATACATTAACGTACATAAAGGTGTACTAACGTGCATTAACAATTGTGACATTTTTGTCTAGAGAAATGAAAAAGACAAAGAGAAATTTAATATTATAAATATATTTATTTACTCGAGACATAAAATTATTATCAGCATGGAAAACAATAAGTTCATTCTTTTTCAAATGGTGCAACAGAAGTACAGTATTTCGAAAATAGTTGTTCCTTATATCCCTCAAATTCAGCAAATGTATCTCATAATGTTATAGACCCATTGAAATAGTTGGGTATGCCATCAGTAAATTTGAGTTCAACATTCACAACACTTATTTGAGGAATAGCACAAGACTTCGGCGCTGCCGTTATACAGGTGATAAGACAATGGTCTATATCTTCTATGTGAATGCTACATGTCTGAAGCCAGTTAATGATGTTACTGTATACACCTTGAACACATGGGGGCCATCTATTTAGTACTAGTTACTGCCATGTCTAGATTGAATAAGTTATCAACAGTCGAGTGCTGCATGAAAATACTATGACCCCCAGCACATTTGATATCCTCTCTACTTCGACGATCATCAGTTATTTTGCTCCCCAAATAGCAAAACTCCTTTACTACTTTAAATGTCTCATTTCCTAATCTAATTCCCTCAGCATCACCCGACTTAATTCGACTACATTCCGTTATCCTCGTTTTGCTTTTGTTGATGTTCATCTTGTACCCTCCTTTCATGACACTGTCCATTCCGTTCAACTGACCTTCCAAGTCCTTTGCTGTCTCTGACAGAATTACAATGTCATCGGCAAACCTCAAAGTTTTTTTTTCTTCTCCATGGATTTTAATACCTACTCCGAAATTTTCTTTTGTTTCCTTCACAGCTTGCTCAATATACAGATTGAATAACATCGGGGATAGGCTACAACCCTGTCTTACTCCCTTCCCAACCACTGCTTCCCTTTCATGCCCCTCGATTCTTATAACTGCCATCTGCATTATCATACTCTTCTATAAATGATGTAGTGAAATGTGGCTAGTCCTCCCTCAAATGTCTACATCCTTCACATTCATCTCGATGATCGAACATGTGACGATGCTTTGACGATGACAACACAGCAAAGACTGAATGTGCACCGCCAATCAGGTCATCTGAGTGGTGAAACAAAATAAGTAGCCGTCCTTGATGACAGTAGTTGAGTGGACGTGACGCAGTTGGCCTTCTTTCCAACAAAATTCAAACTTCCCGCCAAAATCCGACATCTTGAATGACGCCCTCTGCTGGTGGCTATGTGACTTAGCCAGTTGGACCTCGTGGCGAACACACCTGCATGATATTGTTGAAGCAATAATAAAGACAAGTCAAGTTTTACTGCCATTATTGTGCTGGAATTTGAGCTTGCCGCCATTTTCTACGGGGTTGTGGTTTAGGTTAGTGGACATACCCCAAGTGGTCTATTTTCCCGCCATTTTTGTGGTGTGATGCATTATCCTGCTGGAATTTGAATTTCCAACCAATTTTTTTCTGGAGGGTTAGGTTAGTGGAGGTAGCGCAATTGAGCTATCTTCCAGCCAAAATTCAAACTTCTCACCAAATTCCGCCAACTTGGATGACGTCATGCGCTGCTGCTAAGTCTAGAGCCGCCATCTTGGATGACGTCATCGCCGTCACTTTGAACAAATTTGCAACAATGGAATGTCGGATAGAACATACCTTGTCCCCCTACTGTTGGTATCCATGTAAATGAGGCAGCCGACATAGCAGGCAATGCTACAGTCTCCCTTCCTTGGCCCACTGTTCGCGTGGTGCCCTTCACCGATCTGCATTGTCTTATTTCGTTGTGTTGCTCTTTTATGGCACGCTCATTGGTCTACACTTCCCGCTAATAAATTGCGGGATGTGAAACCTCTTCTCAGTGCTCAGACATCTTCCTCCCGAACTTGTCATCTGGAGGAGGTAATTTTAACTAGACGCTGGATAGGGCACTGACTTTTTCGCCATTGACATCTTTTAAGTGGCGATGCTCCCCCACTTTATCCCCACTGCTCTCAACTGTGGATGGTGAGCCACCTTTTTCTTGAGTGCCCCTATTTTACTCCACTACGAGCCCATCTACAGCTGTCGCCTGATATGCCTTCCATTTCAGATGATGACACGCGCTCAGCTGATCGTGCCTTCGAGTTTATCAGTGTCAATGAGATCACGTCTGTTATTTGAAGCTCTTTTTGGGAAAAACAACCCCCTCTCCTACAGTGGTTTCCTAAGTTTCCCTTTGGTTTTTTAGTTTCCCCTCTTGTTGAGTTTAGCTTTCATTGCTGCAGATTTCCCATTTGGTTTTTGTACCCTTCCCTAAGTCGCAGAAGGGGCGCTATTGACCGTAGCAATTTTGCGCCCTAAAACTGTAACAAGATAAACTGTGAAATGAAAAAAACTACTTCCTTAAGACATCGATTCCCTGTGATACATGCACAATATAGTTTCGCAGAGGTGTATGGCATCCTCTGTTCATATCCGATCACGGTTTAGAAATTATACTATGCCTGCATCAGTCCCATACAAAATGATCTTTAGTAACGGAGAATACCTCTCACAAGGAAACTGACCAACGCATAGCAACGATGTTCGACATGTGAAATTACAAGACATGCCGTCACTAAATCTGTAAACAGAACATCTGTCAAGCAGATGTATCCATGGGAATTCAGTATCTCACAAACTGTCACTAACATAGAATCAATGTAATTATGAAACTGAAGACTCGATTTTATGCCAAAGATGCGGCAGTTTGATGGAGTACCTTGCAAATATCTTCGTTCATCTAGAGGAAAGTGCCGAAACAAGATGGGCGTGTTTCGTCGTCGTCGTCGTCATAACCACACACATGAGATGGAACTCCTCTGATGGCAGATCTGCTGTTAAAGATCGCGAGTAGATAGCTCTCTAAGCCTCAGACATAACATACAGTTGAATACAAGTCGAACACAGGTTATGCCACACAACTGATGCACCCCAACAGAAGGGAAAATTTTTTAAAATGATCTGACGCAACATCTTCCTCTCTCTAGAATGCATCTACCATTCAATCATCTACCATTAGAGCATACTTCGTTACAAACTCATCTCAACCGGTCATTCCATCCACTTTCTGTCATCCTGCACAGATGCAAGTAAGTTTAGGCGCAGATAGAAAACTACCAACACAAACAAATCTTCACAAGCATCCCATACTTAGGCATAGTATCACAAAAAGTAGCTAACTTATTAAAAAAAATATTAAAATATTTTTCTCCATAAACGGCAAACTTGGATACCACTTACCTCACGCAGGGAACACAAACAAGCCAATAACATAACACAGTGGAATATATAAATTACAATGTAACAGTTGCCCTGCATTTTACATAGGAAAAACTGGAAGAACCTTCCACACACGGTATAAACAACACACCGACACCTTTCGACTACACCATTTTGAAAAATCTACAATAACTAACAACATGTATATTAATAAACAGACTTGACGACATCCACAACAGCCTACCTGTACTTCACACAGAACCCAACAGTAAAAAATTTAATCTACTAGAACGGTTAGAAATAATGCTACACAAAGAAAAATGTTCCGAAAACTTGTTGAATGAACAAACAGAGTTTAACAGCAACAATTTTTTTTACACCTTCAAAAGTTTTTTTCCTGAGAAATCAAATCCATAATAGTACGAACAGCTGACAACCTACAACATGGTGCCAAATAATTATTTTAATAATACCTGTGTACTAATACTATCACGTTATCTTCTGTGAAACAAGAAAATCGATTATATTTATAAGTAGAACATCTGTATGAACGAGAATCTGTGGCAGGTTTACGTTCTGCTACTACAATGTGCGAGAAAGTGTGTGACTATGTATATATCTCAGTATGTACTGCAAAATTAAAGACGTATATTGTGTATACCAACTGCACAACAGACATCATACAATGTTAAACTGTAAGTTATTTTCATATTATTAACGCTGTTAAACTTACATCTAGAATATACCATGTTGTAACAGAAAAATGTAATATCAACAGGCAAACAACTAAAAAACCTTATGTAAATCACCAAAAAGCACCTGAAGATGAGCCTCCAGTGCTCGAAATGCATAGTGCAGTAAATAAACGCAACTTGTGACTGAAGGCGGTTTGTTCATTTTATTAAAGAATTCTTCCAATATGAGATGGCACCCTTGTCATCGATGGATTTCTTCTCCAGTGCGTTGTATGGAAGAATGGTGAAACACTTAAGTTAATGCTAACCAAATACGTTGAATACTTAAGAAGACACTACAGCGGAAGTGCGACAAGTGTGGTGGTCGATGGCTACCCAGAAGACTTGCCCACCAAGAGAATCAAATATGCTAAGCACCTCTGCCGAAGCAAAAGACACACTACTCCTGAGGTCATATTTGCCGAGCTAATGATGGTGACTATGACTCAGGAGCAGTTCCTTTCCAGAAATAAAGTACATCTCATTAGCTTGCTTATTTCGAGGCTCAAAGATGAAGGCTTCTCAGTAAGGCAAGCTACTGAAGATGCAGACCACCTAATTGTTGCCACAGTGCTTGAGGTTTCACAGGAGCATGAGAAGGTTGTGGTTGTTGGTGAGGATACGGACCTTCTCATCATGCTCAATGCCCTAGCCACACCATCAGCAAATATATATTTCTTGAAACCTGGAAGAGGAAAGACCTCATCAAAAGTATTTAATTCTAACAGTTTCAAACTGGCAAAGATCAGGTCACTCATATTTCTTTACCCCATAAGTGGATGTGACACAACTTCAGCACGCTTCGGTCAGGGCAAGAAGAAGGTGGTCAATCTACTGGTCAAAAATGTCTTCTGGAAGATATCAAACCTTTCTTAGAGCATGACACTCAAGCTGAAGCTATTGTCGAAGCTGACCTCTGATTTACGGAGGTATGGCAGGAGAGACTTCAGACAACTTGCGATTCGACCTGTTTTCCAAAGCGATTATGAAATTCAGATTCACCCTAGCATCCCTACCACCAACGTCGGAAGCAGATCGCCAGCATTGCTTGTGGACCTACTTACAAGTACAAATGTGGATAGGACACCAGATGGATCCGCTCCTCTGGGGATGGCAGGCTTCAGAGTTTGTCTTGGCCTCATTCCTACCTCCAAAGAACCAGCTCCACATTCTCTTCTCTCAACAAGACAGTCAAACGTTGACGTATGTGAAATTTGTGTACATACCTACTTTTACCTTCTCATCTCATACATTCACGTAAAATTCTGTAATAACGAAATATAATAATCACTACTTAATTTCAAGGAGTGTCTCTCTCTTCCTGTGTCCTTCATATCAGTTGAATGGGTATCACTATATTATATTGAGGGTTATGAACGGATACCACGTACCTGACAAGACAAATTTCACAGGGGAGCTAAAAAATAACCTTTAATAAAAATTTTGATTGTTTTGATTTTTTATTTAGAGATAATCACTTATTACTCACAGGTTGTGCATTGTATTTTTTGCATCATTTTGTTCTAACATGTATTTTTTCCACTTGCAAGTTTTTTGAGTCAGAACTTTCTCTGACATCTGTCAGATACGATGTCTCAGTTCTTAACCCTCGACATATGAAAAACTTTAATATTTTTCAAATTTTACAAAATTTGAGTATTTTATTCTATTACTATATTACATAAGTACAAGAAAATTGGTTGCTATAGTTCTGTGTTTAAAAGACTGTACATAAGAATTACTGAAGAACTACATTTGAAATTGATGAGAAATAATCCAAATTTAATGAGGAGCAGTACACAAATGGGTGGTTCAATAAATTCACTTTTGGTTTCATCGAATGCCAAATTTCTCTCTCCATATCTTTTTTCTGAACGACACTATTGATAGGTGGGTTAGTTTCTACGATAATACCAAAAAACAGATGTTAAAACGAAAAATTTTTATGAATATGTGAAATTGGTCCAATTTTGAAGAACATTAGTATGGAAACGGGTGGTCCAAGAAATATACCGATGGTCTCGTTCAATGCAGAATTTCATGCCCTACAATTTTTAATTGCACCATGTTTTCGATTTGTGAGTCATTTACGATATATAATCACGAAACCGAAAAATACCACTTTCTCGGGGGGTACATTTTTGCCCCCCCCCCCCCGCACTTTTCCACAACTCGGCTGTGGGGGAAAACCTAGGATAGTCATACTGGGACACAAACGAAGCCATTAAAACAATAAAATTTTTGTAGCAATTATTTCCGATTGGAATGCTAATTCTACTGGACTAATTGTAAATACTGTTTGTTACAGTGTGTGTGGCAACGGCGCAGTGCCGTATCACGCGAATGAACGCCACAATAGATAATAACATATGCACTAACCGTCGCATGCAGACGGCCGACATAGTAACCAAAATATTGAACATTGATTTACTCCAGGGTATAACTGCTCTCGGAACACAATTCATAGGTTGCAATCACATTCTAGAAAACTGTCGATGAATAACAATGACAGAAATAATGGACGCAGTATATCGGGACAAAACACGGGGCCTGCGCCTAACTGGACGCCACCCACGCAAAATCATACCGTGAGCACTTTAGAGGTGTCCCAGGAATGGTCCTCAAGCAACGCTGGTGGGTCATACTAAAACCGCCCCCATCGTACTCACTACGACCGTCAGAAAGGGGGGCGAGTGGTAGACGGCATGAAGAGCAGTGGCAGCTGTTGGGCAAGAGCACATGAACACCGTACCATTTGGCACCTTGCTGATTTATTGGTTATTTTTCTTTGAACGCTTTAAACATAATGTAGATGGGGTAACCCGAAATAAATGACACCTACCGCGCTACGCTACATTGTTCCCCTGACTCAGTGAAACTGAAACTTTGTATCACGATAACGGGCGCACATTCACGGGCCAAATACATACGGATTTGATAAGCAATATGCACGGTTCACAGCACTCATCTACAAGTTTACATCAGTGCCACTAGGTGACAGCGCACTGCAGCAGTCGTTTGCTTGGCATAAATCCCACTAGGCAGTTGGCACACTGCACAGATACGCCAGTTCACCCGCTATATGGTAACATTAGATCGGACATTGGTGTATTTTATAGATATACTGGCAAAAAACACCTACTTTGTGAGATTCTGAATGAGATACAGTACATTAAGTTCTGGATTTTATCCTACAGTAATCCATTTGAGGCACTCAGAACCATAAAGCACATCATTGACAATTGTGAGTGTAGAGCATTTATTCAATGCTTCTGAAAGCTGTTGACCTTTCGGTGGGTCAGGTTTATCGGCACTGTAGGCCCACATTACATGTATATCAGAACATTCAAGAAAAGCTGTCTCACTGGTTTCTCTGATATTCACTTAAATTTGGGGGTCAAAGACAGTGTGCTTTTGGCCCTCGTGGCTCTCAGCGCCTTATTCGTGTTCTGGTCAAGTGACCTCATTGGTAGATGGCACTAGTTGAATTTAATAATTTCCGTCAAAGGCAGTGTGTGTTTGGAGTTGGCTGTTTACTGCGCAGGAATCGGCTTTCTTGTGCAGTGCCAACATCAGTTCTGTTGAACCTGTCGTAATGAGCGTACAGCATTGTGAGCCGGGAGTCCCCCATTTGGGGAAGTTCGGCAGCCGAGGGCAAGTACTTACTGCATTCGACGCCCACATTGGGCTAAATGATGGTGACACAAAACCCAGTCCCCAAATGGAGAAAAATCTTCTGCTCCAGCTGGGAATCCAACCTGGGCCCCTTGAACCTGTATTAAACGCTAACAGAAAACAGAATCACCAGGAAAAGGAAGCAGGGCCTCTCAGACGACATTCGTTGTTTGAGAAAGTGAGGAAATCAAATAAGCGTGACTATAAGCGAACATTCAACAAAGAAGTGTATAATACGGGTAAGCTGTGTGCGTGCATCGTAATAATTCCCGATTATCGGCCTGGAAATCTATTCATTAACTAATACATGAATTGTACATACATGAATTGTACATACATGAATTGTACATACATGAATTGTACATACATGAATTGTACATACATGAATTGTACATACATGAATTGTACATACATGAATTGTACATACATGAATTGTACATACATGAATTGTACATACATGAATTGTACATACATGAATTGTACATACATGAATTGTACATACATGAATTGTACATACATGAATTGTACATACATGAATTGTACATACATGAATTGTACATACATGAATTGTACATACATGAATTGTACATACATGAATTGTACATACATGAATTGTACATACATGAATTGTACATACATGAATTGTACATACATGAATTGTACATACATGAATTGTACATACATGAATTGTACATACATGAATTGTACATACATGAATTGTACATACATGAATTGTACATACATGAATTGTACATACATGAATTGTACATACATGAATTGTACATACATGAATTGTACATACATGAATTGTACATACATGAATTGTACATACATGAATTGTACATACATGAATTGTACATACATGAATTGTACATACATGAATTGTACATACATGAATTGTACATACATGAATTGTACATACATGAATTGAATTGTACATACATGATCTTGTACATTTTTCAGAAAAACTAAAAAAGGCGCGAAAACTGCCACTTACACAAATATATGAAATGGAGAGTAGTGAAAGACTAAACATTGTTTCATTCTTGCCATTAACTGCACTAAATAATATACAAAATAACAAAATTCCATATACATAAATTTTTTCAGACAAGTTGAAAATTATTATTATTATAGACAGCGGCGGAAGTTGTACAAATATCTTGATAAGCGTAACTGTTTTACAGTAGATGCTATTAATTTCACACTTGCGTATTTAACTGACTTTAAAAATTTGTGAACACCCAGAACATACACCTACGAGGAAACCTGATGAAAAGTTTCGTATGCTACGATATAAACAGGATACAGATATTCGAGAAGAACTGTGAGGAGATTTTAAATCGTGCATGAAACTTAAAGAACTAGTTCAGGCAGCCGTGAATGCTGTAGTGGAGAGCATACCCACGACAGTTGTACTGGACAGAGGAGCAGGTATTAACGTCCGTGACGTGAAATTTTCAAAAGTGTAACTAGTAAAACTAGTGTACGGATAATGCCATTCCAAAACTGTGTAGTCTCCGGTGCTACTGGTGCCAAGGGACAATTAGTTAGGTGACTGTGGAACGTGAGGTCCGAACAGTAGTATCATCTACATGATAATGTGTGCACATAATTTCCTTAATAGTCATAGTTGAATATTTGCATGGAAGTAAGGCGCTGCACGAATTTCAAAAAAGTTTGCATTGAAAAACAAGAGTCGCTATGATCTTAACGTTCGGTGCATACTACATTATATTATAGCGGTGTATTAAATTTAGCTAACATACTGAATTTTTGTTTAGACTTGGGACTTGGTGTCTGTCATCGATCTCGAAAAAACTGCTCTGACGTATCAATGAAGCCACAGTGTAATATCAACATCATCTCTTATATTTCCTCAACTGTTTGAGATATCGAAATGAGATTTTGGCAAATGATAAAACGCAAAGAGACTATTTTTCCTTATGTTTATTATGCAGAACTTCATTTACCGTGTTATTCCACGAACTAGACTTTCTCGAAGAAAGCACATGCTATAGGTTTCGGAACAATATTAGACAGTACACGTTTATATTTATACCGCGGGTGTGGTTTTTCATAAGCTACCGATCTTACTTTTTCTCAGTTCCTTACTTAAACTTCATGAGCCACTGTTTCGGAATTCTCTCTGCACAACATGTTTGTGAGGTGAAACTGTAAACTCTGCTGCGCTCTGGCAAAAGAAGCAAGTTTTAACAGGGCAACAAGTTAAAAGTACAGGTATTATTAAAATTCGGCACTCATGATGCTTCTCTGAAAATTACAAATGGTTAATAAACCAGGCGAAAACCAATTCAGCGGAATTCTTTTTTGATATTAACGAAAGCAGAGGTGGCAGAGCTTTTCGAATGGTCACCATACAAGTGAGGGCTCCACTTAATACTAAACGAAAATTTTGAGCGTACGCTTCAGTTTAGAACGCACTCCCTCTCCAGCGCTCTGAAGTTCCTCTACAGGGCGTGCCCGTAACCCCCACCACCACTCTCCCCAAACGTGCCCAGCCGTTCGCGCAGCGTTATTCGGCGCGGGCTCAACGTTTATCATTGTCAAGAATTTGTCTGTTTCCTGTCTGGTAGGCATGGGATTTCTGCGAAGAGGGGACGCAAAGATCGACCATCTGAACGGAACAAGTTGTAAGTTTCTTAAGGAAAACATCATGTCATGGTAGGTATTGCGAAAAAGTGAAGGCCAAAGTCTCAAACTGATAAAAACTAAGGCTTTGTCCACTAGTGGTGGGCAGTACTGTGTTCATAATGCACTAGAATGTCAGAATACAGGAGATGCCATGGATATTTTATCCCATATTCAAACGAAAATAGGCGAATCAGGGTATTTAACAGAACAACAAAAGGCTGAACTAGCTAATTTGCTGAATAAATATTCAAATGTCTTACCGCATAAGCCTGGTATCAAGGGGTACGAATATCATGCGCAGGTAGTCCCTTATCAGATGTATCATAGGCGCAAACTAAGTTGACACTGCGCGCAGTGGCAACTGTAATTGCGAAATGCCTTCAGGTCATTCACATCAGTCATGCGCCGACTACCAACTTCGTCTGCACATACAGTACTGTCATGTGACGTATTGCTTTCCCTGGGCCTAAGGAAAGGTGGTGCAATTTCTATTGAATTTAGCTTCATATATAGTATTAATAGTTAGGATGGTATTTTGTAGTCATTCCGGCGAATTTCTCTTCTAAAAATGAAAAAAAAACTTTTCTAATTTTAAAGCATGATTCTTCAAAGTTAAGTGAACCTCTTGTAATTATAGATAGTAAATATTTCTGTTTAATTCATGACAGTCTCGGACAGATGATCGGCTGTACTAATCTCATGGACTAATGTATATATGCAGATATATTTGTATAACAACTGGTCAAGATTTGGACACAAGCTTTGAAGCAGTAGAAGTACGCTTTGTTTCATGGACTAACCACAGTGGCGTGTAAAGCTAGGAATTTTAAATATGTTCTGAACAGTACAATAGTTAAGTCAAAATAATTTGGGAAAGTACTAATTTATGACAGATACATGGTATGGGAGTGAATATTAAAATGTACACCATAAAATCACACTTTTACTGTAAGCACAACCAGTATGGGTAGGATATACCAGCAAGCAAGAGAAATAAAAATCTTTAGCTATGCAAGCAAGGCACAAATCTGTAATTGTGTATGGCTTATGTTTAGCTTATTTTTACAAACGTAGTTGCTAAGTTTTGGCAGGAGCCAGTAATTATTTTTCTTGTGAATTTTTCTACATAAATAAAGCAAGCACATAGTACTAATAGAAAAATCTAGGAAATGAGTTGCTTATTGAATCTTGTCAATCTCGTAGTTACACAAAATTTCTCTTTGTGTGTGTCTGGATGCCCATGTTTGATTCGCGCACGCGGCGGACGGTTTATTTACCCATAATTTCCTGTGGTAATTTTCGCTTATTGCGTAGACACCGTAATTTCTATGGAAGTAAAGGTCGTATGGCGATGCCATGTACGAAAAGAAAAAAGTTTTTCTTTTATGAAATATATTTCACATGTAAACATCAGGCCACTAAACCAAGTAACTAAGTACATGAGCGAATACTATGAGAACATATAAATCTTGTTACATAGCTCCACCGTTAAAATCACAAAAGAGAGATATTAATATACAAATAATTCTAGTGTTGTATTAAGCTTCACCTTGCACGAGAATAAAATACTTGCACAGCAACTATTTGTCAACGTACACAGAAGCTCCTGAGAAAAGAGACACAATGATTCTGTAGATAGTGCAGTTTAAAACCCACTGTGGAACTCAGCACATACTGAAAGGCTACGCAAGCATAAGCAAATACAACATGTGAAAGCCCATAGTAGTACGTGAATCTGTACTCACCTCTGCTGCGTCGGATTATGGAGGTAATCGGATGAAGTATGCACGAACGCTTTTAACCAAGTGTATCTTCATAAGTGTTCTCGCACCGAACCACAAATAAACGCGTCTGATAAACGTGGTACTAACAAAGCGAACTGATGTCAGCCGTTGTGGTATTCAGTAACAGTGCTTAACAAGTCCACAATTGTCACGTATGGTTGCGCGCGTTTAAAGTACAAAAACTTTAAGGACTGAATAAATAACCTGTGCCCTACAAGAACGCTAAACTACCGTTTGTCGTAGACAGTTTTATAATATGATTCGCTGAGAGCTGAACTATGTGCAACAGGCTAACAGTAATTCTGTAGTGTAGTGGATGTCATGCAGCGCTCTGACCGCTGACAGTGTTGCCAACAAGGAAACGTGTTCTTACTTTGAAATGAACGAACAGTAGTAACTGCGTATAAACTACATTAAACAACTGACTAGACAAATATGCTAAGCAAAACTCTTTTCAGTGCCGTATAGTGGATAACAAATGTTTTGTCTCTGTGATGCTGCACTTAATTTGTTTCGTATAAACGATGCTGAGGTGAAAAGCAGAAGTGCAGCCCGCGACACATCGTGCTAACCTTGGTACCAGCAGCAGGCATTTGTTCCTATGAAGCAGTTGGTGTAGCGGCAGAGCTGCAACAGAACAGATGATTGGAGCCGCCGATCGTGTGATGTGAGCTCCGTATCAATTACATAGAGAGTCGTATCAAATGAAATTTACAATTAAGACTTCAACGCTGACTTGTATCACACTTAAGTTTAAGAACTTTACTGCAGTTTGTAAACTGTTGAGCCAAAAATAGCTCGGACTTGAAAACAAACAGTACAATAATATTGATAACATAATTAAAGCAAAACAATTTTGTGTGTAATTCTATTACGTAGCGGTTGTAAATATGAAGCAAACTTTATGTTAAACAAAACTGGATGGAAATTTTATCCCTCGCTGAGTTTTTTCCCGTTGGGAGGAATGGAAACAAAGTGTAATGCCACGTAAACACAACTATTCACTTTTGCCTCAGTCAAATGTAAATATTGAAAAAAAGTTCTCATCCAATCCTGAAAACTAAGCCTTATAATAATGACAGTTTATTGATCAGTGCGCAAGTAAGCTTTATTTGGTTATTATACAACTCAAGCAAATGAGAATATTTCTGAAAATAATTTGCAAGCAGAAAATCATACATAACCAATACATTAAAAAAAGAGTAAAATTATTTTGAAAAATATTTAAACGAACAATTAAGTACTAGCTGGTAACTGATTGAATGCATAAAGTATGTTCTGTTCATCATATAACTTCATTCATTCATTTATTGGGCTTACAACACATAATATATCCTCATTATCTGTGAAAGACGTTTATGCCTTGCCCCCAAAGTGATTTCAAAAACGTATTTATAGAAGTCTATTAATACTGTAATTTATAGAACCGAAAAATGTCTTCTGTTTTTTTTATACAAAGAAATGTTTTGTAATTAAAATCGTTTGGATAGACACTTGGTAAGTGAGCGAAGCGGCAAATGCAAAATACATAGTGACGGTGAAGAAATAAGCGATCGTTACGTACTTCATCTATCCTCGCCTGATGGTGGCGTTTTCTCTGTCGGATTCTACAGAGAGTAAGCATCTGCTCCTGTGGTCCTTTGTATTTAGTTAAACATACGATATTAAGGGAAATGTATGAATCGCGTTTATTTAGAAAAAGCACACCTCTTGAGTCCTGTGATAACAACTAGGATTATGTACGAATATTTCTGTCACAGTTCACAGCCAGTAAATAAAATATAACTGAAGAATTGTTCGAGGGTAGAACCACCGGATATATTACGTGTCTTTCGTTACTTACTTGAATATCTCCAGGTCGAACCACTCAGAGATCAAATTGCCGATCATTTCTTTTCATTTGTTGCGTATATCCTTACATAAGAATAGTATTAAGCTGATCGGTCCATTAATGTGGGACAATGACACAGGTTGTCGTTTCAGTGGACTGGTGGTGTTCTGCTTCATGATGTTATTGGACGGTGATGTAAACAGATGCTTAATTTGCATCGGTTATCAGAAATACACTACTGGCCATTAAAATTGCTACACCAAGAAGAAATGCAGATGATAAACGGGTATTCATTGGACAAATATATTATACTAGATCTGACATGTGATTACATTTTCACGCAATTTGGGTGCATAGATCCTGAGAAATCAGTACCCAGAACAACCACCTCTGGCCGTAACAACGGCCTTGATACGCCTGGGCATTGACTCAAACAGAGCTTGGATGGCGTGTACAGGTACAGCTGCCCATGTAGCTTCAACACGATACCACAGTTCATCAAGAGCAGTGACTGGCGTATTGTGGGGAGCCTGTTGCTCGGCCACCATTGACCAGACGTTTTCAATCGGTGAGAGATCTGGAGAATGTTCTGGCCAGGCAGCAGTCGAACATTTTCTGTACCCAGAAACGCCCGTACAGGACCTGCAACAAGCTGTCGTGCATTATAATGCTGAAATGTAGGGTTTCGTAGGGATCGAATAAAGGGTAGAGCCACGGGTGGTAACACATCTGAAATCTAACGTCCACTGTTCAAAGTGCCATCAATGCGAACAATAGGTGATCGAGGCGTGTAACCAATGGCACCCCATACCATCATGCCGGGTGATACACCAGTATGGCGACGACGAATACACGCTTGCAATGTGCGTTCACTGCGATGTCGCCAAACACGGATGCGGCCATCATGATGCTGTAAACAGAACCTGGATCCACCCGAAAAATGACTTTCTGCCATTCGTGCACCCAGGTTCGTCGTTGAGCACACCATCGCAGGCGCTTCTGTCTGTGATGATGCAGCGTCAGGGATAACGGCAGCCATGGTCTCCGAGCTGATAGTCCATGCTGCTGCAAACGTCGTCGAACTGTTCGTGCAGATGGTTGTTGTCTTGCAAACGTCCCCATCTATTGACTCAGGGATCGAGACGTGGCTGCACCATCCGTTACAGTCATGTGGGTAAGCTGCCTGTCATCTCGACTGCTAGTGATGCGAGGCCGTAGGGATCCAGCACGGCGTTCTATATTACCCTCCTGAACCCACCGATTCCATATTCTGCTAACAGCCATTGAATCTCGACCAACGCGAGCAGCAATGTCGCGATACGATAAACCGCAATCGCTACAGGCTACAGTCTGATCTTTATCAAAGTCGGAAATGTGATGGTACGCATTTCTCCTCCTGAGACGAGGCATCACAACGTCTGACCAGGCAACGCTGGTTGACTGTTGTTTGTGTATGAGAAATCGGTTGGAAACTTTCCTCATGTCAGCTCGTTGTAGGTATCGCCACCGGCGCCAGCTTTGTGTGAATGCTCTGAAAAGCTAATAATTTGCATATCACAGCATCTGTCGGTTAAATTTCGCGTCTGTAGCACGTCATTTTTGTGGTGTAGCAATTTTAATGGCCAGTAGTGTAATTAATTTCATTTTCTCATATTTTTTGCTTACGTTTGTCGTCTATGGTTTCCTCGCGCCCGACGCGGACGAGTACAACAGCCAATAAGTTTCTTACCGTGACATACTGGGAAAACTATGCTTACCAGTTTTCTCCCAGGATATTCTCATTCACTAAAAATTCAGAGAGAGGTGTAGGCTTCGTCACTACTCGGAGGTCGCAAAAGTCAAGGGATACCTCCTAAAATAGTCGGATCTCCTTCCGCCTGACGTAATGCAGCTATTGGATGTGACATGGACTGAACACGATGTTCGAAGTCCCGTGCAGAAATAATTAGCCATGCTGCCTCTATAGACGCCCATAATTGCGGGAGTGTTGCCAGTGCAGGATTTCGTGCACGAACTGATCTGTCTGTGTCCCCTAAATGGGATTCGTGTCAGGCGATCTGGGCAATCGAATCATTCGATCGAATTGTCCAGAATGTTCTTCAAACGAGTCACGAATAGTTGTGGCCCAATAACGTGGCGCATTGTAATCCATAGAAATTTGACCGTTATTTGGGACCTCGAAGTCCGTCAGTGGCTGCTGATGATATGCAAGTAGCCAAACATGTCCATTTCCAGCCACTGATAGGTTCAATTGGTCCTGAGGACCCAGTCCGTCCCATGTAAACATAGCCTGCACCGTTACACCAGCTTGCACAACGCCTTGTTGACAACTTGGGTCTGTGGGGCCCGTGCCTTAGTCGAATCCTACCATCGGCTCTTATCAACTGAAACTGGGACTCATCCGACCACGACACAGTTGTCCAGTCCTTTAGAATCCAACTCAAATGGTCACTAGTCCAGGAGAGGCGCTGCAGGCGATGTTGTGCTGTCAGAAAAGGCACCCGCATCGGTCGTCTGCTGCTGTAAACAATTAACTACAAATTTCTCCGCTCTGTGTCTAGCGGATACATTCGTCGTACGTCCCACATTGATTTCTGCGCTTATTTCACGCAATGTTGGTTGTCTGTTAGCACTGACAACTGTAAGCAAATAGTGCTGCTCTCTGTCGTTATGTGAAGGCTGTCGCCCATTGCATTGTGCGTGATAAGAGGTAATGCCTGAAATGTGGTATTCTCGGCACACTCTTGACACTGTGGATCGCGGAATATTGAATTTCCTAACGCTTTCCGGAATGGATTTCCCAAGCGCCTAGCTCAAATTACGCTTCAGTGTCAGTTAATTCCCGTCGTGTGAGCATTATGATATTGGAAACATTTTCACATGAATCACATGGCTACAAGTGACAGCTCCATCGATGCACTGTCTTTTTATACTTCATGTACGCGGTACTACATCCACCTCTATATGTTCGTATTGCTATCCATGACTTTTTTACCTCAATGTACCTTATCAATGGAAATGCATTACTATGCTTTTCACAGTAGTGTACCCGCATTCCTATTTTCTTATTCGTTACCCCACAGGGGGTCCACAACTCTTTTGTGGATACGTACGTGGCGAGCACGGGGCCCCGAGCCATTGCAGCCTTCTTTCTCTCCAGGGCTGCATTTCCCCATCCCTTCACCCATCCCTTCCCCCATCCCTTCCCCCATCCCTTCCCCCATCCCTACCCTCATCGCTTCCCCTCCCCTCCCTCCCTCCCTTCCCCTCCCCTCCCTCCCTTCCCCTACCTTCACCTCCCTGACCCTCCCTGACCCTCATTTCCCCCTTCCCCTCGCCCTCTCTTCTCCCTCTGTTGGTGTCCTTGCTTATGTTGGCCCCCGCTATCCTCCTGGTTCTTTTGGTTTTCCAATTCGGCTTTGTTGCATAATCATCTCCTCCTTTTGGCATTCCTAGGTCTCCTCTGGGGTTTGACCTCCATTACAAAATTTCTCCTCCATAGTGTGAGCCATTTGGGAAGAGCACCTTACCTAGTGTCTCCGACGTGCGCCCTCCTAGTACATTCCACCTTTTCTTTCACGTCGTTGTCTGATACTAGGGTGCATAGCCAGCACGGTAGCCAGCCCGTGTGGTGGGGTCGCTATGTACCCTTTTGGTTGAGCCCCCTGAACACACAGGGATCACACTTCTGATACCTGAGCTGTGACCTCCTCATGCATGCCTTGGAGTGGTTGCTCGTCATCCTGGTGCATCGGAACCCCCAGCAATGGCCGGTGTGCCAGACGGCCCTTGCTGTGGCTGGGTGCTCCCCGTGAGGAGAGCCCCTGATCAGAGTGGGTGGTATCAGGGCGGACGCTATGCAGATGAAACGCATACGGGTCCAAAACTCTGGCCGCTCTTCTGCGGCCGTCTCTCTGCGTGGTGCTGATTCCTCAAGTGCTGCTTCTCTTGCCCCTTCGGCCTTCTCTTCCATGGCTACCCCCTGGGAAGAGGGTCAGTCCCGTCGGCTAGGGGCAAAACCTTTCCCCCGTTATCTAGTTTGCACCAGGACTGATGGAGATACTTTCACCAGTGTCAAACCTTTATTCTTTGTGGAACACATTGAAGACAAGTTCGGCGAAGTGGACTCCCTGAGCAAGATGCGGTCGGGTTCGTTGCCGATAAAAACTGCTTCAGCTGCCGAATCTGCGGCCCTTCGTGCCTGTACCCATCTTGGCACAATTACTGTGTCCATTACCCCCCACCAGTCTCTGTATATGGTACAAGGTGTGTTTTTTCACAGGGACCTCATCCTTCAAACTGATGAACTTCGGGACAATCTCGGACGGCGTGGTGTTCACTTTGTTTGGCGTGTTCAGAAGGGTCCTAAAGACAATCGTATTGATACTGGTGCCTTTATCCTGGCTTTTGAAGGGGAGAAAGTTAAGATTATGGTCTATCGCTGTGATATGAAGCTGTGCATCCCACCTCCTATGAGGTGTTTTAAGTGCTTGCGTTTTGGACACATGTCTTCCCGCTGTTCACAGGCCCCTCTGTGGTGACTGTGGACGTTCACTCCATGAGGTGAGTCCCTGTGTTCCCCCTCCTATGTGTGTAAATGGTCATGGTAGTCATTCTCCACGTTCACCAGATTGCCCAGTATATAAGAAGGAAAAGAAGATACAGGAGTATAAGTCCCTCGATCGTTTAACCTACACAGAGGCCTGTAAGAAATATACACGACTTCACCTTGTGTCCATGACATCTAGTTACGCCTTGGTTACATCTACAACCCTTCCTCCCCCTTCCTTACCCCCATCGCGGACCCCTCTCCTCCCCCCCTCCCCTGCGGCTCCCACACCTCCTCCTATGGGCGCTGCTCCCCCTCCCCAGCCGGAGAAGTGTCCCACTCCTTCGGCGTCTGCCGGTCAAGGGCGCCTCTCCCGGGATGCCCCTTCCCGGCACCTTCCAAGCCAAAGGTCTGCTGCCGCGCGACGACCGCGAGAGCCGCGGTCTGTCGGCCCCCAGGTCGCCCGGTCTCTTTCTGTTCCTGATCTTGCTGCAGCTGGCTCCTTTATGCCACACAGCCCTCCTCGATTTCAGCCTGAAAAGAAGAAGAAACATAAGTCCCGGGACAAAGAGCCTCTGGTGTCACCGGAGGTCCCTTCCCCGACTTCACAACCGGATTCTGACCTGTCGTTCATGGATGTCGCCCCCTCCTTGTCGGTGACGGGTGGGGACCCGGCGGTATGACTAGATTTAGCGTGTTCAGCCCCCATTTAAACCATCGTTCTGTGGTTCTCCAATGGAATTGTAATGGATACTATCATCACCTTCCGAAATTGAAATCCCTTCTTTCGTCCTACTCTGCAGCTTGTGTGGTTCTCCAGGAATCTCATTTTACTGATGCTCGCTCACCGACCCTCCGTGTGTTCTGTGTTTTCAGTCGAAATCGGGTTGAACCCCTGTGGGCTTCTGGTGGCGTTTGTACGTTGGTCTGTACAGACATTGCTAGCACGTGGATTCCTCTTCAAACTATATTGGAAGCGGTTGCTGTTATGGTCCACTTAGACTCTGCGGTCACAGTTTGCAATCTTTATCTCCCTCCTGACAGCACTCTTACACCTGCTGCCTTAACTGCCCTTCTTCAGCAACTTCCTCCTCCCTTCCTCCTCCTTGGGGATTTTAATGCTCATCATCCCTTGTGGGGCAGTGCCTTTCCATCTAGACGAGGTCATCTTATAGACCAATTTATTGCAGACCACGAACTGTGCCTTCTTAATGATGGCTCCCCTACTCACTTCAGTGCCGGTCATGGTACCTTTTCTGCCATTGATCTTTGTCTTTCTTCTCCCTCTCTCCTCCCTTCATTACGCTGGTCGCCACACGACGACCTTTGGATAGTGACCATTTCCCGTTGATTATCCCTTCCCGCTCCCCGATGGACAGGTTACCTCGTTGGTCTTTCCGACGCGCCGATTGGCCTCTATACACTGCAAAGGTCGTGTTTTCTCCCTCTCTTTCGGGTCGTATTGATGACGTCCTACGTGACGTGTCTGAGGCAATTGTTCGCGTTGCTAGTCTTGCTGTCCCGCGCTCATCTGGACCATTTCGTCACTGGCAAGTCCCATGGTGGAGTACGGCCATTGCCATTGCCATCCATGATAGCCGTCGAGCTTTGCAACACCTTACGAGGCACCCATCCATAGCCAGCCTTACTAACTTTAAACGCCTCCGCGCTAAAGCCTGTTATTTAATCAAACAGAGCAAGCGCATATGTTGGAAACGATTCGTTTCTTCCCTTGGTTCTACTGTTCCTCTGTCATGGGTATGGGCTACACTTCGCTCTCTCCAAGGTTGCCATCGGCTGTCCACCCTCCCAGGCCTTCACCTCCCAGATGGCATTTGTACGGACCCATTAGTTCTTGCAGAACATCTTGCGACCCATTTTGCTGTGGCATCAGCGTCAGCCTCCTATCCAGCTGCTTTCCTTCACCAAAACAGCGAGCTGAAGCTTCCACTTTATGTTTCACCCCTTGTGAGTCAGAATCTTCTTCTAATGATACGGCCACTGGCCCAGATTCCATTTATAACCAACTGCTTCAACATCTCTGTGCTCCACAACGGCAACATCTTCTTCGGGTGTTTAACCATATCTGGCTCCAGGATGACTTCCTTCTCAGTGGAGGAATAGCATTGTGGTTCCTGTCCTTAAGCCTGGTAAGAACCCCCTATCTGTTGACAGCTATCGGCCAATTAGTTTGACCAATGTTGTTTGTAAGTTACTTGAACGGATGGTAGCCTGTCGGCTCAATTGGGTCCTCGAATCTCGGGATCTCTTGACCCATTACCAGTGTGGCTTTTGAGAGGGACGGCCTCCAATCCATCATTTACTTCGCTCGGAATCCGCAGTTTGGCAGGCTTTTTCCCAGCGCCGCCATTTGGTTGCAGTGTTTTTTGACCTTCGCAAGGCCTATGACACGGCTTGACGCCATCACATCTTACTTCCCTTCATCAGTGGGGTCTTTGGGGCCCACTCCCGATTTTTATCCGCCAGTTCCTGATCCATTGGTCATTCAGAGTTCCGGTTGGTACTGCTTTCAGTTCTCCACGGACCCAGGAGACGGGCATCCCACAGGGTTCTGTCTTGAGTGTCCTTCTTTTCCTCATTGCTATCGATGGACTTGGGGCCTCTGTCGGTCCCTTGGTCGCCCCTGCCCTGAATGTGGATGATTTCTGCGTTTGGGTTAGTTCCTTCTCGATGCCATCTGCAGAACGGCAGCTCCAGGTGGCTATACGGCGTGCCTCTGCATGGACCCTCTCACACGGGTTTCAATTCTCTCCTTTAAAATCGCGGGTGTGCCACTTCTGTCGCCATACTACGGTCCACCCTGATCCAGAGCTCTGTCGCTGCACAGCGATTGCCTGTGGTCCCACAGTTTCGTTTCCTGGGTCTTCTTTTCGACAACAAGCTCACTTGGCTGCCCCATATGAGACTCCTGAAGGTAGGATGTTTCCGTAAACTCACTGTCCTTCGCTCCCTTGCCCACTCCTCTTGGGGTGCGGACTGTTCCCTCCTTCTCCGTCTTTATCATGCTCTAGTTCTGTCTCGCTTGGACTGTGGTTGTCAAGTTTATGGTTCAGCTGCTCCTTCCACACTGCACGTGCTGGATCCAGTCCACCATCGTGGTATCCGTTTGGCCACCGGTGCCTTCCCTACTAGCCCTGTTGATAGTCTCCTGGTTGAAGCTGGGATCTCCCCCCCCCCCCCCCCCCCCCACCTTTCTGTTCGGCGGTCCCAGCTTTTGGTGTCTTATGCACTCACTATCCGTTCCTCTCCAATCATCCTCCCTATTCTATCCTGTTCCCAGACCATGGACGTCGCACACCAGACTCCCGCCCTTGGGCGGGTTTACCGGTTGGACTCCGCCTTGCGTCTCTTTGCCGTGATTTTCAGCTTCCTTCTTTTTCCTGTCTTCCTCGCTCCCTCCCCTCCGCCCCTCCTTGGTTAGTTCCTCGGCCTCGAATTTGGATGGATCTCCACGGAGGTGCGAAGGATTCCATCCCCCCCGGTGGTGTTGCGTTCCTTTTTCCGCCAAATTTTATGGGAGTTTCGTGATCCTGTTGTTCTTTACACTGATGGCTCTAAATCTGCTGATCATGTTGGGTATGCCTTCAAGTCCTCTGTTGGAACGGAAAATCATCTGCTGCCACCCACATGTGGGGTGTTTACTGCGGAATTGATGGCAATTTCCCAGGCCCTTAGCTTTGTTGAACAGTCCCAACACAACCGCGTTTTGTTATGTATGGACTCGATGAGTGGCCTTCTTGCTATTGACCGGTGTTTTTCGCGCCATCCCTTGGTCTTTGCCATCCATGAACATCTCGCTGATATTCACCATGCTGCTTGTTCTATTGACTTCCTTTGGGTCCCTGGCCATGTGGGTATCCCGGGTAATGAGCTCGCTGATCGTTTGGCTGGGGGAGCAGTTACTTACCCCCGTTTTCTGTAGCCCCTCCTGCAGCGGATTTACGGCTTCACGTAAAATCCCACTTCGCACAGTCATGGGCCAATTCTTGGGAGGCTACTCCCCTGTCTAATAAACTTCGTGCTATTAAGGTGACACCAGGCCCGTGGCGTTCTTCCTTTCGCCTCTCCCGAAAGGACTCAACCATACTGTGTCGTCTCCGCATTGGTCATACCAGGCTGATCCATGGTTTTCTTTTGCGTGATGAGCCACCCCCAGTTTGTGCTTGTGGAGCCCTCCAGTCAGTAGCCCACATTTTGGTTGAATGCCCCCTTCTTTTGGCTCTGCGTGCTAAGTACAGACTCCCCCGCACTTTACCTTTGATGTTGTCTGACGATTCCCGGATGGTCTCTCTGGTTCTCGGTTTCCTCCGGGAAAGTGGTTCTTATTCTCAGTTTTAAGGTTTTTAATCTCTCTCTGGTGTTGGGGCAGGGCGGTGAGTGTTTGGGTGTCTCCCACTGTAAGCCGTGTTGGGAGATTCCCGATTCACCTCCCTGACCGAGATCCTCTTTTCTTCCCCTTTTACTCTGTTTTTACCTCTTTGTTTTTTAAGGATTGGTTAGTCTCCTTTTCCCATACGTATTTCTACATTCTAGCGGTTGCACCTTTTAAGTCACAGGTGGTCTTGCCTATGTTGCTTCAGCATAGCGTTGGGTTCGTTCTCTTGCCGACTTCCCTCATTTTGTTTTTACCAATGACAACATGTCTGCCCTATTACGTATTTACCTTTTTCCGTTTTATTGTTCTGACTTTCCTGAGATGTCGCATTAGCGGAATGGAGCATATTTGAAACAAGGGACTGATGACCTTGCTGTTTGGTCCCTTAAACCTCAAACAACCACCCATCTTATTCGTTATTAAACCATTCCTGCATTACCCATATTTGACTTTGTATTTATAACCCTTTTATTCGCCGGACCAGAAGCCCTCATCCTCCTGCCACCAAACCTCTCTAATTTCTGCTATATCTTCAACCTGTCCATTTCCTTTTTTAAATTTTCTAACCTACCTGCCAGATGAAGGGATCTGTTTCCACACTCCGATCCACAAGGAGCTATACAAACCGAAATATACATCATGGACATTTAATTGAAACTATCTGAACAGCATTACCCGCAATTACCTTAATTTTTATTGCACTCCCATCACTACGACTATTATATTTACTTGATGAGTCAGCAGACGCAATAATCACAATCAAAACAATTGGACGACAATGATACTGAAGATATGAATATTCTTGTTTCTCTTGATGACGTGAAGTAACAGCTTCGCTAATGTGATGCTCGAGCAACAATAGCTGGCTGCTAAGCGGTAACTGATCAGGATCATAGCCTGGCATCTTGTAACAGCGATAGTGGCGCCTCGTTTTCTTATTGTGTTCACTGGCGCCGCTACGTTTGCTCGCGTTGTCTGTCCGTGAGTGGCAGCAGCAGCAGCGCTTATAGATAGCGCTTACTGTGGTACCATCTTTGGAGCAGCCTGTAGTATTTCCGGGCCGTCGTGTGTCGAACAAGAGGATTTGGGAGCGAGCAGCAGTGAGGTCCGGACAGCCAGTGGTCGCCCGACTGCTGGCGACACACATCCACTGTCCGGCGGAAGGGTGTGGTCGCGAGAGTGCACGACCACGTCAAGGACCGGATTCAGCGAGTTTTAGTTGAATGGGTCGTGATATTTGAGTAGTGCAACTTTCACGTGTGTGTGTGTGTGTGTGTGTGTGTGTGTGTGTGTGTGTGTGTGTGTGTGTGTGTGTGGCCGTCGAAGTGATCTCATGATCTCATGGAAATAAGTTGTCAGTCGAAGATTTATACTGGAATCTTTCCTGTGCCTGACTTGAGTGGAGACGACTGTTGGTTGGTCGTTCGGTCGGTCGTCGCAGCGGACGACGTACATTTGGTCTTCCGATCGCTTCTGGCTTCTCTGTGTTCGTGCCGACTTCTAATTCGTCCATGTTGTTTCATAGTGACTCGTTTTGGTATTGTGAATTGTTGTCGTAATTGTTTTCCGGGCTCCGTGTGTATCTCGTGGTTTTGAATGAGCAGTTATTTTAATGCTGTCTGCGTACTGGATTTGGTGTGAGTGGGAGGGTGAACGGACATGAGGTCGTTTGGGGGCGCAGCAGCGAGCAGGTCCATGCAGCGCGAGGGGCAAGCCGGGGTTGCTGGCGGCGTGCTGCCACTGCCGGATCGAGGAGGGGTAGCTGCGAGAGCGACGACTTCGTTGCACACCGAACCCTGGACGTTTGAGTGAAGAGTTAACTGCTAATGCAACCTTGACTATTCTGAGATCTCGACTTTTGCAGGCGGGTTGTTGCTTCCAGGGCCGCTGACCCTGGCGCCAACAAGTGAAGTGTTCAGAGGCGGTGAAATATTGCAGCCGTCTTTCTCTATTTGTTATTCATCACTGAATTTGGTATTATTCTTGTTAGTGAAGTACAACCAGTGGTATTTTCTGCCTTGTGGCCGCTAACGCCCCAGTTACCTGCCCTGGAGGTGGTGTGCCTTTCCTCGTCGTGTTGATGCTGTCCGACACGGCGTGTAGTTTGACAACTTCTTGTATTGCACTGTGCATATTTTTGTGTGTGTGTGTGGGGGGGGGGGGGGGGGGGGGCGCGGAGGTCTACTACGTCGGTCCTGGTGTTTCCTTCGGCCTTGGGTGTTTTCTGAAGACGTAGTGCTGTCTGTCTCTTCGCCCTTGCCTAAAAATATTCCATCGTTGTACCGGTGATTGGACGTTAGGCAGACTGGTTAGTCGGTCGGTCGGAGCGTTTGTGCCCTTAGTTTCAGTAGTTTTGTCATCCTGTTACGTGAATACAACTCTTGGCTGCCTGTCTCACCGTACCTTACGTTTGATTTACCTTCCAAGGCCCTTGGAACACTTGCTGAGAACCGCTTGTCTTGATTCCTTAGATTGTGATGTTTGTTTTAAAGATATTTGTAATTCTCTTATTATTCATATGCCCTTCAGCCGAGCAATAATTTCACTTCTTTGGTGATAAGGCCTTCAGACGTGTTACAGTAAGGTTTTTAAGCAAATCTGTTTTAAAAGCAAGCTATTTGTTTTAAAAGCAAGCTATTTATTTTAAAAGCAAGCTATTTATTTTAAAAGCAAGCTATTTGTTTTAAAAGCAAGCTATTTGTTTTAAAAGCAAGCTATTTGTTTTAAAAGCAAGCTATTTGTTTTAAAAGCAAGCTATTTGTTTTAAAAGCAAGCTATTTGTTTTAAAAGCAAGCTATTTGTTTTAAAAGCAAGCTATTTGTTTTAAAAGCAAGCTATTTGTTTTAAAAGCAAGCTATTTGTTTTAAAAGCAAGCTATTTGTTTTAAAAGCAAGCTATTTGTTTTAAAAGCAAGCTATTTGTTTTAAAAGCAAGCTATTTGTTTTAAAAGCAAGCTATTTGTTTTAAAAGCAAGCTATTTGTTTTAAAAGCAAGCTATTTGTTTTAAAAGCAAGCTATTTGTTTTAAAAGCAAGCTATTTGTTTTAAAAGCAAGCTATTTGTTTTAAAAGCAAGCTATTTGTTTTAAAAGCAAGCTATTTGTTTTAAAAGCAAGCTATTTGTTTTAAAAGCAAGCTATTTGTTTTAAAAGCAAGCTATTTGTTTTAAAAGCAAGCTATTTGTTTTAAAAGCAAGCTATTTGTTTTAAAAGCAAGCTATTTATTTTAAAAGTGCTATTTAGAATTGTTCTTCAGACTTTTATTTCAGGCCTTCCGCCGTTTGTTGTTAGAGGTTATTGTTGCTGGCCTTCAGCGCTAAAATTGTGGAATTTTTTTTCTGTGCTGTCATAGTCAATTGTGACTTTAAGAGATTGTTTTAAAATTATAATTTCTTTAAATAAAGTTAACGTATTTGTTGCGCAACCGAGAGTAACTGATTACGGCCCCATCCACAATCGTAACCTTATCCTGCCCCATCCAGAGAAACGAGCTCTCAAAATCCGCTGAATTTCGATTGCGCCAAAAGTCGCACAAATCTGAAGGCTGTAACTTCAACTAAATACTTAGAGATTGCAATTTCAAATAAAATACATTGGAACGATCACATAGAAAATGTGGATAGAGGCAATCAAAGACTGCGATTTATTGGCTCAAATGGTTCTGAGCACTGTGGGGCTTAAATTCTGAGGTCATTAGTCCCCTAGTACTTAGAACTAATTAAACCTAACTAACCGAAGGACATCACACACATCCATGCCCGAGGCAGGATTCTAACCAGCGACCGTAGCGGTCGCACGGTTCCAGACTGTAGCGCCAAGAACCGCTCGGCCACTCCGGCAGGCTGCGATTTATTGGCAGAACACTTAGAAGGTGTAGCAGGTCTACTTCTCCGCCCTATCCTGGAGTACTGCTATGCGGTGTGGTATCCGCATCAGGTGGAACCGACGGATGACATCGAAAAAGTTCAAAGAAGTGCAGCTCATTTTGTATTATCGCGAAATAGAGAAGATAGTACCACAGACATTGGAGTGGCAATCATTAAAACATAGGCGTTTTTCGTTGCGCGGGATCTTCTCATGAAATTTTAATCACAAGTTTTTGTTGTGGGTTGGCAGGAGAGCCAACACCGTATTATTAGTGGAAGCCGAAAGGCACGCGTTTTAGCTCACGCAGGCTGGCGTGAGGTCTGGAACAGGCCAAGGAAATTAGACTTCAGAAAAACGGACGTTGCTGGTGGAATACTTAACTTTAATCCATTAATGAGGAGCGGCGCTCTTGACTGTACATGATTCAGTATCAATAGTAACTGGTAATGGCGCCTTCCTAGGTCGTAGCAAATGACGCGGCTGAAGGCTATGCTAACTATCGTCTCGGCAAATGAGAGCGTATTTTGTCAGTGAACCATCGCTAGCAAAGTCGGTTGTACAACTGGGGCGAGTGCTAGGAAGTCTCTCTAGACCTGTGTGGCGGCGCTCGGTCTGCAATCACTGATAGTGGCGACACGCGGGTCCGACGTATACTAACGGACCGCGGCCGATTTAAAGGCTACCACCTAGCAAGTGTGGTGTCTGGCGGTGACACCACAGTTTTCTCCTCCAATTGCGAAAAGATTCTGTTGGCACCCACCTACATAGGGAGACATGATCATCATGATATAATAAGAGAAATCAGGGCTCGCACAGAAAAAATTGTGCTCGTTTTTCCCGCTCGCCGTTCGAGAGTGGACCGGTAAAGAGACAGCTTGAAGGTGGTTCATTGAACCCTCTGCCAGGCCCTTTATTATGAATAGCAGAGTAATCCTGTAGATGTGGATGAATATGGCAACAAAATTTAGAAAATAATTCTGATACCGCAACGATAATTCGTGGCTGCATTACTGGTTACGATATAGACCAAATTATACCTTCCTGATAGGTTACGTTGGAATTGTTTGTCGAGGAGACTTAGGCCGTTACCTATTAAAGCTTTCATATAAAGACATGTAGCCCAAAGATCGTCTTGCACTTTGTCTACTGGGGCAGTAATACTCGATTAGATGTTGTTGACCGTGACGTCTTTTTATTGTTATGATTCATGAGACTGGAATACATCTGATACTTTGAGATGGATGTGTAGATGTTGTAAAAGGGTGTAGTTTTAACGCATCATTAATTTCAGTTCGTTTTTATTGATAAAGAATTCTCTGTACTTTCGGCAGGTGCCACGTTGTTAGCCTTATCGAAACATCCTCCTGCGATTGGAGCGCGTCGCTAGTGTGTGTGGGTGTTGTTCAGATATGGCTCCTTAACGGCCGCCTTGGAGCCATAGTCTTCTGACACACAGGTGGAGATGAAAGAAATTTCTTGTCCGTTACTCCTAATGACGCACACAGGTCGCTGGGTCCCCCCAATTTTCCAGCTTTGCGTAGGCCGCTTCAACACTTTCTCTCAACCAGCTTAGAGGTAGCGGCAACACATTCGGAGATAAGACGAATGGCTGCCGCCTTCTGTATTCCCACGGCTGACCACAGGCTCGCAAGGCAACGTGAAACCTCATGGTTCACTGCTGCAGCAGTAGCACCTGCAGAGAGGAACAGCATTTCATCACAAATATGGTGCCGATTGCAGTGTTATCGGGTATGTGCAGCCTGTTTCTACAGAGCTCATTGTGCGTTTGTTGTGCGCTGTTTGAATCCACACAGTCTTTGGAGAATAGTGTTATCGACAAACGGTCCTCAATCTCTGCAACTCTCTAAGCTCGCGATTTATTGTACTGTGACTCTGTGAGTATATGACTTCGCGTACGTAAATAGTTTCTTTTTCCTACACTGTGGTCTTTACTCAGTTTCGTTTGTGTGTGGTGAGGACGCGTTTACTTCGGAGTAGTTCCGCATCTGTTCATGAGTCTTACTGTGACATAGCGATGTAATATTGTGAGAGCTACATGTTTTTACATTCTGTCTGGGAACACGGGAAGATACAGCCCACCGTCAACGTAATTCCAGGACTATATTTTGTCGCTAAATTTTCTCCCGATATACCCGGTATGGTTGACGTGTAGTGGGGTAATACGTCAGCTGCACTGGTCCTGCTCACAACTGAAGGACACTCATGTACTGTCTGCCATTGGGTTCCCCTAAATGGCAGGCAGCACCGCATAACAGCCACGCTATGAGGGAAACAAACCAACAGCTGAAGACATCAGGTAAACACGCCGAAGATTCCAGTTGATTAATGGGAACCTTTCCTTGCAGAGGTCACCGCGACATATCCGGCCACGGATTCCTACGCCGCGTTTCTATTGGCTCCAGCTCTCTATATAGGCCCGACCGGTCAAAGGCAGACCAGTCTTCGTCCGCTGCTAATGGCAACCGTTGTAGCAGAGTCTCCGAGAAGATATCACTGAAGCCGCGGTACTGTACTGCCGATCGAAGTACCAGTCGACCGAGAGGAACCACATCTCCGGCTAGATCGACGGAAGTCTACATATATTGTACAGCCAGTTATTGTATTGTAGAAGAAGTTACGTTCAATAAACTGTTGGAGAATACAACAGTGGCGATGAGTAAGGATTCGACAACCCAAAGAAGATGGAACCACAACAACAACAAGTACAATCACAACTGCAGCAGCAGAATCTATCAGTGCAGCAGGTACTGAATCAACTTTTTCAACATTTCGCAATACTGCAGCAGCAACTGATTGCTGTAATTCAAAGTATTCACCACCGACACCGCCAGCGTTCCCAGCATTCGATGAAGACGCTGAAGATTGGGAAACATATGAAAAGAGGATTCGTCAACATTTCCGGATTCATCAGGTATCCCAGGAAAATGATCAGAGAGCCTATTTTCTTTCTTGGAATGTCTCCCGTATGTACGAGCTCCTGACGAAACTCAAGCCATGTGATCCTGACAGTCTCACCTTCACCGCCATATGTGAGTGTCTCATCTCCTATTATCGCCGCAGATATCACGTCATGGCAGCAAGAGTGGAATTTTACCAGAGTCGAAAGGAACCCGACAATGGACTGCTGAACTCAAAGGTATCTCTCGGAAGTGTAACTTTGTCGCCCGCATATCCCGGGAATCTTACGCAGATGACGTGGTCTGGGATCACCTGATCCAAGCTGCCCCAGACGCGGCTTTCTGCCACGACGCCTTAAAGTTGGAGGACCCGTCGCTAGATCAAATCATAGACCTTGCATTCAAGTTTGAAGTTCCCACTGCAGCTGACCATAGATTGGAAACGTGGACCGACGTCGCAGTCGTCCGAGAAGAGACTTCCGACGTCCAGGAGGACACTGCGGCCGTATACGCACCTTCACACCGCACTCCCCAGCGCACCGCCCCGGCATCTTCTCGGCGTACGGAAAACAAAAAAAGACGGTCGTTCAAGGAAGACAACCAGCAGCACTCACGGGGCCAGCAACGCCGCCGCAGAGAACCCCTGGGCCTTCCATCATGTCCAGGATGCTATTCCCAGCATGAACAGGAGGATTGTCCTGACCGCTGGGCGACGTGTCGCCGTTGCAATCGGGACGGGCACCTTGCCTCTGTCTGTCGCTCTGCCACGGCGCCAATCTCCAGGCACTCTGACACCAAGGCGTCCGTGGACATCAACCAAGTTGTGTCTTTGGCGTCCCCCAAACTGTATATTGATGTCACCCTATTGGGTAAGCCAGTTCGACTGCAGGTCGATACAGGGGCTGCGGTATCCCTGCTCAATTACACTACCTAGACCGTTTTAGGAGCGCCAAGCCTTCATCCGGCCCCTCGACGCCTACTTACATACAACAGACAGGAAATCGCCTTGTTGGGGCAGTTCACGACGGTGGTTTCTTACAAATCTGTCAGTCATACGATTTCTTTTCTGGCAGTCAACAGTTCCAATGCTACCGATCTGTTTGGGTTGGATGCTTTCCAAATGTTCGGGTTCAGGATCGATGATCATGTACATCTGGTTTCTTCAGAGCTGCCGTTTCCCAAAGTTGACTCCCTCTGCACCGAATTCCAGGATAGCTTCTCCCCCGGCATCGGGTGCGCCAAGGGGTTTGCAGCAACGCTCCACCTCTGGCCGTCAGCCTGCCCTCGATACTTCCAGGTTAGGCAGGTCCCCGTCGCTCTCCAGCAGCCACTGCACGACGAATTGGACCGTCTGCAAAAGGAAAGGGTGCTACAGCCTGTTCAGTTCAGCCCCTGGGCAACACCTCTCGTCATCGTCCAAAAGCCAGGCAGGTGTCTCCGTCTCTTTGGGGACTTTTCGGCGACCCTCAACACCCAGCTCCAGGTGGACGACTTTCCACTCCCTCGGTCTGATCATCTCTTACATCGATTGGCTGGTGGTCGTTACTTTACCAAAATTGACTCGCTGATAGGTACCTCCAGGTTCTTTCGGATAAAGCTTCTCAAGCCCTCACTGTTCTGAATATGCCCGCTGGCCTCACGTTCGGCCTGGCTAGCGCCCTGGCCATTTTCCAATGCTTCTTGGAACAACTTCTGCAGGGCATTCCCAGTTGCATTAATTACCTCGACAACATTGTCGTTACAGGCCCTACTGCTGCAGCCCATTTTACCAATTTGCTTCAGCTGTTTCTTTGCCTCTGCCAGGCTGGGCTAAAATGCAATAAGGTGAAGTGCTCCTTCTTTCAACCTTCTATTTCCTATTTAGGACAGGTTATTTCACATAAAGGCATCTCTCCTTCATTTTCCTATATGGACGCCATACGCCGCCTGCCTCCCCCACGGGACATCCATCAGCTGAAATCCTTCCTTGGAAAAATATCGTATTACCGGAAGTTCCTTCCATCGGCCGCTCAGGTGGCGGCCTCCTTATCACTTATGCCGCAAAAATGTCCCCTTGAGTTGGACCCCTGCTTGTGAGACGGCCTTTTCCACCCTCAAACTCCAGTTGCAATCAGCCTCCCACCTGATGCCATATGATCCGTCTCTGCCATTACTCCTGGCCACGGACACGTCTGATTACGGGCTCAGGGCTGTCCTCTCCCACAAGCTTCTGAATGGGACAGAACGTCCAGTGGCTTTTCTATCCAAGGCCCACTTCGGAAGCGACCCTCGCTGCTCTCCAGAAAGTTTTTCCTCGGATGAGTTGCCGCTAACAATTGTTACCGATAACGGCCCTAAATTCCGGAGCCAGGAATTCGCGACGTTTTGTTTTGCCAATGGCATCCAACAGGTCCTCACTGCGCCCTTTCACCCGCAATCGAACGGCGAGGCCGAGCGCCTCGTCCGGACATTTAAGACCCAAGTGACAAATTATGCCTCCGCCCACACTTTGGACGAGTCGCGCACGTTGTTCCTCAGTTCCTATCGGTCGACGCCCATCGGCCTCCGTAGTCCAGCGGAACTTTTGCACGGCCGGCAACCTCATACCCTTTGGCACCTCCTCCGGCCTGGACCCAAACGACAGGTTCCGACTGCACAGGCTCCCTTTGTTCCTGGATCCCTTATCTGGACGCGAGGTTTCGGCCTGAGAGCTGGATGGATTCAGGGGGTGATCGTCTGGCCGCAAGGCCATCAGCTTTTTGATGTCTGCATCGCTGACAAAGTGGTCCGCCGCCACCGCAACCAACTCAGGCGCTGGTATCACAGTTTCCCGACCGCCTCTTCTTTCCAGCAAACAGCTCCGCCGCCTTTTTCCAGCCGCCCGGATGCGCTCCCTTCCACCCGTGGTCGGCGTCCAGGGCCGCCAGACCCCGTCCAGCAGCAACAGCCGTCGTCTCCACAGCGGCTGCTGGCTCCACCGGCTCCTGCACCGGCCCGACCGGCTGCGCCATCCACCATCGTTGACGATGCCCCCGTGCCCTTGGCACCGCCGCCGCCGGTGTCGCAGCCTAGCTAGCGACGCCCGCGCAGTCCATTTTCCGGGAAGCATCCCGCGGACGTCGACGAACCTATGCCCGTGGCACCGTCGCGGCCGGCTTCCCCGTATCTTCCGCAACGCAGCTCCGCCCGTCTGGCCCACCGCGCCGCGCCCTACTCTGCAGGGGCGAGTTTTCACCGCCTCCTCCACGAGGCCGCCAAGGCCAAGCAGGACGATGTCGCCCTCCTCTCCCTCCCCCCCCCCCCACCCCCCAGGAAGAGTGGTGTGTACTGTCTGCCATCGGGTTCCTCTAAATGGCAGGCAGCACCGCATAACAGCCACGCTATGAGGGAAACAAACCAACAGCCGAAGACATCAGGTAAACACGCCAAAGATTCCAGTCGATTAATAGGAACCTTTCCTTGCAGAGGTCACCGCGAGATAGCCAGCCACGGATTCCTGCACAGGGTTTCTATTGGCTCCAGCTCACTATATAGGCCCGGCCAGTCGAAGGAAGACCAGTCTTCGTCCACTGATAATGGCAACCGCTGTAGCAGAGTCTCCGAGAAGGTATCACCGAAGTCGCTGTACTGCACCGCCGATCGAAGTACCAGTCGACTGAGAGGAACCACATCTGACTCGATCGATGTACATCTATTGTACAGCCAGCTATTGTATTGTAGAAGAAGTTAAGTTCAATAAACTGTTGGAGAATACAACTCATTATATTCATGCACAGATAAATTTTTGTAGAAATGTTTAAATACCACAATGTACTAGCTGTCCAGCGTGTGTCTTTGTATTTCTATGGATCAGTCAAATAATGTTAGTAGCAATGATCAAACTCTGGTTTTCCGCCGCATATACAAACAATATTGCAGGGTTTACTTTGTTTAGACAGCGTAATCACATATCTTCACTCAACATGGGGGCCCACCTGGCTGAAAATGGAGTCACCCATGCAATTTCAGCATAACAACAAACTGGAATGCGAAATTATTTAACATCGACGATGCATTTCACCCTTTTGTAGCATCACCAGATTGTGTAAAAGAACCTGTATATGTAATCCATCTGTCATAAAGCCATATAAAATGGAAAATGGACACAACAATGGCAGTAGCCCACAGAGGTTTTAAAAGAATGATGGTAGGCGGTAGCAGAGCAAGCCTGTTTCTGACTGGTCTAGAGAAAAGGGGTTGGGAAAGGGAGTACTCGGCGCTAAATTTGTTAGCAACATTTATCTGCAAGGGCGTCGGTACATTACGACAGGTTTTCTGTGGCGGACTGTCCTCTCCCCCAGTGACTGAGTGCTATTTGTGGCAGCCACTAGGTCTCTTGCGTGTGGACAGATACGTATTGTTTAAATAGCGCAAATTTCTCCACCACATTTGGGGAGACGGTCTGGTGTACTGTTAGGCAGACATGCAGCGCTCTCCCATTCGCGACTCTGTGGCCGTGACCGCACAGGGAGTTCGGTACCCTGCTGGCATTATCCAGTGAACACAGGGGTGGAGATCCTCGTCATCCAGGTGTGTATTTGTAGCGTTCTTTGAATTTACACCGACATGTTGGAATCTGTTTGCTTTTGTATTACAGTGGGCAGGAGACTTTTCGGCCAAAACTGATACGGCAGCAGTGTGAGCCACCAGGCTGGGGATGACTACACCCCAACGTTCTCAGCAGTTGCTCCGCATGTCCGTGGTCATATTCCAAGCAGCAGTTTCCGCGGCTATCCATCCACAGTTTGCAGTCAAAGGGGGTAGGCTACCGTCAGCGAACTGATGTTCGCTGAGGTGGTTTCAGTAATTGGACGGTTGTATCTCTAGGTGCGTATTTGATAGCGCTGTACAGCGTCTCAAACAGTATCTTCCGTTGGTGGCGTCGGTATTTTATTATGTCGTCACACAATATAGTAATGTGGTGGTGGTTTGGAAGGGGTTTGTTTATTGGAGTGTGGTATTTCTTATGTTACATATTTGGTTAGACATCTGTATCACTTATACAAATTGCTATGACATAATTTCTACCAATACATTAGTTTCTAACACATACACCATGACATCCCAAAAACGCGCACGCGCGCACACACGCGCGCGCGCGCACACACGCGCGCGCGCACACACACGCTAGTGATGGAGTGGTGACTTAGCAATGATAAATAAATAAGACCTATGCTTCGTTGTGATCGCCTGAGGGCATGAAGACATTGACCCGACGTCGGAACAGTGGGGTGGATCTTGTGTGATTCGACACAATAATTATAATTTTGGGAAGCCCGAAAAAAATTACGAAAATTGGCCAAAAGTGCGTAAAATTGGGGAAGATACCAAAAATATGGGAAATTAAGAAAAATTGCGGAAGAATGTTATAAATTAGAAACCCTTTCACTACAGAGTACAACTGACTGGGCTCATCCAGTTCAGCTGTACCTATAGAGAAAGAATTACTATTGATAATCTGATATTGCTTATAACAAATCTGCACCTCTATCACGTGATGCTCAGACCTCGAATGAAAAGGGCTATGGGCAGTTGAGCTAGTTATGACAGATGATAATGGGGAAAGGTACTTGATCCACATTGGTCGATTGGGGCTCCCATTGGCTGAGAGAGGGTCCCTGCCATTTTTTTCACGTGATGACTATAGAGTTACGCCGTCTACAGACAAGCTAATAATTACAAATTCAGAAAAATTCCGTAATTTATTGGAGAGAAAGAGTTTCGCAAACTGAGCAAGTCAGTAACGCGTTAGTACACCTCTGGCGTTATGCGAAGTTATTCAGCGTGGCATGGAACGATAGAGTCCTCCTGAGGAATATCGAGCCAAATTCTTTCCAATTATGCGTTAGATCGTCAAAATACCGAGCTGCTCTCCACTGGAGAGAGATCCCCCTGCAGGTTCGGGGTAAGAATAGGCCCTCGGTATTCCTGCCTGTCGTAAGAGGCGACTAAAAGGAGTCTCAACCGTTTCGGCCTTCTGTGATGGTCCCCTCTTGGGTTTGACCTCCTTTTTTTTCCAAATTTCTGTTGTTAGTGCGTGCCATTTGGGGAAGGACACCTTATGTGGTGTTTTTTCTATTGGTCCATCATGCTCCACCACCTTGCATGTTACCTATTGTCGTGTGGGGGGGACTACGCCCAACATCTTCTGGGTTGTCTCCTTCTCGCCTTGTGCGCACTCTTCTTCTTAGCGCCTACGACAACTGTGGACCCTTTGAGCGCCTAAAATCCAGCACGGTGCTGGAAGTTTGATAATATGTCCTCCCGTTGCCCATCCAGCGCTACATGTCGAGATTGCGGACGCCCCTCTCATCCTGATTCTCCATGTGCGCCTCCGCCTGTCTGTGTCAACTGTGGGGAGCACCACTCTCCATGCTCGCCGGATTGCCCCGTTCTTCATAAGGAGCGGAAGATAATGGAATTTAAGACCCTGGACTGGCTTACTTATCGAGAGGCTAAACAGAAATATGAACGGTTGTATCCTGCTTCCATTCGAACATCTTATGCTGCAGCCACGTTATCGTCACCCACGCGAGTGCATCCTGACCTCTGTGGTAGTGACCATTTTCCCATCTATTTGTCACTGCCCCAGTGTCATTCTTCTGGGCGCCTGCCCCGCTGGGCTCTCCACAGGGCTGACTGGCCGGCTTTTACTTCTGCTGCAACCATTGAGTCTCCCCCCCAAGGTGACATTGACGGGGTGGTCCGTGTCTTAACCACATCCATCATTTCAGCGGCCGAGGCTGCCATCCCCCGCTCTTCTGGACTCCCTCGGAGGAAGGCTGTATCCTGGTGGTCGCTGGAGATTGCTGAGGCTATTCGCGACCGTCGGCGGGCTCTCCAGCGTCATAGGCGGCACCCGTCTCTCGAGACCCTCATCGCCTTTGAGAGGCTCCGTGCCTTGGCCCGCCGTCTTATTGCACGGCGTAAGCAGGAGTGCTGGGAGCGGTATGTCTCCTCCTTGGGCTCCCGTGTCTCCCCCTCGCTCGTGTGGTCCCGGATCCGGCGGATTTATGGATACCAGACCCCTATGGGTGTACCTGGGCTCTCCTTGGACGGCGCTGTCTGCACGGACGCTGCCGCCATTGCTGAACACCTTGCCGCGCACTTTGCGACGAGCTCGGCGACTGCATCTTATCCCCCCGCCGTTCGCTCTCTCAAGGAGCGAGCCGAGCGGACGCAGTTCTCATTTCACACGCGTCGTTCTGAAAAATACAATGCTCCTTTCAGCGATAGGGAATTCCTCGCTGCCCTCGCCGATTGCCCTGATACAGCACCAGGACCGGACTGCATCCACGCGCAGATGCTGAAGCATCTCTCCCGGGACTGCCAGAAACACATTCTCGCGGTATTTAACCACATTTGGAGCGAAGGCGTGTTCCCGTCGCAATGGCGAGAGGGTGTTATTGTCCCCATCTTGAAGCCCGGTGCGGACCCACTGGCGGTGGACAGCTATCGTCCCATTACCCTCACCAACGTTTTGTGCAAATTGCTCGAACGTATGGTGGGGCGGCGTTTGTGTTGGGTCCTTGAGTCGCGCGGTCTCCTCGCTCCATCCCAGGGTGGCTTCCGTCGGGGCCGGTCTGCAGTGGACAATTTGGTGCGGCTGGAATCTGCTGTCCGTACGGCCTTTGCCCGACGTCAGCATCTCGTTGCTGTATTTTTCGATCTGTGGAAGGCGTATGACACCACATGGAGGCATCACATCCTCGCCATGTTGTATGAGTGGGGTCTTCGTGGTCAGCTTCCGGCTTTTCTTCAAACCTTTCTATTGCACCGCTCTTTCCGGGTGCAAGTCGGTGCCGCCTCTAGTTCTTCTTATACACAGGTAAATGGGGTCCCGCAGGGCTCGGTGTTCAGTGTGTCCTTATTTCTAGTGGCCATTAATGGTCTGGCTGCAGCCGTGGGGTCGTCGGTGTCTCCGTCTTTGTATGCCGACGACTTCTGCATCTCATTTAGCTCCACGACTACGGGAGTCGCCGAACGCAGGTTGCAGGTAGCCGTTCGGAAGGCAGCATCATGGGCTCTGACTCATGGTTTTCAGTTCTCTGCAGCCAAGACTCGAGTTACGCACTTCTGCAGGCTTCGGACGGTCCACCCTCATCCTGAACTTTACCTCGACGGCCACCTGCTTGAAGTGGTGGACACTTGCCGCTTCTTGGGACTCGTGTTTGATGCCCGGCTCACATGGGTTCCTCATATTACTCAGCTGAAGCGAAAATGCTGGCGGCACCTCAACGCCCTCCGCTGCCTTAGCCACACGTCTTGGGGTGCGGATCGCTGCACGCCGCTGCGATTGTACAGAGCCCTTGTGCAGTCTCGGCTTGATTATGGGAGCCTGGCCTATGGGTCTGCATCACCCTCAGTGTTGAAGTTGTTAGACCCCATACACCACTGTGGGGTTCGGCTTGCAACCGGCGCTTTTCGTACGAGCCCCGTGGATAGTCTACTGGTGGAGGCCGGGGTTCCCCCGCTGCGGATTCGCCGCCATCGTCAGCTCGCCGACTATGCTGTCCACGTGCATTGCTCGCCAGGCCATCCCAATCGTTGCCTGCTTTTCCCTGCATTGGTCCTCCATCTGCCCGAACGGCGACCTAGGTCTGGGCTTTCCGTCGCTGTCCGCGTTCAGTCCCTGCTGTCGGAATTGGGTTCATTCCCTCTTCCGCCTCCCTTCCGGGTCCGTGCACCTACGCCTCCCTGGTGTTTGTCTCGGCCGTCTGTCCGTCTGGACTTGGCACAGGGACCCAAGGACTCGGTTCCGCCTGTGGCCCTCCGTTGCCGTTTTCTTGCGCTCCTCGCCTCATTTCCGGGCTGTGAGCCTGTCTACACTGATAGTTCCCTGGTTGATGGTCGCACTGCCTACGCTTTTGCTCACGCTGCCCATGTTGAACAGCGCTCCTTGCCAGCTGGCTGTAGTGTTTTTACTGCAGAGCTGGTGGCCATCTTGCGCGCTCTTGAGCATATGCGTTCCTGCTCAGGTGCGTCCATCGTCATCTGCAGTGACTCCCTGAGCAGCCTCCAGGCCATCGGCCGCTGCTATCCCTCTTCTCCTCTGGTGTCCTCTATTCGGGAGTCTGTTTCCACCATTACCCACTCTGGTCGTTCGGTGGTTTTTGTTTGGACGCCAGGTCACGTTGGCATCCCAAGGAACGAACGTGTTGACAGGCTGGCCAAAGGGGCGATCGACGCCCCAGCTTTGGAGATCGGCCTTACGGCTCGCGACCAGCAGCTGCTGTTGCGCCGTAAGGTGCTTGGGATGTGGGCTGTTGAGTGGCGTGGCATGACAGCCCCAAATAAACTGCGGGCTGTCAAGGAGACGACCGCTGTGTGGCGTTCCTCCCTGCGGGCTTCTCACAGGGACTCGGTGGTCCTGTGTCGGCTGCGCATCGTCCATACGTACCTGACGCATGGCCATCTGTTGCGTCAGGAGGATCCCCCCCCTGTGTCGGTGTGGGTCCCGGCTGACGGTCGGCCACATTTTGCTGGAGTGTCCTCGACTGCGCACACTCCGGCAATCTTTTAATCTCCCGGGCACTTTGGCTTTGGTTTTATCCGACGATGCCTCCATGGCTGATGAAGTTTTAAATTTTATCCGTGGTAGTCCGTTTTATGGTTCGATTTAGGGCAGTCCTGCACCTTTCCCTTTCTGTGTCTTTTGTCCTTGTGTCTGTTGCTGTTCTGGTAGGCCGTGAGATGGTTGCCTCTTTCCCTTTTTTGATCTCGTGGTCAGTCAACCAGTCTCCGGCCCTCTTCCTTTCTTCTGTTTCTTTCTGTCTGGTGTTCCTCTGTCCTTTTCTTGTCTGTAGTGTTTGATGCTGCATTTGTGTTCTTTTAGCGCCTGGGGGGACGTCTCCTCCCCCTTTGGTTTTTACCTGCTCCGTAGATTTTCGGCTCGGCCTGATTTTGGACTGGGGGACTGATGACCTTCGCTGTTTAGTCCCCCTTAAACATCCCAACAACCACCACCACCACCACCACCACTGGGGAGAGATCTGGTGACCTTGCTGACCCAGGTAGGGTTTGGAAAACACGATACAAGTAACAGAGACTCTACCTGCATGCAGGTCATTTTGCTGAAATGCAAGTACAGAATAGCTTGCCACGAAGGTCAGGAGGGGAATAGAATACAGGGTTATTACAAATGATTGAAGCGATTTCATAGCTCTACAATAACTTTATTATTTGAGATTTTCACAATACTTTGCACACACATACAAAAACTCAGTTTTTTTAGGCATTCACAAATGTTCGATATGTGCCCCTTTAGTGATTCGGCAGACATATAGCCGATAATCAAGTTCCTCCCACACTCGGCGCAGCATGTCCCCATCAATGAGTTCGAAAGCATCGTTGATGCGAGCTCGCAGTTCTGGCACGTTTCTTGGTAGAGGAGGTTTAAACACTGAATCTTTCACATAACCCCACAGAAAGAAATCGCATGGGGTTAAGTCGGGAGAGCGTGGAGGCCATGACATGAATTGCTGATCATGATTTCCACCACGACCGATCCATCGGTTTTCCAATCTCCTGTTTAAGAAATGCCGAACATCATGATGGAAGTGCGGTGGAGCACCATCCTGTTGAAAGATGAAGTCGGCGCTGTCGGTCTCCAGTTGTGGCATGAGCCAATTTTCGAACATGTCCAGATACACGTCTCCTGTAACGTTTTTTTCGCAGAAGAAAAAGGGGCCGTAAACATTAAACCGTGAGATTGCACAAAACACGTTAACTTTTGGTGAATTGCAAATTTGCTGCACGAATGCGTGAGAATTCTATACCGCCCAGATTCGCACATTGTCTGTTCACTTCACCATTAAGAAAAAATGTTGCTTCATCACTGAAAACAAGTTTTGCACTGAACGCATCCTCTTCCATGAGCTGTTGCAACCGCGCCGAAAATTCAAAGCGTTTGACTTTGTCATCGGGTGTCAGGGCTTGTAGCAATTGTAAACGGTAAGGCTTCTGCTTTAGCCTTGTCCGTAAGATTTTAGAAACCGTCGGCTGTGGTACGTTTAGCTCCCTGCTTGCTTTATTCGTCGACTTCCGCGGGCTACGCGTGAAACTTGCCCGCACGCGTTCAACCGTTTCTTCGCTCACTGCAGGCCGACCCGTTGATTTCCCCTTACAGAGGCATCCAGAAGCTTTAAACTGCGCATACCATCGCCGAATGGAGTTAGCAGTTGGTGGATCTTTGTTGAACTTCGTCTTGAAGTGTCGTTGCACTGTTATGACTGACTGATGTGGGTGCATTTCAAGCACGACATACGCTTTCTCGGCTCCTGTCGTCATTTTGTCTCAATGCGCTCTCGAGCGCTTTGGCGGCAGAAACCTGAAGTGCGGCTTCAGCCGAACAAAACTTTGAGTTTTTCTACGTATCTGTAGTGTGTCGTGACCATATGTCAATGAATGGAGCTACTGTGAATTTATGAAATCGCTTCAATCATTTGTAATAGCCCTGTATAGTCGACGTGCCATTGTGCTGTAAGGGTGTCACAGCTGACAACGAAAGGGCTCCTGCTACGAAAGTAAATGTCATCCCAGGCTATCACTGTGTCAGACTGTACGGAGTGTGGAAGACAGGTCGATATACCACTACACTCCATGGTGTCTCAAGATGTGTACTCGCTGGCCATCGGGACTTAGTTCGAATTGGGACTCCTCACTGAAGACAATTCTACTCCGGTCAATGAGATTCCAGGCCCGAATGAACAGCGAAGACGTGTCTGGCGACGCCCTGGACAGTGATGGGATACCAACTTGACTGCCGCCCGCCACACAGCCTACCTACCAGAAGTGGTGGTCTGGGTGGCATTTCATTTCACTTCATAGCAAAACCCCTTCGGTTGTCAACCGTGACACCCTTACGGCACAGCGGTGCGCCGACCACACTGTGTGCTCTGTTTTGTTCCCGTTCCTGGCATGCCACTCTGGGTTTACATTTCAGCAAGATAATGCCCGCTCTCATAGGGCGAGAGTTTCTACGGCCTGTCTTCTCGCCTTACGAACTGTACATTGGCCAGCAAGGTCGTCAGATGTCTCGTCAGCAGAGAACGTTCACAGCATTACACGCAGGGCCCTCCAACCAGCTCGGGATTTTGACGATCTAACGTGCCAGTGTGACAGAATTTGACACGATGTCCTTCAGGATGACATCTAGAAAGTCTGTCAATCAGTGGCAAGCCGAATAACTGCTTGCATAAGGGCCAGACGTAGACAACCGCATTACTGACTTCCTCAGTTCGTGAAGCTCTTTCTCTGGATTATATTATCCAAGTTTTCTGAAACAGTACTCATTTGTTTGTCTGTACTTGTACGACACATCTGCCGATTTCTGTCCTATTCCGATGACCACCTCGTGATGCGTCTTTTTCTGTCTTATACTATATATTTTGGATCATAATTAGCACCTTTTGGCTGGTAAAGAAGTACTTTTCCCGTCGATGCCATAAAGGAAAGTTTTCGCCAGTGAAAACCACTCGTCTCCAAAAGTGGAGGGTTGTGTCGCTATTAACAGGAGCAAAGGCTGGGCAGGCTTCTCTGTAGCAAGTAGACAATGTCTCTTAGAGAACAGTGTTTCTTGCTCTCAGTTCTGCTTTCCTTAGAAGACGAATGACTGTCCTGCTGATAACAGTGAAGCTTAAAACTTGCTGAATATGTCGTGCGTTGAAGAATGGAGGGCTAATCACTGAAAGAAAATATCCACCGGTCGTGAGCTGCTGCTCCAGAATGATGTCGCATTTTCAGGTTACCACTCCCTTCCTTTCTTCTAATGCACCTGGCAACCGTCAACCTGCGAATGCACATGGTCACGGTCGTGTTTAGGGGATGAGGTGGGTGGTGCAAACTAGGCAACAGCCCAGGGTGGCAGGGTTAATGGGTGCTGCTTTACAATATTTTGGTAATCACTGAAGAATCGATTAAATGGGGCTCAGTATTGATCTCCAGCAAAAGGAAAAGAAAGTAAGCATTGAAGATATTTTCTCGACATTTTTATAAAATCCTCAAAGAATTCAGGTAGACAATAAACGCACTCTCCAAGTGAAATTGTAGAAGACCAGGAGGAAACACACTAAAGATGAACACACTACATTTTCACCATACGTAATTGGAAAATGGACCGCCCAGCATTGTCGAGGAACGTTTCACGGTGTTGATACTTTTCGTTCTTTCTTTTTTGTTTTTTAAAAATCTGAAAAATATGGAACTACATTGCTATGAACGGGATAAAACAAAATAGAGACTGATTCGTTAAAATAAAAACGTATGTTACAAGGAGTTACTACTGTTGTTAACAAACTTTGTACTCGAATTCTGCCTTTCCGTCGTGATGATGATGATGATGATGATGATGAACGTGGAAGTGTTCAGAAGGGCAGCTTCTTAATGGGCGTGGAACGTATTGCTGAATTTGGATTATTTCTTGCCAGGCATCTGTCACAAAAGAAAGATTCTGGGAAGGAAAAAACGCCATACTTGACTTTCACTACATAAGAGGATTTAATAAGGATCATGGAGAAGAGTAGTTGAACAAATAGTGACAGTAATTTTTGCAGCTAAATATTACATTGTTATTGTTGACCCTAGTCTTCATATTGCGCACAATGATTAGTTAAGCTGTGGTGCTATATCAAATAACTATGGTTAGCAGTAGAACGTATTGCTGAATTGATAGCCGATTCACGACATGGTGGCGAGGAGCTGGCTGATGCGGTACTCCACTTTCTTGACAGATAAGGATTGGACATAAGGAACTGTTGAGATCAATGCACTAAACTTGTCAGATACTGTTTGGGTATAATTAAAGTGCAGCTGCTCACAGACGTCCAGTGTGGGCTGTAATTGTCATATGGCGGTGGAATTTGATAGATATTCCAATGCGTTAATGCGGAGCCGGTTTACAACGGAAAGGCATTAATTCCAGTTTTACCCATAGGTGCAAATCTGCAATAAATACGAATAGAAGTGTAGTGGATTAGGAACGGAATGTGGGCAGACGAGGTCAAACAAGTCAGGAAGCCATAACGTTGATCTTATTATTAACTGCTGCTTACACAATTTGTTCAATATGAGCACTGGAGAGGACGAAGAGAGGCTACATCCATAATATAACTTGATCATCAGGTGCTCGCAGCAGTCCTGGTGGAATCTAAGCCATGTGTTCCTGTGTAATGGCCTCCTTATTATGTAGAAACCCTATTTTCAACTCGTAAGGGCGTTCTTTTGGATAACCCCCAGAGCAGAAAGTCATACGGATTCAGATCAGGTGATCTTGCAGGCCATGTGTCTGGAAAACCTGTGAAAATAACACGTTATTGCAATGTTGCATTAAGCAGATCTTTCACTGGGCGAGCGACATGAGGTTATTCCATCTTGCATGAAAACAGTGGTTTCCCCATGGATGCGCTCTTCCACAGCAGGAATGACATGCTCTGTCTACCAGCAGGTTTCGATAACGTGCAGACTCCATAGCACACCGGACAGGCCCTCTTGGTGTACTCTCTTGAAAAGAAGAACGGGTCAAGAAATGACACCATCCAGTCACATACGACGAGTGCAGCGGCTCTACGTACACAACACACTTTTTAACATTGCCCCAAATTCAGCAGTTCTGTTTATTCATTGCTCCCTGTAAAGTAAAATGTGCTTCGTCATTCCACTGAATATTGTCTGGCCACATGTCATTTCAACTTCGATCTGTGCCAGAAACCCAAGAAAAAATTCAGAACGTTGCTGTGGATCGTGAGGGTTCAGATGATGCAACTTCTGAATCCTGTATGAGTGTTACTGTGGTTGCTGTCGTTGTGGTCTTCAGTTCAGAGACTGTTTTGATGCAGCTCTCCGTGCTACTCTATCCTGTGCAAGCCTCATCATCTCCGAATAACTTCAACCTCCATCCTTCTGAGTCCGTTAAGCGTATTCATCTCTTGGTCTCCCTCTACGACTTTTTGTTCCACGCTTCCCTCCATTACTAAACTGGCGATACCTTGATGCCTCAGAACATGTCCTACCAACCAATCCCTTATTCTAGTCAAGGTGTGCCACAAATTTTTATTCTCCCTAATTCTATTTAATACCTCCTCATTAGTTATGTGATCTACCCATCTAATCTTCAGCATTCTTCTGTAGCATCACATTTCGAAAGGTTCTATTCTCTTCTTGTCTAAACTGTTTATCGTCCATGTTTCACTTGCATACATGGCTACACTCTATACAGATACTTTCAGAAACGACTTCCTGACACTTAAATATATACCCGATGTTAACAAATGTCCCTTCTTCAGAAACGCTTTCCTTGCCAAAGCCAGTCTAAATTTTCATCCTCTCTACCTCGACCATCATCAGTTATTTTGCCCCCCAAATAGCAAAACTCATCTACTGCTTTGTCTCATTTCCTAATCTAATTCTCTCAGCATCACGTGATTTAATTAGACTACATTCCAGTATCCTCTTTTTACTTCTGTTGAAGTTCATCTTATATCCTCTTTTTCAAGGCACTGTCCATTCCGTTCAGCTGCTCTTCCAAGTCCTTTGCTGTCCCTGACAGAATTACAATGTCGTTGGCAAATCAAAGAGTTTTTATTTCTTCTCTATGGGTTTTAATTCTTACTTCAAATTTATCTTTTCTTTCCTTTACGCTTGCTGAATGTACAGATTCAATAACATCGGTGATAGGTATAACCCTGTGTTGCTTCAGACATTCCCGACGGACATGTTGTATATATGGTTCTCAGGCGAGACGTCGGACGTCATAGTGAAAACTCCACAATATTTCGTCAGCGCAACTGACCGACATCTTCAGGTGCGACGAACACGCTTCTAAGGCAGGACCAGAGCTCCCTATTTATGCCAGTATTGGACAGGAAGTGCGCAGGCGTGGAGGCACCAAATTCGATGGCCAATAGCGACGATATCAACCGATAGCTGGAAGGACAGCAACGCCACCTACAGGATGAAGAACCAAAGACTTCGACGCACGCGCGGAGGCTGCCGCCGCTACTCTGCGCTGCCATCGGCCGCCCCAGCGACCTCTGTCGGAAGCCGCAAGCAAAAATGCGCGTCCACGTAGGCGCCTTGATTATCCTCCCGTTGTCAACAGAAAAATTTATGTTGGTGGCGAATCGTCATTCGTCTTATGACCAATAGTACTCCTCTCTGCTCGAAGCGACTTCAATATGGCCAGTGCTGGATCCCAAGCTGTACTAAGCTGAAAGCCTGTGTTTCTGTTTACAAGATTCGTCGAGCTACGTATTTCCACTGCTTCCTTAATAACACTGTCCCAGTACGAACTCGTCGATGCGAGAATTTTTGTATGTTGATAATTCATAGAATGGCCTGTACTGAGACAATGCTCGGCCACTGCAGACTTTCCTGGTTGCTCCAGACGAATGTAGCGTCGGTGTTTACATCTATCTTCTACAGTACGACAAGTTTGTCCGATGTACGGCATGCCGCATCTACAAGGAATCTCGTAAACACCGGGTCTTCTTAGGCCAAGGCTGTCCTTATATGAGCGCAAGAGAGCTCTGAGTTTTGCCGGCGGACGAAAGACACATTTTGTGGTGTCACCGCCAGACACCACACTTGCTAGGTGGTAGCTTAAATCGGCCGCGGTCCATTTAGTACATGTCGGACCCGCGTGTCGCCACTGTGTGATCGCAGACCGAGCGCCACCACAAGGCAGGTCTCGATATACGGACAAGCACTCGGCCCAGTTGTACGGACGACATTGCTAGCGACAATACGGACGAAGCCTTCCTCTCATTTGCCGAGAGACAGTTAGAATAGCCTTCTGCTAAGTCCATGGCTACGACCTAGCAAGGCGCCATTAGCCTTACCTAGTTTGAGAGTTATCGTATAAATGTCTCAAGAAGATCGTGTAAACCAACAAAGAATGAAGTATATTCCAAAGCTACGTATTTTCTTGATAGCAGTCATAACGTATCTTGTTCCAGACTTGACGCCAGTCGGCGCGTGTGTACGCGTGCCTTTCGGCTCCCTTCTCAGTGTGGCGTAACTAGCTTGTTACGCCACAACACATTTAACGTTATGCCTCTTCAATAATCTTCCTATTTTTGAAGAGAGACCGCCGATGTATGGCAAGATGACCATTCCTCTTTGTTCATCGCCTTGTACCACTTCTTCACGTTGGGTAACCCGCTTCGGTTGTAAGGCACGGCGAATTTCCCGTTCGGAGTATCTATTTTGTTGGAATGCGGTACGCAGTTGGTGTAGCTCATTGGATAAGCTGTCCGAGTCTGATAAGGCTCGTGCTCTGTGGACCAACGTCCACAGTACGCCACTTCGTTGCGAAGGATGGTGACAGCTGGTGGCCTGTAAGTATAAGTCCGTGTGCGTTGGTTTACGGTACACTGGGTGACCTAATGTGCCATCTTCTTTTCTCCGTACCAACACGCCCAGGAATGGAAGTTCGCCGTTTCTCTCCATCTCCATCGTGAACTTGATGTGGGATGAAGCGAGTTATGATGCTCAAGAAAAACATTCAACGATACAAAGCCGTGAGGCCAGATAACAAAGGTGTCGTCCACATATCGCCAAAAACACGTAGGTTTCAAATCCGACGTCTGGAGGGCTCTCTCCTCGAAGTCTTCCATGAAAAGATTAGCCGCAATGGGTGACAGGGGACTACCCATTGCGACGCCGTCAGTCTGTTCAAAGTATTGTCCATTAAATAAAAAGTAAGTCGAGGTGAGCACATGTTGGAATAAGTCTGAAAGTTCCCCATCCAGCTTCTCGCTAATGAGCAACAACGATTCCTGCAATGGTACTCGAGTAAAAAGTTGTTAACCGGTGACACCTTCAGAACTTGAAAGAGAGTGTTCCAGTCAATATTGTTAAAAGCTTTCTCTAAGTCTACAAATGCTAGAAACGTAGGTTTCCCTTTCCTTAATCTTTGTTCTAAGAGAAGTCGTAGGGTCAGTATTGCCCCACGTGTTCTAACATTTCTACAGAATCCAAACTGATGCACCCCGAGGTAGGCCTCTACCAGTTTTTCCATTCGTCTGTGAAGAATTCGTGTTAGTATTTTGCAACTGTGACTTATTAAACTGATAGATTGGTAATTTTCACACCTGTCAAAACCTGCTTTCTTTGTGATTGAAATTATTACATTCTTCTTGGAGTCTGAGGGTATTTCGCCTGTCTCTTACATCTTGCTCACTAAATACGAGGGTTGGAACTTTAATAGTGGTGGTGTGGTGGTGTGTTGGGGCTTATGGGCGCTCAACATCGAGGTCATCAGTGCCCTGACACACATTAAAAGGAACGAATGTGGACAGACCTAAGAAAACAAAAGCACACACTCAACTTTAATACGGGCAAATAGTTATTTGTAGTTCGTACAAAATAGATACGGGTTTCAAAGTTTAACTGACCTTGATAGTAGTCACCAGGATTGTGTATAACCCGTTGCCAGCGATGTGGAAGTCTTAGGATAGTCTTAGCAGTGCCAGTTGTGTTGACAGTTCGAGCGGCGCGGTCTGTTGCTGAACGAATTTGTAGCAGTTCTGAAGCGAATGCCGTGAAGTGTTTCCTTCAATTTAGAAATCGAGTTGAACTCACAAGGGCTTAAATCAGGGGAGTGCAGTAGGTGGTATAGCACTTAGCAGCCCCATCAGTAAAACAAATCAGTAACATCTTGCACTGTACATGCTTGAGCATTGTCCTGCAGGCAGAAAGTGTCATTGCTTCTGTCTCTAAGTTGGTTGTAGGTTGTGTTCCAAATTGAACAGCATAGTGACAGAAGCGATGACACTTTCTGCCTGCAGGACAATTCTCAAGCATGTACAGTGCAAGATGTTACTGATTTGTTTGACTGATGGGGCTGCTAAGTGCTATACCACCTACTGCACTCCCCTAATTTAAGCCCTAGTGAGTTCAATTCGATTTCTAAATTGAAGGAAACACTTCATGGCCTTCGCTTCAGAACTGCTACAAATTCGTCCAGCAATAGACCGCTCCGCTCTGTCAACCCAACTGGCACTGCTAAGAGTATCCTACGATTTCCACATCGCTGACAACGGGTTATACACAATGCTGGTGGCTACCTTGAAGGTCAGTAAAACTTAGATACATACTTCAATTTTCTACGAGCTGTAAATAAATAGTTGCCACTATTAAAGTTCCAACCCTTTTAGATGAGTTCTTATCATGGCTGGTCCTCCCCAAGGGGCCCTGTTTCGATTTAGGTCTTTTAGTGCTCTGTCAAATTCTTCACGCAGTATCATATCTCTCATTTCATCTTCATCTACGTCCTCTTTTGTTTCCATAATACTGTCATCAAGTACACCTCCCCTTTGAAGACCCTCTATATACTCCTTCCTCGTTTATGTTCTCCCTTCTTTGCTTAGGATGGGTTTTCCATCTCAGGAATCATGATAATCATACAGGTGGTTCTCTTTCCTAAAAAGTCTCCTTAATTTTCCAGTTGGCAGTATCTATCTTACTCGTAGTGATGCATGCTTCTACATGCTTCTTACATTTGTCGTCTAGCCATCCTTGCTTAGCCATTTTACACTTCCTGTCGATCTCACTTTTGAGACGTTTGTATTCCTTTTTGCCTGCTTCATTTACTGCATTTTTGTATTTTGTCCTATCGTCAATTAATTTCAATATCTTTTGTTATCCAAGATTTTCTACTAGCCCTCGTCTTTTTACCTACTTAATCACCTGGTGCCTTCACTATTCCTTCTTTCAAAGCTACCCATTCTTCTTCCACTGTATTTCTTTTCCCTGTTCTTGTCAATCGCTCACTAATACTGTCTCTGAAACTCTCTATAACCTCTGTCTCGTTCAGTTTATGCTGGTTCCATCTCCGTAAATTCCTACCTTCTTGCAGTTTCTTCAATTTTAATCTACAGTTCAAAACCAATATATTGTGGTCATAGACCACATCTGCCCCTGGAATTGTCTTAAAATTAAAAATCTGGTTCCAGAATCACTGTTGTACCATTTTATAATCTATATGAAATCTTTCAGTGTCTCCAGGCCTCTTCCGTGTATACCACCTTCTTTCATGATTCTTGAACCAAGTGTTAGCTATGATCAAGTTATGCTTTGTGTAAAATTCTGCCAGGCGGCTTCCCCTTTCATTCCTGACCCCCAATCCACATTCACCGACTGCTTTTCCTTCCTTTTTCTACTAACGAATTCCTTTCCCAAATGACCATTAAATTTTCGTCTCCCTTGACTAGTTGAATAATTGCTTTTATCGCATTATACATTTCTTCAGGCTCTTAATCATCTACAGTGGTAGTTGGCATATAAACTTGTAATGCGGTAGGTGTGGGCTTCATGTTCATCTCGGCTACAATAATACGTTCACTCTGCTCTTCGTAGTAGCTTATCTGCGTTCCTGTTTTTTTTATTCATTATTAAACCTACTGCATTACCCCGATTTGATTTTGTATTTATAACCATGTATTCCTCCCCCCATGAACCATGGACCTTGTCGTTGGTGGGGAGGCTTGCGTGCCTCAACGATACAGATAGCCGTACCGTAGGTGCAACCACAGCTGAGGGGTATCTGTTGAGAGGCCAGACAAACATGTGGTTCCTGGAGACGGGCAGCAGCCTTTTCAGTAGTTGCAGGGGCAACAGTCTGGATGATTGACTGATCTGGCCTTGTAACACTAACCAAAATGGCATTGCTGTTCTGGTACTGTGAACGGCTGAAAGCTAGGGGAAGCGACAGCCGTAATTTTTCCCGAGGGCATGCAGCTTTACTGTATGATTAAATGATGGCATCCTCTTGGGTAAAATATTCCGGAGGTCAAATTGGCCCCCATTCGGATCTCCTGGCCGGGACTACTGAGGAGGACGTCGTTATCAGGAGAAAGAAAACTGGTGTTCTTCGGATCGGAGCGTGGAATGTCAGATCCCTTAATCGGTCAGGTAGGTAAGAAAATCTAAAACGGGAAATGGATTGGTTAAGATTAGATATAGTGGGAATTAGTGAAGTTCGGTGGCAGGAGGAACAAGACTTTTGGTAAGGTGAACTCAGGTTTATAAATACAAAATCAAATAGGGGTAATGCAAGAGTAGGTTTAATAATAAATAGAAAAATAGGCGTACGGGTAAGCTACTACAAACAGCATAGTGAAGGCATTATTATGGCCAAGATAGACACAAAGCCCACGCCTACTACAGTAGTACAAGTTTATATGCCAACTAGCTCTGCAGATGAAGAAGAAATTGATGAAATGTATGATGAGATAAAAGAAATTACTCAGGTAGTGAAAGGAGACGAAAATTTAATAGTCATGGGTGACTGGAATTCGAGAGTAGGAAAAGGGAGAGAAGGAAACAGGTCAATATAGGTTGGGGGAGAGAAATGAAAGAGGAAGCTGCCTGGTAGAATTTTGTGCAGAGCATAACTCAATCATAGCTAACACTTGGTTCAAGAATCATGAAAGAAGGTGGTATACATGGAAGAACCCTGGAGTATAAGAACAATGGGTAGCTCTGAGGGATGAAGTAGTGAACGCAGCAGAGGATCAAGTAGGTAAAAAGACGAAGGCTAGTAGAAATCTTTGGCTAACGGAATAAATATTGAATTTAATTGATGAAAGGAGAAATTATAAAAACGCAGAAAATGAAGCAGGCAAAAAGGAATACAAACGTCTCAAAAATGAGATCAACAGGAAGTGCAAAATGGCTAAGCAGGGATGGCTAGAGGACAAATGTAAGGATGTCGAGGCTTATCTCACTAGGGGTAAGACAGATACTGCCTACCGGAAAATTAAAGAGACCTTTGTAGAAAGGAGAACCACTTGCATGAATATCAAGAGCTTTGATGGAAACCCAGTTCTAAGCAAAGAAGGGAAAGCAGAAAGGTGGAAGGAGTATATAGAGGGTCTATACAAGGGCGATGTACTTGAGGACAATATTATGGAAATGGAAGAGGATGTAGATGAAGATGAAATGGGAGATATGATACAGCGTGAAGAGTTTGACAGAGCACTGAAAGACCTGAGTCGAAACAAGGCCATCGGAGTAGACAACATTCCATTAGAACTACTGACAGCCTTGGGAGAGCCAGTCCTGACAAAACTCTACCAACTGCTGAGCAAGATGTATGAGACAGGCGAAATACCCTCAGACTTCAAGAAGAATATAATATTTCCAATCCCAAAGAAAGCAGGTGTTGACAGATGTGAAAATTACCGAACTATCAGTTTAATAAGTCACAGCTGCAAAATACTAACGCGAATTCTTTACAGACGAATGGAAAAACTGGTAGAAGCCGACCTCGGTGAAGATCAGTTTGGATTCCGTAGAAATGTTGGAACACGTGATTGAATACTGACCCTACGACTTATCTTAGAAGAAAGAGTAAGGAAAGACAAACCTACGTTTCTAGCTTTTGTAGACTTAGAGAAAGCTTTTGACAATGTTGATTGGAATACTCTTTCAAATTCTGAAGGTGGCAGGGGTAAAATACAGGGAGCGAAAGGCTATTTACAATTTGTACAGAAAGCAGATGGCAGTTATGAGTCGAGGGGTATGAAAGGGAAGCAGTGGTTGGGAAGGGAGTGAGACGGGGCTGTAGCCTATCCCCGATGTTATTCAGTCTGTATATTGAGCAAGCAATAAAGGAGACAAAAGTTCGGAGTAGGTATTAAAATCCATGGAGAAGAAACAAAAACTTTGAGGTTCGCCGATGACATTGTAATTCTGTCAGAGACAGCAAAGGACTTGGAAGAGCAGTTCAATGGAATGGACAGTGTCTTGAAAGGAGGGTATAGGATGTACATCAACAAAAGCAAAACGAGGCTAATGGAATGTAGTCAAATTAATTCGGGTGATGCTGAGGGAATTAGTTTAGGAAATGAGACACTTAAAGTAGCAAAGGAGTTTTGCTATTTGGGGAGCAAAATAGCTGATGATGGTCGAAGTAGAGGGGATATAAAATGTAGACTGGCAATGGCAAGGAAAGAGTTTCTGAAGAAGAGAAATTTGTTAACATCGAGTATAGATTTAAGTGTCAGGAAGTCGTTTCTGAAAGTATTTGTATGGAGTGTAGCCATGTATGGAAGTGAAACGTGGACGATAAATAGTTTGGACAAAAAGAGAATAGAAGTTTTCGAAATGTGGTGCTACAGAAGAATGCTGAAGATTAGATGGGTAGATCACATAACTAATGAGGAGGTATTGAGTAGAATTCGGGAGAAGAGGAGCTTGTGGGACAACTTGACTAGAAGAAGGGATCGGTTGGTAGGACATGTCCTGAGACATCGAGGGGTCACCAATTTAGTATTGGAGGGCAGCGGGGTGGGTAAAAATCGTAGAGGGAGACCAAGAGATGAATACACTAAGCAGATTCAGAAGGATGTAGGTTGAAGTAGGTACTGGGAGGTGAAGAAGCTTGCACAGGATAGAGTAGCATGGAGAGCTGCATCAAACCAGTCTCAGGACTGAAGACAACAACAACCACCACCACGCTGTATTCACGTGACCAGAAGTCGTGTTCCTCCTGCCACTGAACTTCACTAATCCACAAGATATCTTTTCCAGTCGAAACCCGTTTTTAGTTAGAACCCGTTCTTATTAGTTAAAACTAGTTTTTACTGAGCCACTTCATCAAAACGTGTTTTGCCTAGTTAAAACCAGTTTTAACTGAAACTCCCTGGCAGATTAAAACTGTGCCGGACCGAGACTCGAACTCGGGACCATTGCCTTTCGCGGCCAAGTGCTCTACCAACTGAGCTACCCAAGCACGACTCACGCTCCGTCCTCACAGCTTTACTTCTGCCAGTACCTCGTCTCCTACCTTCCAAACTTTACAAAAACTCTCCTGCAAGATTTGCAGAAGAGGACGGGGCGTGAGTCGTGCTTGGGTGACTCAGTTCGTAGAGCACTTGCCTGCGAAAGGCAAAGGTCCCGAGTTCGAGTCTCGTTGCGGCACACAGTTTTAATCTGCCAGGAAGTTTCATATCAGCGCACATTCCGCTGCAGAGTGAAAATCTCATTCTTGTTGTAGCTGGATTTCGCTTTTGACCAGCAGTAAATTTTAATTGTAACTAAGGCTATCAGTATCAACTAGTTTCAACTAGTAAGAAATCTTCGTAACTAAACTAGACAGAACTAGTTTTCAGTAAATTTATTTAGGGGCAAATATTAAAATTAAGAGCAACTACGTGTTGATTGCAATAAAAATAGCTTTTTTGTATTGTGCAACGTAATATTTATTGGAATTTTGATCATACATCCAAACACATTCCATATAGTGAAAACAAGAAGGCGCCGACACGAACAGTTCCAGGCGCCAAAACCCCCCCGCCGAGCAACGCTGCAGCGACCGACAATAGCCCACCACTGGGCGCTTTTCGCCACAACAAACACCGTAGAGGGGTTAAGCACGTACAGATCAGTTTGTACGTATTTATCATGGCACATTTAAATGAAGAAAGTCGATGGAAAGAAGGATTTGTGAGAAGGATGTTACAAATTCAAGAACACGGCACTACAATGTTACGACAAAAGAATCTTACAATAAATTAGTGGACGATATTGAAGAAGCACAATCAGATAAGAAAAAGACACAGAAGCAGTACAGAAGATTAAATCGATTCAAGGTTATTAATATTTGTGGGACCAGCAAGTCAGTGACAAGAAAAGAGCCTGTGGAGTACTACATTACGTGTTGAAGAAATTTTCGACATTATTGAAGCAGCTCATCAGGCCGTCGGTCATGGAGGTGGAGACAGATTAAACGTTGAAACTTCAAGAAAGTACGCAAACATAACAGTGGACACGATACACATTTATCTGTGTGAAACTTGTCAGCCCAAAAGGAGCATTAAGAAAATGGGGCACATGTCGAAACTTCATTCAGAAATGAAGAGTCGTTGCCAAGTTGATCTGATCGACATGGAGACTCAAGAAGATCACGGATTTAAGTATATGATGGTGTATCAGGACCACATGACAAAATTTGTTTTGTTACGTGCACTGCAAAGCAAGAGGGCAGAGGAAATGGCACATCATTTAGCAGATATTTTTGACATTTGGTGCTCCTTGTATTTTACACCCTGACAGTGGCACAGAATATGTTAATTCTGTCATAAACGAGCTGGCTGTATTTTGGCCTGAGTGTAAACTCAGACGGTCCACAGACGCACAGCCGAAGGCAAGGTTTTGTTGAACGCGCCAACAAAGACATTGAAAAAATATTGGCTTCATGTATGAAAGACAACATTACCACCAACTGGTCAAACGGTCTTCGCTTTGTACAGTTTACGAAAAATCGAACATATTATTCTGGTATCAAACAAACACCTTACAAAGCTGTGTTTCGCAGAGAACCACGAGTAGGGCCTACGACTTCGAGTTTGGCTCTAGACGTTATTAAGGAGATAAAAGATGATCTTGAAGAGGATTTAAATAAAATTAATGTGGTACACGCAGTAAATTAGACACCTGATGAACTGGAAACCTCACACGACTCAGAGGAGATAGCGGTTATGGTTAGTGGGAATGGACGGGTTACAGCTGCAGCCAGACAAGAAGATGCAGAAGCTTCGCCCAGTACAAGTATACAGTCTCCAACAACAACAACAACAACAACAGCAGCAGCCAAGCAAGAGGATCCATAAGCCGTAGCTAGTACGAGTGCAGAGCCTCAGATAACTCCAGCTTGTCACGAAGATCCAGAAGCTGAAGCTATTACGAAACGACAATCTCAAATACGAACTACTAGAGAAAACGCTCATGAAAACCTGACGAAACAGGCCAGAAGGATGAAGATGGCTTCAGATTGAATACACGCCATTGTAGAAATCAGTCACAATATAATTATACCGATTCCTGTTATCGACAGCGCAAAAGCAGATCTCCCCAACCTTATTGAAGTTGTTCTTCAGAATGATGAACAGCGCTTGCACAAGATTAGAAAGAAATATGGGATACTCGACAAATTGTATTGCAGGTATGTACACTCCTGGAAATGGAAAAAAGAACACATCGACACCGGTGTGTCAGACCCACCATACTTGCTCCGGACACTGCGAGAGGGCTGTACAAGCAATGATCGATCACACGCACGGCACAGCGGACACACCAGGAACCGCGGTGTTGATCATCGAATGGCGCTAACTGCGCAGCATTTGTGCACCGTCGCCGTCAGTGTCAGCCAGTTTGCCGTGGCATACGGAGCTCCATCGCAGTCTTTAACACTGGTAGCATGCCGCGACAGCGTGGACGTGAACCGTATGTGCAGTTGACGGACTTTAAGCGAGGGCGTATAGTGGGCATGCGGGAAGCCGGGTGGACGTACCGCCGAATTGCTCAACACGTGGGGCGTGAGGTCTCCACAGTACATCGATGTTGTCGCCAGTGGTCGGCGGAAGGTGCACGTGCCTGTCGACCTGGGACCGGACCGCAGCGACGCACGGATGCACGCCAAGACCGTAGGATCCTACGCAGTGCCGTAGGGGACCGCACCGCCACTTCCCAGCAAATTAGGGACACTGTTGCTCCTGGGGTATTGGCGAGGACCATTCGCAACCGTCTCCATGAAGCTGGGCTACGGTCCCGCACACCGTTAGGCCGTCTTCCGCTCACGCCCCAACATCGTGCAGCCCGCCTCCAGTGGTGTCGCGACAGGCGTGAATGGAGGGACGAATGGAGACGTGTCGTCTTCAGCGATGAAAGTCGCTTCTGCCTTGGTGCCAATGATGGTCGTATGCGTGTTTGGCGCCGTGCAGGTGAGCGCCACAATCAGGCCTGCATACGACCGAGGCACACAGGGCCAACACCCGGCACCATGGTGTGGGGAGCGATCTCCTACACTGGCCGTACACCACTGGTGATCGTCGAGGGGACACTGAATAGTGCACGGTACATCCAAACCGTCATCGAACCCATCGTTCTACCATTCCTAGACCGGCAAGGGAACTTGCTGTTCCAACAGGACAATGCACGTCCGCATGTATCCCGTGCCACCCAACGTGCTCTAGAAGGTGTAAGTCAACTACCCTGGCCAGCAAGATCTCCGGATCTGTCCCCCATTCCGCATGTTTGGGACTGGATGAAGCGGCGTCTCACGCGGTCTGCACGTCCAGTACGAACGCTGGTCCAACTGAGGCGCCAGGTGGAAATTGCATGGCAAGCCGTTCCACAGGACTACATCCAGCATCTCTACGATCGTCTCCATGGGAGAATAGCAGCCTGCATTGCTGCGAAAGGTGGATATACACTGTACTAGTGCCGACATTGTGCATGCTCTGTTGCCTTTGTCTATGTGCCTGTGGTTCTGTCAGTGTGATCATGTGATGTATCTGACCCCAGGAATGTGTCAATAAAGTTTCCCCTTCCTGGGACAATGAATTCACGGTGTTCTTATTTCAATTTCCAGGAGTGTATTTCTGAATTTAGTTCAATAATCAAGGACAAATGTCAGACATTCATTACTTAATTGATTTAATGCTCTAATAACGTCGCTGACTATTCAAGTAATTCATTCATATTTTAAGATTGAATACTTACATTGTAATATACTTTATATGTATTAAGTACCTAATCGCCTTTCAAACAAACCAATTAAAAGTTCTCTTCCAGATCCGAATTCGACGTGTCCAAAGAGAAATTCGAGCTGCTGGAAGACGTGCCACAGACTAAGGTACCATTAAGAACTGCTGTCAAGATGGCAGCCTTAGGATCAGGACAAGAATTTGTTCACTGTGTGTGTGTGTGTGTGTGTGTGTGTGTGTTTGTGTGTGTGTGTTTGTGTGTGTGTGTTTGTGTGTGTGTGTTTGTGTGTGTGTGTTTGTGTGTGTGTGTTTGTGTGTGTGTGTTTGTGTGTGTGTGTTTGTGTGTGTGTGTTTGTGTGTGTGTGTTTGTGTGTGTGTGTTTGTGTGTGTGTGTTTGTGTGTGTGTGTTTGTGTGTGTGTGTTTGTGTGTGTTTGTGTGTGTGTGTGTTTGTGTGTGTGTGTGTGTGTTTGTTTGTGTGTTTGTGTTTGTGTGTGTTTGTTTGTGTTTGTTTGTGTTTGTTTGTGTTTGTTTGTGTGTTTGTGTTTGTTTGTGTGTTTGTGTTTGTTTGTGTGTTTGTGTTTGTTTGTGTGTTTGTGTTTGTTTGTGTGTTTGTGTTTGTTTGTGTGTTTGTGTTTGTTTGTGTTTTTGTGTTTGTTTGTGTTTTTGTGTTTGTTTGTGTTTTTGTGTTTGTTTGTGTGTTTGTGTTTGTTTGTGTGTTTGTGTTTGTTTGTGTGTTTGTGTTTGTTTGTGTGTTTGTGTTTGTTTGTGTGTTTGTGTTTGTTTGTGTGTTTGTGTGTGTTTGTGTGTTTGTGTGTGTTTGTGTGTTTGTGTTTGTTTGTGTGTTTGTGTTTGTTTGTGTGTTTGTGTTTGTTTGTGTGTTTGTGTTTGTTTGTGTGTTTGTGTTTGTTTGTGTGTTTGTGTTTGTTTGTGTGTTTGTGTGTGTTTGTGTGTGTGTGTTTGTGTTTGTGTTTGTGTGTTTGTGTTGTGTGTGTGTGTGTGTGTGTGTGTGTGTGTGTGTGTGTGTGTGTGTGTGTGTTTGTGTTTGTGTGTGTGTTTGTGTGTGTGTTTGTGTGTGTGTTTGTGTGTGTGTTTGTGTTTGTGTGTTTGTGTGTGTGTTTGTGTGTGTGTTTGTGTGTGTGCTTGTTTGGCAACTTCTGTCAAATGTATCAGTAATTTATATACTTTCACTGGATGATTACTTTGTTTCCACTTTCGTAACTAATACTGTTGAAATGGCTCTGTAATTTTCCTTAAAATGTTTCTTCAGTGTGTGGTTATTTTTGTATTGCTGTAGTTAATATTAACGACTTAGATGTATTATCAATATTCTCAATAAATATTGCACAATACAATTTTTTTTATTTCAACGGAGAAGTACTTACTTTTAATATTAGCCCCTAAATAAATTTAGTGAAAACTAATTCTGTCTAGTTTAGTTAAGAAGCGTTCGTACTAGTTGAAACTAGTTGATCCTGATAGCCTTAGTTACATCTAGAATTGACTGCTGGTCAAAAGCGAAAGTCATTTAAAAAACTAGTTTTAACTAGGCAAAACGCGGCTTGATGAACTGGCTCAGTATGCACTAGTTTTAACTAGTAAGAAAGCGTTCTAACTAAAAACGGGTTTTCACTGTAACATATTTACGTTTAACCTATCCATTTTCCTTTTTAAAGTTTTTCACTTGCTTGCCTGATTAAAGGATCTGACATTCCACGCTCCAATTCGTAGAACGCCAGTTTCCTTTCTCCTGATAACGACATCCTGCTGAGTAGTCCCCGCCCAGAGATCCGAATGGGGGACTGTTTGACTTCTGGAATATTTTACCCAAGAGGACGCCATCATTTAACCATACAGTAAAACTGCATCCCATCGAGAAAAATTAGGGCTGTAGTCTCTTGTTTGCAGCCGTTCGCAGTACCACCACAGAAAGGCCGTTTTGCCTGATGTTACAAGGCCAGATCAGTCAATCATCATGACTGTTGCCCCTGCAACTACTGAAAAGGCTGCTACCCCTGTTCAAGAACCACACGTTTGTCTGGCCTCTCAACAGATTCCCTTTCGTTGTGGCTGCACATACGGTATGGCTATCTGTATCCCTGAGGCACGTAAGCCTCCGCAGCATGTGCAAGGTGTGTGGTTCATGGGAGGGGATTAGAGGGTATAAATATATCGCAAAACTTTCTGTACTGTTGATCATGGGATGGATGATTCTCGTGACACTGCAAATGCACTAGCACTTCCCACAGCACATACTGCGTGGTCAGTTACAGCAACAGCAACGTAACCAGTAACGTCCACTGTATAGGAGGCCTTCTCCTTCCAGATGCCACATCAAGCTCAGCCGTTAGCAGGAGAGCTTCTGTGAATTTTGGAAGGTAGGAGACGAGGTACTGGAGGAATTAAAGTTGTGTGGACGGGGCGTGAGTCGTGCTTGGGTAGCTCAGTCGGTAGAGTACTTGGCCGCGAAAGGCAAAGGTCCCAAGTTCGAGTCTCGGTCAGGCACTCAGTTTTAATCTGCCAGGAAGTTGCAACACAGCCGTGTTTTCGAATTTTATTACCATCTTCATTATACCTGTATTGACAACAGGCCGGTCCCCAGACCTTTCCGTCAGCGATACTATCTCAGTGCAACATGCGAGCGGCAGCAAATTTCAATTTCACTCACAGTGCACGTCTCTCGTCTCGATAGCCACACTGTTAACTCACGTTACGGCTTGTCAGATGACAGCGTGGATGTCATACCGTCATACAGTTTACAGCGCCAGATTTGCACCTGGAGGAGAAAACTGAAACTATTTTTCCCGTGTAAATCGGCTTCACATTAACGCATTAGCATATCTACAAGTTTAGTTGCCATACGATAATTACAGCCCGCAATAGACCTCCATAAGACATTGCACTTTAATTATAACCACCCAATATTTACCCTGGCATGCAAGCTATAATTAAAACTGTCTCTCTCCACACTCGCTATATTCCTTATTCAGCACATATTCTATTTAGTGGGCTAAAGTACAGCAAAATGTTGTAATCACTCCACTTCTTTTTTGAGATTTTCTGATAAATCCATCAACGTTTACCTTGATACCAAAACAATGTAACTGTTCATTGAACACAACAAATAAAACATTTGTTATACCACATAGGTCTCTACTCATTCATTTTCGAACATTACACTGAAATAACTTCACCATGTGCGCTACTGGTAACACGCCAAATATCAAGGCAGTATTTAATCTCTTGCCACACATTCTGCAACACGTGTGGTGTGATTGTGCTAGTGGCTTCTCTGATGCGGTGTTGCATTGTCACAATATCAGGAACTGCTGTTTTGTAGACATATCGCCAAAGAAAGAAATCTAAGGGGGTAATGTCAGGTGATCTAGGGAGCCACGGAACTGGGATCTCTCTGGCTATCCACCTGTTGGGGAAGCTTTCATTAAGGAAACCCCCGGGATTCTCGAGCCCAATTATGGGGAGCGCCATCTCGCTGATAGATGATAGTGTCTTGTATATCCCATAGATGGGGTACGGCATAATTCACCAACATGTCCATGTACACACAACCACATACATTGATTTCAAGGAAGGAGGTGTGGGCGGGTCGCAGTGGCTGCCGTGGCGGCTCGCGTGTTGCGTTGCGGGCCACCAGTGGAGGAACTCGGACACGGACGGGTGTGCAGTACGAGGTACACGCCCGCCCCCGGCTAGCCGCGCGGGCTAACGCCGTGCTTCCCGAGCGGGAGGGCGTGCCGGTCCCCGGCACGAATCACTCCGGCCGGTTCGTGTCACGTCCGGTTTGCTGGCCAGCCTGTGGATGGTTTTTAAGGCGGTTTTCCATCTACCTCGGCGAATTCGGGCTGGTTCCCCCTATTTGGTCTAGTTACACTATGTCGGCGATTGCTACGCAAACACTGTCTCCACGCACACGTACACCATCATTACACTACCAACCACACATTTGGGGTTCCACTCGCACTCGTCTGGTATGAGACGTTCCTGGGGGTGGGGGGGGGGGGGGGTCCACTGGGGGCCAAACCGCACAGTAACTCTGGGTTCGGTGAGGGGCGGTGGCAAGGTTGGTGGACTGCTGTGATGCTGTGGGGTTGTGAACCACTGAGGGTTACGGCGGCAAGAAGCCTCTCCGTCGTTTCTGGGACCCCAGTTAGTACACAATACATGCGGTACACACCCCGTACATATAGTAATAATGATGTTGTCGACACAAGTGTCACGGGACATGTGGACACGACCGAGGATTGCGCGCACTAAACAGTCAGAGCGAGTCCACACAGCTGCCCTAGCTGGTCAGCGACGTCGTCGTTCCCACAAGCATTTGTACTCCAGTTACTGCACTTCTTACGCTACACCTCTCAAGTAAGGAAAAAAAGTGAGTCACACTCTTTCAGGATTCTGCGACATGCCAAAAGGTAGCAACTTGGCGAATCTTTAGCCAAAACTGAACATTGCTCTTCAAATACACTCGAGAACACTCAGCAGTAAGGTATTTTTCACAAAAACAGGATCGTCTTAATTATATCGGTGGTTCTGCTATGGAATCAGACTTGACAGTGAAACTCAAGTACGCAAAAATCGTAAATTTGTTTGCAAATGAGAGAGCAAAAGCAAAACTACTCCTTATTCCAGTAATCAGTGTTTTGCATCCTGATACCTTTCTAAATTTAATACAAATTGTTTGTATTGTTTCTGTTTAATTTCAGTAAAAGCACAATTTCAATGTTTCCATTAATATTTATTGAGTAAAAGTACATTAATTTTTTGTTTGTATTTTTGTAAAAATAACTCTTAAGTTTGCAAGTCAACCTTCAATAAATACCTGTATTTCATATCGGTGGGTGGTTGGATGGGTGGTGGGGGTGAGGCAGCAGGGGTGAGGCAGCAGGGATATTTTAGCTCAGGGGCGTCTCATAAATCCTAAGTACAGACTTGTCCAGTCACTGATCTACAGCCATTCGAACGGAACTCGAAGAAACTACGTTCACATCTACGCCACCAATCCCCAAATCAGATCTTAAAGTATTATTTGTTACTAACAGTATCAACGATGAAGGCTTGAATATGTCAGCGTGACACCGATCTCCAACCCAGCTATAGATCACCGCAGACCCTATCAATGTAGTAAACACGCCATTCGTATCCTGCGCCATACAAAATCAAACTGCGCGCGGGAAACCCGAGCATTTCATTTTTTCTGTACGAGCCCTGATTTATTTTATCGTGATCATCATTTCTCCCTATGCAGTTGGGTGCCAACAGAATGTTTTCGCAATCGGAGGAGAAAACTGGCGATTGAAATTTCATGAGAAGATCCCTTCTCAACGAAAAACGCCTTTTTTTTAAATGATTGCCACTCTAATTCACGTATCATATCTGTGGCACTATCTCATCTATTCCGCGATAATACAAAACGAGCCTCCCTTCCTTTGAACTTTTTCGATGTCATCCGTCGGTCCCACCTGATGCGGATCCCACACCACACAGCAATACTCCAGAATAGGGTGGACATGCGTGGTGTAAGCAATCTCCGTAGTAGACGTGTTGCTCCTTCTAAATGTTCTGCCAAAGAATCGCAGTCTTTGGTTTGATCTAGCCATAACATTGTCCATGTAATCGTTCCAATTTAGGCTATTTGTAATTGTAATCCCTAAGTACACACATCAAAAAACTTTTGCATCACCTCAGTTCCGAGAGTTCTGGAACCTGTACAGAAAATTGGAATAGAGGTCAACATAAACATCATTTCCGCCCTTTTTATTGCTCGCGGAAACCACAGGTTGCATGTCGTACCACCATATAGCGAGACTTTCAGAGGTGGTGGTCCAGACTGCTGTGCACACCGGTACCTCTAATACCCAGTAGCACGTCCTCTTACATTGATGCATGCCTGTAATCGTCTTGGCATACAGCCCCCAAGTTCATCAAGGCATTGTTGCTACAGATTGTCCAACATATCAACGGTGATTTGGTGTAGATCCCTCACAGTGGTTGGAGGGTCACGTGGTCCATAAATAGCTCTTATCAAACTATCCCAGGCATGTTCGATAGGGTACATGTCTGCAGAATATATTGGCCACTCTAGTCGAGCGATGTCGTTATCCTGAAGGAAATCGTTCACAAGATGTGCACGATAGGGGTGCGAATTGTCGTCCATGAAGACAAATGCCTCGTCAATATGCTGTCAATATGGTTGCATTATCGGTCGGAGGATGGCATCCACGTATCGTACAGCTGTTATCGCACCTTCCATGACCACCAGCGGCGTACGTTAGCCCCACATAATGCCATCCCAAACCGGCAGGGAACCTCCACCTTGCAGCACTCGCTGGACAATGTGTCTAAGGCGTTCAGCCGGACCGTGTTGCCTCCAAACATGTCTCTGACGATTGTCTGGTTGAAGGCATATGCGACACTCGTCAATGAAGAGAACATTATGCCAATCCTGAGTGATTCATTGGGCATGTCGTTGGGCCCATCTGTATCGCACTGCGTGGTGCCGTGGTTGCAAAGATGGACCTCGGCATGGTCGTCAGTGCATCATGCAGCCTACTGCGCACAGTTTGAGTCATAACACGACGCCCTGTGGCTGCACGAAAAGCATTATTGAACATCGTGGCGTTGCTGTCAGGGTTCCTCCCAGCCATAATCCGTACGTAGCGGTCATCCATTGCAGTAGTAGCCCTTGCGCGGCCTGATCGAGGCATTTCATCGAAAGTTCCTGTCTCTGTGTATCTCCTCCAGTCCAGAACAACATTGCTTTGGTTCACTCCGAGACGCCTGGACACTCCCATTGTTGAGAGCCCTTTCCAGCACAAAAAGTAACAATGCGGATGCGATCGAACCGCGGTATTGACCATCTAGGCACGGTTGAACTACAGACAACACGAGCTGTGTACGTCCTACCTGGTGGAATGATTGGAACTGATCGGCTGTAGCACCCCCTCTGTCTAATAGGCGCTGCTCATGTATGGTTTTTTACATCTTTGGGCGGGTTTAGTGACATCTCTGAATAGTCAAAGGGTCTGTGTCTGTGATACAATATCCACAGTCAATCTATCTTCAGGCGTTATGTTAACCGGGTTGATGCAAAACTTTTTTTGATGTGTGAATTTAGTTGAATTTACAGCATTTAGACTTGTGTGACTTTTCCTGTAAGTGAAATTTAGTGGATTTCTTTTAGCACTCATGTGAATAACTTCACACTTTTCTTTATTCAGGGTGAATTGTCGCTTTTCGCACCATACAGATACCCTAACTACATCATTTTGCAATTCGTTTTCGTCATCTTATGACATTACAAGACGGCAAATGATAGCGTCATCTGCAAATAATGCAATAAGGCTCTTCAGATTTTTCCTGTCGTTAATATAGATCAGGAACAATGGAGAGCCTATAACACTTTTTTTTGGGAACGCCGGGTAATAGTTTTGTTTTACTCGATGGCTTTCCGTCTATTATTACGAACTGTGACCTTTCTGACAGGAAATCACGAATCCAGTCGCACAACTGGGCGATATTCCATAGGCACGCAATTCGATTAGAAGATGCTTGTGAAGAACGGTGTTGAAAGCCCTCTGGAAATCTAAAAATATGGAATCTATTGATATCCCCTGTTGATAGCCGTCATTACTTCACGGGTATAAAGAGCTAGTTGTGTTCCAAGAGAACGATGTTTTCTGAATCCGTGCGGACTATGAGCGCACGCGCACGCGCGCGCCCACGCGCGCGGCCACGCGCGCGGCCACGCGCGCGCCCACGCACACGCACGCGCGCGCCCACGCACACGCAAGCGCGGGCACACACGCACACGCGCACACGCACGCGCGCGCACACGCACACGCACGCGCGCGCGCACACACGCACACGCACGCGCGCGCGCACACAAGCACACGCACGCGCGCGCGCACACACGCACACGCACGCGCGCGCGCGCACACACGCACACGCACGCGCACGCACGCGCGCGCGCACGCACGCGCGCGCGCGCGCGCACACACACGCGCGCGCGCGTACACACGCACGCGCGCGCGCGCGTACACACGCACGCGCGCGCGCGCGTACACACGCACGCGCGCGCTCACACGCACACACGCGCGCGCGCACACGCACGCGCGCGCGCGCGCACACACGCACACGAGATACCATAAAGACTGTACAAACAGTTACGGGTGTGTTTCTTATCGGAAAAATTGGGAAGACTCAACATCATACAGGTTCTGCAGTTGAAGCAGATGTGCGTCTCTCAGGTTCCATTCACTTCTATCACCCCAACGTTCTACCGTCCTTATTCTGTACCATTCAATAGAGAAAAATGACAAACTATAAAAGCTCTGCTAACTTCATCCGATAGAGAACTCGATAAAGTTTTTACGGTATCTCCCTCTTCCCATAAATCGAAAACAAATATTGTCTTCCTGCATCGAGCACATGTGGCGACCCTATTAAATATAGAAGTTTTGGTCCATTGCACAGACCAGTGTAAACTGTCAACGCCTATACTGTAGGAGGACGACCGTATCCCACACACTATGCCACCAGTAGCAAGAGAAACTCTCTGCGACCTTGTGTAATTGTTTGAAAGGTTGTTTTTTTCTGCTGTAACACTTTCTACATTGTCATATGTATTGTTTTTTCTGCCATGACTTCAGGGTCTGTGTCAGGTTCAAAACTGACACTAACACGTTCTGATCCATTGCCTCTCACAGAAAACTAGACGTCACACAGTGTAAATTATGTTGTTGTTGCTGCTGCCACCACAACACAAATAAGTACTGCGGCAAGGGGGATTCTGGCGTAAAGTACCATTATCCAAGATGGCATCCATGACGTCAACCAACCCCAAGGGTGATTCTGGCGCAAATTACCGTTATCCAAAATGGCGGGAAAGTGCCACGCCCCCTAGCCACTCCCCCCTGCCAAGCTCCCACAGCTGGAAAGTTTAAATTCCATCAGACCAATGCAACTTCTACTAACCTAAGAAAATGGTGGGAAAGATTAGATTAGATTAGATTAATACTAGTTCCATGGATCATGATTACGATATTTCGTAATGATGTGGAACGAGTCGAATTTTCCAGTACATGACATAATTAGGTTAATTTAACAACATACTTAAGTTAATATAACAACTTTATTTTTTGTGTTTTTTTGTTTTTCTTTATTTTTTATTTTTATTTTTTAATATTTTTTAAAATTTATATCTAAAAATTCCTCTATGGAGTAGAAGGAGTTGTCATTCAGAAATTCTTTTAATTTCTTCTTAAATACTTGTTGGTTATGTGTCAGACTTTTGATACTATTTGGTAAGTGACCAAAGACTTTAGTGCCGGTATAATTCACCCCTTTCTGTGCCAAAGTTAGATTTAATCTTGAATAGTGAAGATCAGACACTTGGGGTACCTCCACTAACCTAAGTCACCTGACTGTCACCTCATCCTATGAACTGGCGCCAAGTTTGAATTTTGGCAGTAAAGAAAGGTCACTTCGGCTATCTCTGCCAACCTAAGAAAATTGTGGGAAACAAAGCTCACCTCCACTAAACTCAGTCACTCAACCAGCACCTCTTCCTAGGGATTCGTGGAGTAAGGTGTGTATTTATTTTAGAACAATTTATTTAGGGATGGAGTATATTTATCACAGTGATACAGAACACACGCTCTGACATGCCACACACCATACAGACCTGCAAACTAATCCTAAATAACTCATGTATAATGCTTTGCACATGCGCTTTCCAATTGTAAACTGTCAAAATAACGCATTCCACTGCGTACAGACATGCAAACCACTCGTAAATAATGCAATACATTTACGTACAGAGAGCCAAACAATTCGCAAATTGTCAAAATAATAATCCATATAAAGGACTCTGCAAACATGCTTGGTAATCGTCAATTGTCGAAATCATGCACCAGTCTTTATTTAAACAATTAGAGACAGTACCAACATCCAGTGTGTTCACCAGGAGGTCCACACTCCAACTGACCTAGCACACAGTACCACCACCAGAGATCACTGTCGTCCATTCTGTGATGTAATCCAAGATGATGGGTGGGAAATGATGGGAAAATGACTCTCCCTGTCCTGGATATAAGTCTTTATTTTGCAGACAATATCTCCACCACAGATCTAGACTCCAACTGGCCTAGTGCACAATACTGCCACCAGAGGGTGCTGTCATCTGTCTTGTGAAGTAATCCAAGATGGTCTGGAGGAGGAAAATGGCGCAAAAATGACAGCCTGCACTGGGTTGCTGGACAGAGTAAGGAAGGAGTAGGGAAAGGACTCAGCCTGCGCTGGGCTGCTGGAGAGAGGAAGGAATGTACTTCATTTATTTTGGAACAATTTACTTAGGGAGTATATTTATCACAGATATAAATCACATGTTTGGGGTCATGCTACACAGCCCACAGACCTGTAAACTACTCCTAAATAATGCTCTGCAGACATGCAAACAACTCCTAATTTACCGAAGTAATTTCAGTGCAGACATGCAGAGTCCTCCTAAATAATGCAGTATACAGATGTGCAGACACGAAATCAACCCATAAACTACCCAAATAATGCATAGCACAGTCTACAGACCTGATTGCAAAACAATGCAACAAACGTGCAAAATATGTATGCAGACACCATCTTGCCACCCCCTGCTGACCGCAAAAAAGGCTACTTGCAGCCCTGCGAAGTGTCGCAGCCGTCAGCTGCTAAACCACGTACAGATGCCCACACACATTAGGCGGCGACATCCATTTCATACTTGAAACTTGAGAAATTCCTCTCCAAATACGTGTTCACCTAGGTACCATTGCTGACGCGATCGGGCAGGACTGAAGGCGCTCAAGAGGCGAGCGCTGTCACAGCCACGAGCCGCCGCCGGATGCAGGTGGAAGTTGTTTCTATTTTCAAGTACACATCCAGTGTTTTACTGACATCACATAACTCCAAGGCACGCTCACGCTGCTCTCGTAAATGAGACGCCTCAAGGCAGCAAGTGTCTTTACCGTTGATGACTGAGTAGCATTGCTCCTAGCGTGAAAGGAGACGTGTCTAATCGTGCTTAACTGCAAATAGCGCAGAATAACATCGAATGCACTCTTCCCAGCGGTCCTAACGTCATACCCCAGTCCATCATGTGTTACTCTTCCTTCTTTCAAGACACACAAACGTTCTCACAGCTATGCAGAGACTCCTATATCTCAGCACACGGGATGTGAATGAATCGAGCGTAATATTTGGCTCTTATCGAAATTTACTCTCCGATAACTGATGCCGTTAGTATCGAAGCACCATCCACCTTTTCTTTCTTTCTGCAGACAGGCCTTTCAGTGGTGAAATTATTTTGCACAGACCGCTAAATAGCATTTACAGTTAAACCTGGAAAGTTGTGTACAGAGCATCAAATACATACGATACTCACTCTAATATTGGAAGCCAGGAACATACTCACCAGTGTAACCACAGTTAAATATTACAATGGCAGCTACAGTCTGACACCGATTGATGTACAGGTAATGTCTCCTCTTGACAGCTGTGCTTTTGGAAGTAATGTCAATATCTATAGCGTACATAATTTTCCACATAAAAAATCTCTCTCATACCCTCATGGTTATGGATGTGCTAAATCTATACATCCCTCACAGTCATCCTCTCTAGTCATGCCACAACATAAACCACAGTATCTATGCAATGCAATATATATACATTTTACACAACATAAGCCACAGTAACTTTACAATGCAATATGTATGTACACACACAGCGCAGTTATCTTTTATATCTGCACAGCACCCAAAAAAATTTTGTGCCTACACTCACACCAGTTATATGTCACGATGCTCCTCAGTTCTAGGGAAGCAGCGTCTACCATTTCTTTCTTTCTACAGATGGACATACAGCCGCAATAAACTATTTTACACTGATCGCCATATTGCACTGACAACTAAACCTCGCAAAGTCCCATACATATCGTCAAATATGGAAAGAATCTTACTCAATTACACTGCTATCCCAATCAGAACAGGAGCTTGAATATTAGAGCGTGAAACCAATCTCCAACCCAGCAGTATATCACTGCGTACTGTCTTGATGTAGTAAACATACAATTCGTATCCTTTGCCATACAAAATCCATCAGTGGATCTAAGTCACTCTCAGAACAGTTGTGCAAAGACTGGCTCATTGCCCCTCTTGGTACAAATGCGTTACTGTTTCTGGTCCAGACCTGTCAGCTTGCTCGCATTTCTACACCCATCTCCAGACTCTGGTATTACAAGAACATATCAAATTTCGCTTGGTTCGCACACAGCAGTATCCTATCGATCGCTCAAGCAACATAATTCCAGAGACATAGATGGGGAATTATTTCTGTACAAACTCGAAACTTTAGCTACGTGGAGCATGTTCTAGACCACTGAGTAACTAAAAACAAACAGACGAAAAATGAGATTTCTGCACGCAAATACCAATCTTGGGGATGTAACAGATTCGAAATCATCCCCATAATTTATAAGATCAACTAAGGTGTTCCTCATGTCTAGAGCAGAGGCAAACATGTCTTTTCCCATGCTAGATGCACACCCCACAATCGATCTTCTCTCAATTAAATAAAACCGCAAAATGTGCAGAAGCAGTCAACTGAACAATTTATAAATCATTCATCCTAAGAAATCGGTCACATATGTCTTTAATCCCTCTACTTAAAACTAAATGTTAAGATCGCGGTCTCAGTTGAATGACATTCGACAATGAGTGCAGTTTCGGAAATACACCCTTTTGATGGCTATGGCTCTGGAAATAGAATTATCAGTACCATTCTTATGACCCTTTGCTATCACAGTACTAGACGTCAAATCCACACCTTCCTCATGAATGGACATAGTCATTTCCTTTGCATATGTCAAAAGACAAACACATACTTTATAAGCCTTAGGCTCAAGGTGAACCGATCATGCACCCCCTACTACTAAGTACAATACTTTGTCAATACGTGATTGCCTATGATACGAAATACTGACCGAAAATCAACGATGGGTGGACATGTCTCTTAGGTTTCTCTTGCGAGTGCTACCACTGTGTCTTAGAAAGCGAGATGTAGTCGACCAGATGTTAAAAAACTCGATCCCAACAACTACTGTATGTTACTGTCACAAGCGATCTTGGTTCTATAGGTGCACACAAATATCCATGTTAAAAGCTATACCCACTTTACGAATCAAGGTACGACATTACCTCTGAATGAGGTGGGTTTTTTTCCGGACAAATGCCGTGATGGTGATCATAGGAATGTGTATTATCAGACCAACACGTAGCCCACAAACCAAACAAGTGATAAAATTACTGCATTTTGAAAGTGATTCGGCTAAGGAACGTGGTATGTAAGCAGTATTTGCGACTCCCTCCCACCACCCCAGCTAGATAATTCTATGGTATTTATATTGCATTCTGTCTCGAGACCATATCAGAGGTTCCGCTTTATATCCCCTGAGCTATAGACCATGGTTGATTGAGAAGGATCACAAACATTAGTAGATGGTGTGCTAATTGAGGTCATAAGTAAATGTACACTAGCTTCTCAGATATATATTGTTGTGCTATCCGCTAGAAATGATACCCATGATTTGGAATCAGCTCTTTCCATTGAAGCACGTACATATGTTGGATCCTATTGACAATTCCTTTAATCATTACAACCACTACTCAGTCAGATTTCTGGCACTCCCATATCTCGAAATGAGTCACCATTCCTAAACCTACCTGCTTCAGTAAAATTCCAACACATCTCGCAACTGCTCCCATTTCTACAGCCTAGCGCATGTGATCGTTCCAGTTTAAGTCGGAACTGAGCAGAAGTCGGTGAAAGACATACCCACAAGCTTCTGCAACCCGTGTAGAAACATAACGACCTGAGTTAGTGGAACAGACTGTGTTTTGACCATTCGGTGGAAATGTGTGCAATGTGGTACATCTCCGAACTAGATACAGATACTACAGACCGAAGCAGATCCGTGTCGATTCAAATCTACCAGCCCAACATGCTATCATCGTTATTCTCTACCCACAAACAGAGAAAAATTAAGAACTATAGAAGCTCCACTAACTTCATCCGATATAGAACTGATCTACTCACCTTTGCTCATGCAATGACGCAAGGCTGTGGTGGGGCTCCAGCGTGGGGAGGGAGATTTCACAATGCTCCCCAGAATAGCGCAGCATGCAGCCTTCCAAGCATTCCTAACGGTAAACCCCGTCCCTCACCGAATAAAGACACTGCAGAGTCCACTTTAAAGTTTCATCACCTATACTCTAGGTGAATGATCGAATCCCACAGATTATACTAAGTCGCAAAAGACGCTCCCTCTGGTCGTGTTTAGTTGTTTCAAACACTGTTTTCCAACACGCTTTTGTACATTGCCAAACGTTTTGTTTTTCCGCCACGGCTTCGAAGCCTGTGCCAGATTCTAAACTGACATTAAGAAGTTCTGATCCTCAGCCTTTTACAGGAAACTAGACATTGCACAGTGTAAATCATGTTGTTACAGCAGATACCATAACATACCACACATCGGCTGATTTTAAATAAAAGACAGTTACAACATGAGGACTTAGGAAAAGAGTGTTTGCAGTGTGTAGAGTCTCCAAACTACAGTCAAAAGGTGATTCTCGAGCTCTACATTTAGATTCGTCTCTCACACTAACGGAATAGCTGATAACTCTACATTCCATTTCGACTGATTCCTCATATTGCAGACATGTACTTGATCACTGTTTCGGTGCTATCCACCCCAGATGGTATAGCCCAGCTGGCAAAACTCTCTCTCCGTCTCAAACAAGCGATGTCAGTCAATCATTATGTGGTAACCAATAGTGTACCAGTGGAAAGATGGGATGGAAAAGACAACATCGATGTACTCTAATAATAAGCATCATAGTTGATAGTGTGAACCATTTTAGCAATTTTATAGCAATTTCAACACCAACCAATGATCCGGCAGCACATTTCCCAATTTCAGTATCATAGCTAAAGCACCCTTTCTCCAGATTATGAGTATCACAGCAAATGTAGACAGATGACTGTGCAATACGTCCATTCAATGTTAATTCTCGAGCACATACATCATCAAAGTATATCAGAAAATGCTCTATAGATATCTAACACCCTGAGGATAGTGCACAATTTATGGTGATGTCAAAGAGCATTCTCGTTGTATTAGGGTAAAATCAGATTGTGAAAGACCCTCTCGCACTGTCGTTGACCAGCCCACCCTGCAGCACTTCAACTGATTTAATCTGCATCCTACCAGAAATAGGTCGCTACATTCCACATCTCAAGAATGAATGGAGCGTACCAAGTCCTCGCCCAGCCAAGTGCACAATATTTCTCGAGATGCACCCATGTCAAGGAGCTTAGCACTCCTTATCTATGTATAATAACAGATTTCCAGAGGTCATGTTGTAATACTACACAGTTAAGAAGAACAAGAAACGAATGATTTTGATGCGCGATGGAGATCCAGATGGATGGAGTTCGATGCATTTTTGCCTAAATAAACCAAGCTATCAACTCTAAAGCCAGCCACAGTGGCCATACGGTTCTAGGAGCTTCAGCCTGGAACAATGCAGCTGCTGCGGTCGCAGGTTCGAATCCTGCCAGGGGCATGGATGTGTGAGATTTCCTTAGGTTAGTTATGTTTAAGTAGTTCTAAGTTCTAGGGGACTGATGACCTCAGATCTTAAGTCTTGTAGTTCTTAGAGCCATTTTTATCAACTCTAAACTAATGTGCTAGAGTCTAGTATCGGTTCCTGGAAGGTATCGGTAAGAGAGAACATAAACACATACACTCCTAAGGCTACAACGTTCTGCATTTAAAGTGGGCTATAATAACATTATAGCTTTAGCTATGATACTGAAATGGGAAATGTGCTGTCAGATCATTGGTTGGTGTTGAAATTGCTGTAAAATTGCTAAAATTATTCACACTATCAAAAGTGATGCTTATTATTAGAGTAACTCGCCTGCTTCTCCAGCCTATCAGTAGTATGGAATGTAGTGCTGTTAATACTCCAATGTAAGAAATATATTTCAAGCGGATGACATACATCTTTCTTCCCGGTTTCACTATAATAAACTACCACAATAGACATACAATATAATGCAGCCTCGATGGAAAAAATTGACTGCCTCCCTGATTCCCTTCATTTTGATGTCGACTTTTCTCAGATAATTCTTTTTTCCACATACTTGTTCCCATGTACAAATTGTTCTGTGCGAACCAGAAGAAACCCAAGTACTTCCTCAATTACCCCGCATTTCGGTTTATATTCGGTAAATTTATACCTATTCCCTCGTTATTTTGCGCAATTCTATCGATTTTATGTCAGATCTATCCATGCGATTATGACATAACCTCACAACTGCCAACACCTAGCCCAAATGCACTGATTGGGAGACGTAACAAAGCACTGTACTAGACTATGTACAGTCACCTCCACATTCAGAGTGCTTTTGCCCTGTTTTCTGTATGTATGTGTAGATTAATGCCTCACAGACGGCCCCCAGGACCCAGCTACCCCCCCTCCCCCCAAGGTTGTGGACCAAACTTCGAACATAGAATATGTGTCCAGACATAACACATGTTTGGTCCCCGTGAACTCTATCACAGATGTGATATGTGGTGGATCCGCCTCCGAACATAGGTGTGGATGTATATAGTCTTTGACAGATCCACACCCAAACGCAAACTTGGATGTGGTATATTGTGGATCTGCACCAAGACACCACTTTGTACATTGTGCGTGGCGACTCCACCCTCAAACCCTATCCCGTGCGACGCAAATTGTGGATCCACATCTCAACATTGCTCAGGATATAATGTGTGGCAGATCCACATTCAAACACTAACTCGGGTCTACTTAGGGTCCTGGGAGCCTTTTGCGAGGCATGCATATGCACAGACATACAGAAAACAGAGCAAACGCTCTCCGAATGTGGAGGTGACTGGATACATTCGAGTACAGTGCTATATTACGCCTCCTTATCACTCTAAAAAAAATGTTCAAATGTGTGTGAAATCTTATGAGACTTAACTGCTAAGGTCATCAGTCCCTAAGATTACACACTACTTAACCTAAATTATCCTAAGGACAAACACACACACCCATGCCCAAGGGAGCACTCGAATCTCCGCCAGGACCAGCTGCACAGTCCATGACTGCAGTGCCTCAGACCGCTCGACTAATCCCGCGCGGTCTTGACCACTGCATTTGGGCTAGGTGTTGGCAGCTGTGCTACATTTACAAGCAATTTCAAAACATGGAACCAGAGGTTATGTCATGATCATATGGATAGATCTGACATAAAATCGATAGAATTGCGAAAAATGACGAGGGAATAGGCATAAATTGACCGAATATGCACCGAAATTCCCAATTGATCTTCTTCTTCCCACCAAATTTCGAAGTTCCCACCAAAATCCGCTATCTTGGATAACATCATCACCGCCATATTGGATGACGTCATCGCCGCCATCTTGGATACATCGGCAACAGGTGGGGAGTAGGGTGACGCCTGCCTTGTTCCACTACACACACACACACACACACACACACACACACACACACACACACACACACACACACACACACTGGATGATTTTGAATAAGACAGTCACAACAAAAGAAAAATGAAAGAGTTTTGCAGCATTGTGGATCCTTTCCAAACTGCTGTCCAAACGTGATTGACAGCCTCTACATTTAAAGTCATCTAGCACAGTGACAGAATAGATGATGGCTCAAAGTTCCATTTCGAATGATTGCTCATATTGCAGTCATTTGCGCGATCACTGAGCCTTACCCAGAAGATGTTCCCCTCTACCAAGACACTTTCTCCATCTCAATCAAGTAATGTTAGTCAATCATTATGTGGTAATCAACAGTGTACCAGTGGACAGATTGGATGGAAGAGACACCGCCGATGTACTGTAATAGTAAGCACCATAGTTGATAGTACAAACAATTTTAGCAATTGAATAAAGTCAAAACCGACCAATGCTGCAAAATCATGCTTCCCAGTTTCACTATCATCTACTTTGCGAGTACCATTGGGAATGTAGTATGGGTGATCAAAAAGTCAGTATAAATTTGAAAACTTAATAAACCACGGAATAATGTAGACAGGTAAAAATTGACACACTTGATTGGAATGATATGGGGTTTTTTTAGAACCACCCCATATTGCTAGTTACGTGAAAGATCTCTAGCGCGCGTTGTTTGGTGGTGATCGTGTACTCAGCCGCCACCTACGTCATGCTTGGCATCCCAGGTCCGTGCGATTATTGGCTTTAGGGTTAAATGAAGTCGCTAGTTTATCGTGATCCACCGACATCTCTAGGGATGCTGAAAGACAACATCCGACGCCAATGCCTCACCATAACTCGGGACATGCTTTACAGTGCTGTTCACAACATTATTCCTCGACTACAGCTATTGTTGAGGAATGATGGCGGCATATTGAGCATTTCCTGTAAAGAACATCATCTTTGCTTTGTCTTACTTTGTTATGCTAATTATTGCTATTCTGATCAGATGAAGCGCCATCTGTCGGACATTTTTTTAACTTTGTATTTTTTTGGTTCAAATAAAATCCATGTAACTCCAAGCATGTGTGCCAATTTGTACCTCTCTATCTACATTATTCCGCGATTTATTCAGTTTTCAAATTTATACTGACTTTTTGATCACCCTGTAGGTGACTGTGCAGTACTTCCAGTCATTGTTAATTCTTGAATATATATATAATCAAAGTACACCAGACAGTGGTTTACATGTTTCTAGCACCTCGAGAATAGTGCGTAATTTACGGTATTTTTCTGTGCGGATGGGAGTCACAGGATATTCTCGCATTCTTGGGATAGAGGCTGATAAACCCCCTCGCACCGTCTTTGACCAACCCGCCCTGCAGCACCGTCACCGATTTAATCTGCGGCTGAGCAGAAGTAGGCTGTTGCGTTCAGCGTCTTGTGAATGTATGGAGCTTGCCGGGTCCGTAACTGGTGTTCCGCACTCGTCCAAGTGCACAAGATTTCTGCAGATGCTCGCATGTCGCGGACGTTAGCACTCCTTGTCGGTGTAGAGTAGTAGATTTGAAAGTGTTCTGATGTAATAGCAGACTGTTAAGAAGAAGGTGGCTTGTATGCACGAAAGATCTCCAGACGGGTGTAGTTCAAAGAATTTTTATATAACTCAATTACGTTATCAATTCTATTGTCCTAATGTTTGGAATCAGTACCAGGAAGGTACTGGTAAGAGAGAACACGAACAAACGCACTCCTGAGGCATCATGGTTCTGCACTTAAGACAAGCTATAATGTTTGGTTGCTGCAGTTTCCGACTTATTAGTCGCATGGAAGGTAACGCTGCTATCATTCCAATGCAAGAAATCTATTTCCAGCCCATGACATATATGCTTCGTAAGACACTGCAAAATGAAAAAACTACTTCCTTAAAATATCGATTCCGTGTGATACATGCACAACGTAGCTTTCCAGAGATGTATAGCGTCCATTGTTCACATCCGATCCCAGTTCAGAAATTATACTGTGCTCGTATCAGTCCTTTACGAAATGATTGTTAGTAACGGAGAATAGCTCTTACAAGGAAACATAAACGCATAGCAGCGGCGTCTGACATTCGAAATTACACGTCATGCAGCCACTAGCTCTGGAAACAGGACATCCGTCAAGCAGATGTATACGGAAAGATTGCAGAACCTCACAAATACCTGTCTCTAACTTAGTGTCACTACAGTTACGAAGCCGAAGACTCGATTTTATACCCAAGATGCGACAGGGGAATGGAGTACGTCAGAGAAATCGTAGTTCGTGTAGAGGTATGTGTCGAAACGGGATGATCACGTTTCATCCCACATGAGATGGAAGTGCTATGATGACCGAGAGGTTCCATATTAACGATTGCAGGTAGACAGTGCTGTAAGTCACACACAGAACACGTGGTTGCATATGAGTCGAACGCACGCTGTATCACACGACTGATGCATCCTGTTAGAAAAACGAAAAAATGGTCAGATGACCTGCGGCGCCATCTCCCTCCATCTCTAGAATGCATCATCAGTCGGCCATTAAATCGTACCTCGTTACAGCTCCATCTCTTCCGATCACTCCATCCAGTCTCTGAAATCTTTTAATGCCTCTTTAACTGTCTCTTATTTAAAATCATCCAGTTTGTGAGTGTGTGTGAGTGAGTTTTGCTGTGGGAGTAGCAACATGATTTACACCGTGTGATGTCTAGTTTTCTGTGAGAGGCAATGGATCAGAACATGTTAATGTGTTGTGAGAGTAGCAACATGATTTACACCGTGTGATGTCTAGTTTTGTGTAAGATGCAATGGATCAGAAAGTGTTAATGTCAGTTTGGAACGTGACACAGACTCTGAAGTCGTACTGCAAAAAACAATATGTCTGATGACCAGTAGTTCAGTGTAACGCTCCTTCAGTCCACGCCTTCTACAGGTATAATCTGCCTCAGACTCTTTAAGGAACTTATGTACTGGTCCTTGTGTTTTATTATTGTATTATTTATTACAATACCTGGTAATGCCTACATTAAAGGTTTTATGTGTCCAATCAATAGTTTCGATCGCCTTCTGGAATAAATCTAGCAGTGTAATGTTCAGTGGATGTTAAGGGTTGTGTTACAAAGTTTACCATCATCCTATTTCACCCATTTGGTGATCAGTTGCTTGTTTTTTTTAGTTAACCTTTGCTATTGTGTTTGCTGTTTTACAACAGGTTTCAAAATTTTTTTATATTATTGCCGTTCCTGGCGTGTAAGGCCTTCAGCCGCGATTGTGGTCACTTGCGTTAAAATTCTAATTTGGTAATTTGGTAATTTGTATTTACGCAGTAAGCCTTTAAAAACTTATTTACTGCCATTCCTGGCGTCTGATGCCTTCTGGTCTGTTTGTGGCGACTTTCCTTTAATATTTCAATACCTGAAATTCGTAAGTTGCAGCGAGTTTTAAACAATTCTCAAATTATTGCCATTTCTGGCGTGTAAAGCTTTCTGCCCAGATCATAGTGGCTTGCTTTTAAAACATTACTTGCTGTATCTGTATTTGATGGTGATTTGCTAAATTGTAACTCACTGAAAACAGTATTATTTACATAGTTGTTTATTCGTTCATTAGTAACGTGTGGTATTATTATTTATTGTTGAGTCTGGAATTACCGGTTTAAAATAAATTGTGTATAACTGTGAAAGGCAGCCAGTAGTGACTGATCACGACCCCGTCCACAATCGTGACCGAATCCTGCCTTCCCCTGACTACCAGGTTTCAACTACAGCTTTGTACACCACCATACCTTTTGTTTTTTCCACCATGACTCTGAGGTGTGTATCAGGTTCTAAACTGACATTAACGTGTTTCGATCCAGTGGCTCTCACAGAAAACTGGGCAGCATACGGTGTAAATCGCGTGCTGCTGCGTCCACAACGCACACACTGCATGACTGAAATGAAAGAAAGTCACAACATTAGGAATCTGGAAGAGTTTTGTGGCACTGTGGAGCGTTTCCAAACACCAGCCTGAATGTGAATGATGACCTCTGCATTTAAACTCATGTTTCACAGTGACGGGGTAGCAGATGACTCAGTGTTCCATTTCGACTGCTTACTCATATTGTGGTCATGTACACAACCACTACTTCTGTGCTGGCCTTCCCCGGGAGGTGCTGCCCCTTCACCGAGACTCTTTCCTCATCTCAAACAAGTGTTGTCAGTCAATCATTATGTGGTAATCGACAGTGCACCAGTGGACGGATGGGGTGCAAAAGACACCGTCCATGTACTGTAATAAGCGTCACAGTTGAAAGTTTGATCAGTTTATTCCATTTTACTAGTTTTTTTCCGTAATTTTAACGCCGAACAATGACACAGCAGCATGCTTTCCAGTTTCTGTATCATCGCTAAACCGCCCCTCCACTACTTTGTGCTTAGCACTGCGAATGTAGATAGATGACTGTGCAGTACGTCCATTAACTGTTAATTCTCTAATGTACACACTAAAGTATGCCATTCAGCCATTTACATATTCCTAGCACTTAGAGCATAGGGCATAACTCACGATTACGATTGCCCCTCTTTCCCCAGGCAGATGGGAGTACAGAGCACTCTTGCATTCCTAGGAAGAAGTTAGAGATTGAAAGCCCCCCTCGTATTGTCTTTGATCAAGTCTCGCTGCAACACTGTCGCTGATTTAATTTCCAGCTGACCAGAAGTAGACCGCTACGTTTCACGTCTCGAGAAGGAACAGAGTCCATAATGATGTTCAGCGAACACTATTCGGAATAAAATATACTCGTGGCACCCATTCATGTGCACAAGATCACTCCAGATGAGCGCATGTGTAGTAGGTTAGCACTCCCCACCGGTCAACAGTAGATACGGGAGTGTTGTGGTGATATAACAGATGGTTATGAATAAGAAACGTTTGGTTTATGCAAGATCGGACTCCAGACGAACGTACTTTGAAGCATTACACGTAAATCAACTGCGTTATAGATTCAGAAATATTGTTCTAGTGTCTGAGCTCAGTACCAAGACGAGACTGGTAAGAGGGAAATTATTGTGGAACATAAACACATGCATCCCTAAGGCTACACGGTTCTGCACTCGAAACACGCCACAATGCTAGGGCGGTACAGCTTCCGACCTATTAGCCGAGCAGAATGCAACGCTCTTAATATTGCAATGTAAGAAGTATATCCCCAGTGCATGGGATACATTCTCCATGCAGTTTTCTCTACAATAAACTATGTCGACAATCTGTAAAGGGATAATACGACTACCTTGCACACCAAAGAAAACAGCGGTTCTTTGTAACACAAACCCTACATATGTGTCGAGAGGTGTATGACACGTACTGTTTACGAAGTTTACGTTCGGTTACGGTTCGAAAAATGATCCTCCACAGCCGACAGACAGCGCCAACCTACGAGGTAATAAACACTAACGCCCGTTGTCAGAGGAGATGTAAGTGCCTTACCACAGTTACCACCGCCACTGGTAAGCTTCCTCTTGCACACAGACTTCATGGTCCGATGTTAGGTTGTATTGCTCATTTGCGAGGTAATATTGCCGTTTGGCCTTGACGTCACGTCTCTAGATGGCCTTGACGTCACGTCTCTAGAATGCCGCCTCTCTTCACTATTAAGATGTGTATATGTAGCATCAATTTAATCTCCTCCTACAGAACACGCAGTCTTATTGATTTTACACAGGATTCTTTTCACGGTATTTGTCTCTAATTTTATGTATTCGCTGTCAATTTCCGAAACATTATAACCGTGACGGTATAAATTCATGTCGAAATTTGACATTCCAACTATCATTTCATACATCACCGCTTCCAATTGTGACGTCAAATAATAATAGGTATGGATTATTTAACGAAATTTCTCGTCAAAAACATAACACAGATGTTTATGCACGCAAACTACTGAGCTTTGTCGATCTTTTTTTTTTATTTCAAGTAGTTTTAAACTGTATGGAGCAAACTGTTCAAACACCTATACTAACAATTTAATTAACATTTCCTGTGGCACGTCTTCTGAAGCAACATTTGTGACATGTTCAACATGAGATATTCTGCACTATATTTAATAACTCCTGAAGCAGTTCGTGAAAATGGGCCAGGAAGGCCGAGGCAGCTTAGATCGCACGGAGGAATGAAATATCACATCCTAGTTCCTATGTCATCTGGAAAGAAAAACTGCAGCTCTGTCTCTCTCTTTGTGTGCACCGATATTTTTTTAAACTCTATTTCGATTCAGCCTGCTACTGGCTTTGTGAGATCGTCAATTTGTGTGTGTGATAGCAGATACCGCATCTGCCTTGTATCCCCTGCATCACGATCATGTGATCGAGCTTTGATTGTTTATCAACTTGAGCAGATTTCTGTATAGATTGCCTGTCAGATATTCGCCCTGGAAGGGCGTGCGCAGAGTACTGGTAGACTGCTTCACGCGTGTAGACCACGTGAGGTGGCTGTGGACGCCGACAGGAGGTGCGCTCAGAACCACTGCACGCCGCCGCCGCCGCCGCCGCCGCCGCCGCCGCCGCCGCCGCCGCCGCTTCGCAGGCTGTCGCCAGTGTTCAGCGGCCAGGCAGCCGACGCGACGCCGGCCCCGGGGTGAGCGGCTGGGGCAGCGTGCGGGGGTCGCGATGTGCGAGAAACTTCTTCAGATGTGTTTCAGCGATCTGTGACGGTGTAATTACGCGTTTTCTTACACGATCGGAATGCAAAAAGCGACGGAATTATTTATATATATTAAAATGTTCAAATGTGTGTGAATTCCTAAGGGACCGAACTACTCAGGACATCGGCCCCTAGACTTACACACTGATCAAACTAACTTACGCGAAGAACAACACATGCCCGAGGTAGTACTCGAACCTCCGGCGGGAGTTTAAATATTCTACACACACTGCAATCGATTTCCTGACAAACTGTACTCATACACCACCTTGTACCCCGTAAATTTCTTTAAATAAACGATATTCCACATGCTGTCTAAATTGCTTACACAATATTTCATACATTGCAATAGATCCATCAATATTTACAGGAGGAGGACGGAGGCAAGGAAAATTGAAGGATATCGATTTAAGTAATTAATTAGTCAATCAAATTGGTTCAATGGTATGGGAATCTATTTGAATTACCTGAAGCAGTTCGTGAATACCGAGAGTGACTCAACTGAACTATTTATCGCCAATTTTTCAATCAATTTAATTGTACTGTATGTTAACCGGGGACCTAGAAACGACGGAGAGGCTCCGTCCCCGCCGCAGCCGCAGTGGTCCACAACCCCACGACGACTACCGCAGTCCACTTCACCCCTCCGCCGCCCTACACCGAACCCAGGGTTACTGTGCGGTTCGGTCCCCCGTGGACGCCCCAGGGAACGTCTCACACTAGACGAGTGTAACCCCTGTGTTTGCGTGGTAGAGTAATGGTGGTGTACGCGTACGTGGAGAACTTGATTGCACAGCAATCGCCGACATAGTGCAGCTGAGGCGGAATAAGGGGAACCAACCCGCATTCGCCGAGGCAGATGGAAAACCGCCTAAAAACCATCCGCGGACTGGCCGGTTCAACGGACCTCGACACAAATCCGCCGGGCGGATTGGTACCGGGGACCAGGCGATCCTTCCCGCCCGGGAAGCCGTGCGTTTGACCGCACGGCCAACGGGTCAGGCATCAATTTAATTAATTAGTTAATTAAAATGAAGGGCAAGTATGTCGATGGTGGAATGTAATTCGTGGAAAGAAACTCAGCGCCACTTCTGATATCAAATTATGTTCCATGCGAAGAGGCAGATACGGGCAGTGTGATCACTTCTACATCTGCATGGCTACTCTGCAAGTCACACTTAAGTGCCTGGCAGACAGCTCATTGAACCACGTTCACATTCACTCTCTGTCACTCCCCTCTTGAACAGCTCCCACGGAAAGATATAGCGGTCCGGTTTTTCCTCGCGGATAAGGCATGTAGAGCAATTTAACAAGGTTTCCTCTCCCTACTACACTCATTAATCATTTCAATCTCCGAGATAAGTTGCAGTCACCAGCTAATACTAATTTCAGAACGCAGTTGCACAGGAGTAAATTAATAGTAAATTTACTTTCACCAGCCGTTGTGTAATAGATCCCTTGATATGGTGGTAATCACGCCCACGTGACTTTTTTAGGTGAGCATTTTTACTAGGTGAGCATCAGTGATTTATTTCATGATAGTAAGGTTTCATTCAGCCTGACTCGTTGTTTTATCCTGCTCATTAGAGATTTCATCATTGCATACCGAATGTCTGAGATTGAAATTCTGCATTTATATACAAGGCATCTGCATACTGCAACAAGCGATTGTCCTTTCAAATCTCAATTTCGGGGTCACAGGCAGAACAATAGTTACACAATATAAATCTGTGAAGACTGCCTTTGCTAGTTGTCCTCTGTACAAACACGTTATCGTTGTGTTTGGGTAGTAATATTCTGCGCTAATGCCTGATGTAAATAACTACGAAAATCCTTCTTAGTGGATAAAATAGAGCTCATAACAATATATGAACTCATTGAACCTGATCAACATTAAGAAAAAAAAGCATCAGGATACGGTGATATACGAAAAAGTATGCGTGATAAGCTAAAGAATAACATTAAAATTGACTTAATTGGCAATGGAACAGCATCTTCCAAGGAAACCCAAAAGAAATCACTCCAAGTGTTACTGGGTAAAGATCTTTCAGAGAGATTCGTAAGAGTTATGCAATGCACGACACAACACGATTGTATCAAAATCATTCGGGGTTGATGGAAATTGAAATTGTTGTTGTTGTGGTCTTCAGTCCTGAGACTGGTTTGATGCAGCTCTCCATGCTACTCTATCCTGTGCAAGCTTTTTCATCTCCCAGTACCTACTGCAACCTACATCCTTCTGAATCTGCTTAGTGTATTCATCTCTTGGTCTCCCTCTACGATTTTTACCCTCCACGCTGCCCTCCAATACTAAATTGGTGATCCCTTGATGCCTCAGAACATGTCCTACCAACCGAGGAAATTGAAATAATACAGAGATTTAGATGACGATACTCCATACCAGCAACCACGTTTAATTTATGTGGCACGAAGAAACTGCACGTATTTCTTGTCAACACACTTTAAAATCTATTACACATCTATAGACTCCATGTTATTTGGAAGTGACCGAAGAGTTTTAGCTGGTACGCAATGAAGTCTACAACGTGAGCTGCATCTGTTACCGAAAGCAGAGCCATATTGTAACGCCACAGTCGTGTAACTGCTGGAATGGCTACCAATTCACAGATGTCAGAAAACGGCAGTATCGCGATGCAAGAACGGTCACAGGGATTATCCGTATGTCATCGACCAGGGAAAAGGATAAAGAGCAATTTGCGATACTACTAAATACACAGTTTTGACCAGTGACAGAATGTTATTGGCATCTTGTCACGTCACCTCTCGTAGTACACTTAGAATTTAAATGCTCTATGCCGTTGTTCGACTTCACATTTTTGCTGAAGTTGAAATAAATCGTTTTGTCTGCGCAATGTGTTAGGAACAATTGTGTTCTGTGGTAAAAATAAAAATTTGTTCCGCTGTGCAGCTTTCTTCGCTGTACTCGATTCGTCTTTTCTGTCTCGTACTAATAATCTACGACTGAAGACCGTATTTGTAACTGATTTTGTCATTCACTTCTTAACATAATTCCTGTAATGAAAACTCCACCTTTCATCAACAGCCCAAAAGATTGCCAGACATTTGTTGTCGCGTTGAATACGTAGTCTGACGCACAGTCGCCTTCCTAATTACATCGCTGGTCGATATACGAGTAGACATACAGTATCTCAGCTCCCACTTTATGCCATTAAACGTCTGTCACACTTTGAGAATAATACAATACACTATATATATACCGTCAAATATTTAGTAAGCAGGTCACACAAATTAAAGCAACAAAGTTTTTTAACTGTGTGACGAGCTACCAAGAAGTGCTGCAATGTACAAAACGGACTTAAATGTTTATCATATGAATTCCAGTTACCAATTAGGTGACCGGAACTTGCATCTGCATCCGAAAACAAACCTTTAGTTTACCAATAGTAACTTCCTATACACATAGTCAAAGAGAAGCATCTACGTTGTGACGACTGCAAATACAGGGTGTCCATTGATCGTGACTGGGCCAAATATTTCACGAAATAAGCGTCAAACGAAAAAACTACGAAGAACGAAACTAGTCTAGCTTGAAGGAGAAAAACAGATGGCGCTATGGTTGGCCCGCTAGATAGCGCTTCCATAGGTCAAACGGATATCAACTGCGCTTTTTAAAATAGGAACCCCCATTTTTATTACATATTCCTGTAATACGAAAAGAAATATGAATGTTTTAGTTGGACCACTTTTTCGCTTTGTGATAGATGGCACTGTAATAGCCACAAACGTATAAGTGCGTGGTATCACGTAATATTCAGCCAGTGCGGACGGTATTTGCTTCGTGATACGTTACCCGTGTTAAAATGGACCGTTTACCAATTGCGGAAAAGGTCTATATCGGGTTGATGTATGGCTATTGTGATCAAAATGCCCAACGGGCGTGTGCTATGTATACTGCTCGGTATCCTGGACGACATCATCCAAGTGTCCGGACCGTTCGCCGGATAGTTACGTTATTTAAGGAAACATGTGTTCAGCCACATGTGAAACGTCAACCACGGCCTGCAACAAATGTTGATGCCCAAATAGGTGTTTTAGCTGTTGTCGCGGCTAACCTGCACATCAGTAGCAGACAAACTGCGCGAGAATCGGGAATCTCAAAAACATCGGTTTTAAGAATGCTACATCAACATCGATTGCACCCGTACCATATTACTGTGCACCAGGAATTGCATGGTGACGACTTTGAACGTCGTCTTCAGCTCTGTCACTAGGCACAAGAGAAATTACAGGACGAAGACAGATTTTTTGCTCGCCTTCTATTTAGCGACGAAGCATCATTCACCAACAGCGGTAACGTAAACCGGCATAATATGCACTATTGGGCAACAAAAATCTACGATGGCTGCGACAAGTGGAACATCAGCGACCTTGGCATGTTAATGTATGGTGCGGCATTATGGGAGGAAGGATAATTGGCCACCATTATATCGATGGCAATCTAAATGGAGCAAATGTATGCTGGTTTCCTACGGAATGTTCTACCGATGTTAGTACAAGATGTTTCACTGCATGACAGAATGCCGATGTACTTCCAACATGATGGACGTCCGGCACATAGCTCGCCTGCGGTTGAAACGCTATTGAACAGCATATTTCATGACAGGTGGATTGGTCGTCGAAGCACCATACCATGTCCCGCACGTTCACCGGATCTGACGTCCCCGGATTTCTTTCTGTGGGGAAAGTTGAAGGATATTTGCTATCGTGATCCACCGACAACGCCTGACGACATGCGTCAGCGCATTGTCAATGCATGTGCGAACATTACGGAAGGCGAAGTACTCGCTGTCGAGAGGAATGTCGTTACACGTATTGCCAAATGCATTGAGGTTGACGGACATAATTTCGAGCATTTATAGCATTAATTTGGTGTTTACAGGTAATCACACTGTAACAACATGCATTCTCAGAATTGATAGGTTCACAAAGGTACGTGTATCATATTTGATCAACAGAAATAAAAAGTTCAAACGTACCTACGTTCTGTATTTTAATTTAAACAATCTACCTGTTACCAACTATTTATCTACAATTGTGAGCTATATGTTTGTGACTATTACAGCGCCATCTATCACAAAGCGAAAAAAGTGGTCCAACTAAAACATTCATATTTCTTTACGTACTACACGAATATGTAATAATAATGGGGTTCCTATTTTTTAAAAAAACGCAGTTTATATCCGTTTTACCTATGGCAGCGCCATCTAGGGGGCCAACCATAGCGCCATCTGGTTCCCCCCTTCAACCTAGAAAAGTTCCGTTCTTTGTAGCTTTTTCGTTTGTCGCTTATTTCGTGAGATATTAGCCCAGGTCACGATCAATGGACCACCCTGCATATGACTCGTGTTGTAAGAAGAATAACAGGGTGACAGCAAGCCTCTTGGGTCGTACCTGTTGTTGTTGTTGTTGTTGTTGTTGTAGTAGTAGTAGTAGTAGTAGTAGTAGTAGTAGTCTTCAGTCCTGAGACTGGTTTGATGCAGCTCTCCATGCTACTCTATCCTGTGAAAGCTTCATCATCTCCCAGTACTTACTGCAAACATCCTTCTGAATCTGCTTAGTGTATTCATCTCTTGGTCTCCCTCTACGATTTTTACCCTCCACACTGCCCTGCAATGCTAAATTTGTGATCCCCTGATGCCTCAGAACATGTCCTACCAACCGATCCCTTCTTCTAGTCAAGTTGTGCCACAAGCTCCTCTTCTCCCCAATTCTATTCAAACCTCCTCATTGGTTATGTGATCTACCCATCTAATCTTCAGCATTCTTCTGTAGCACCACATTTCGAAAGCTTCTATTCTCTTCTTGTCCAAACTATTTATCGTCCATGTTTCACTTCCATACATGGCTACATTCCATACAAAAGCTTTCAGAAATGACTTCCTGACACTTAAATCTATACTCGATGTTAACAAATTTCTCTTCTTCAGAAACGATTTCCTTGCCATTGCCAGTCTACATTTTATATCCTCTCTATTTCGACCATCATCAGTTAATTTGCTCCCCAAATAGCAAAACTCCTTTATTACTTTAAGTGTCTCATTTCCTAAACTAATTCCCGCAGCATCACCCGACTTAATTCGACTACATTCCCTTATCCTCGTTTTGCTTTTGTTGATGTTCATCTTTCACCCTCCTTTCAAGACACCTATTAGCACTGATGTGTCCCGCGCCCCAAAAGGTGGAGCTAAGACTTCCTGAAAAACTCACAAGCCCGAAAAGAGTTTTTAAGAGCGGCTCTCGTGCGGTGAGATAAGGTCTATCACTTCAGTGAGCAATATCGACAGCTTCTTCAGTGAGCGCACGATTTCGCACCGCCGCTGTTACAGCCTCTGCTGAAATCGCAGTATTGCTAATCAACGACACACTCCCCTTCCACCGACTGTGCATTGTTGCGAACTTTCCTAGGGATCGTCACCGCAGAAAAATTGTCCTGAGTTATACAGACCACACCGGAAGCTTTTATTACTGGTGACGTTATGCAGGAGTTTTGTATTCACGCCTGTTTGGAAATGTATAACACATAAGAAACCAGACTTAATTATGCACGAGGTGCTGATGACATCGGTCCTTAAATTACACGCTATAGGCCGATCTGCATCATTAAAGGGAACTTGTTTCTGCATTAAAACTAGTTAAAAGTGAACAAAGAAATTAACTAACCGAGTATTTCAAATATTTAAATACCGACAACATTTACCCTCGCATAGAGCAGAGGGACAATAGTTAGTAGAAATTGTTGCGGCTGTAAAAAGATCGATTCCCGAAGCATACGCCAACTACCACCGTCCTACCTTAGCAAAAGATCTTATCGAGAAACCGAGAAACATCTGTTCATAAGTAAACTCGCTAAGCGGGTCTAATGCTTCTATCCAGTCACTCGTTGACCTGTTTGGTGGGGCTATAGAAGATAGTATAAGGAAAACCCGAGTTTTAAAATTCGCATCTAGGATATCGTTCAGGCAGGAGCATCGTACAAACATACCGCTGTTTGACCGTCTTGGAGTACGTACTAATGCGCATCCGCGGCGTGGCAAAGTATCTGGAAGATTTGAAAGCAAATAAGTTGCCAAGTCCGGACGGATTGCCAGTCCGGTTGCACAGAGTACTCTACGGTAATGATTCCTTACTTAGCCTGCATTTATCGCGAATCTCTCGCCCAGCGAAGGAAAACAGAGCATGTGTTTCCCGTATATGAGAAGGGTAAAAGAACGGTCCTGCAAAATTACAGATCAATATTCTAGCATCGGTTTTCTGCACAATTCTTGACATATTCTAAGTTCGAATATAATAAATTTGCTTGAGATGGAAAAGCATGTGTCCACGAATCAGTACGATTTTAAAGTGCTTCGCTCCTGCGAAACTCGGCGTGCCATCTTCTCACGTGACATCCTGCGAACAATGGACGAAGGGCAACAGGCGGATTCGATGTTCCTAGCTTTCCGAAAAGCGTTCGACACGCTGCCCCGCTGCAGACTGTTAACGAAGGTACGAGCATACGGAATACGTTCCCAGAGACGTGAGTGGCTCGAAGCCTTATAGTGACAGAATCCATTACGTAGTTCTCTGACAGCGGGCGTTCATCAGAGACGGGGATATCATCCGGAGTGTGGTAGGACCGCCGTCACTTTCTGTCTACTTAAACGATCTGGCGGACCGGATGGGCAGCAATCTGTAGCTGTTTGCTCATGACAATGTGGTGTACAGGTACGTGTCGTGGTTGAGTGACTGTGAGTCGACGCAAGATGACAGACAGCATTTCCGTTATGTGTGATGATGGCAGCTAGCTCTACATGTAAAGAAATAGAAGTTAATACAAATGAGTAGGAGAAACGAACCCGTAATGTTGGAATACAGCGCTAGTGGTGTGCTGCTTGACAGAGTCACGTCGATTAAAAACCTAACCATAACGTTGCAAAGCGATATGAAATCGAACGAGCGTGTAAGGATGGCATGAAGAAGGCGAATGGCCGACTTCAGTTTATTTGGAGAATTTTAGGAAAGTGTCGTTCGTCTGTAAAGGAGGGCGTATATATGGCTAGTTGTTGTTGTTTTTTGGGGAAGGAGACCAGACAACGAGGTCATCGGTCTCATCGGATTAGGGAAGGATGGGGAAGGAAGTCGGCCGTGCCCTTTCAAAGGAACCATCCCGGCATTTGCCTGGAGCGAATTAGGGAAATCACGGAAAACCTAAATCAGGATGGCCGGACGCGGGATTGAACCGTCGTCCTCCCGAATGCGAGTCCAGTGTCTAACCACTGCGCCACCTCGCTCGGTATATATATATGGCTAGTTCAAATGGCTATGAGCACTATGGGACTTAACATCTGCGATCATCAGTCCCCTAGAACTTAGAACTACCTAAATCTAACTAACCTAAGGACATCACACACATCCATGCCCGAGGCAGGATTCGAACCTGCGACCGTAGTGGTCGCGTGGTTCCAGACTGAAGCACCTAGAACCGCTCGGCCACAGTGGCCGGCATGGCACTAGTCTGACTCATTCTTGAGTACTGCTAGAGTGCTTGGTATTGTCACCAGGTGGGACTGAAGGAAGACATCAAAGCAATTCAGAGGCGGGCTGCTGGGTTTGTTATCAGTGGGTTCAAACAACGCGTAAGTGCACTATGTGATCAAAAGCATCCGCACACCTCCAAAAACATACGTTTTTCGTATTAGGTGCATTGCGCTGCCACGTACTGCTAAGTACTCCATATCAGCGACTTCAGTAGTCATTAGACATCGTGAGAGAGCAGAATGGGGCGCTCCGCAGAACTGACGTACTTCGAACGTGGTTAGGTGATTGCGTGTCACTTGTGTCATGCCTCTGTACACGAGATTTCTACCCTCCTAAAAATCCCTTGGTCCACTATTCCCGAGGTGATAGTGAAGTGGAAACGTGAAAGGACACGTACAGCACAAAAGCGTACAGGCCGATCTCGTTTGTTGACTGACAGTCCGCCGACAGTTGAAGAGGGTCGTAATGTGTAATACGCAGACATCTATCCAGACCATCACACAGGAATTCCAAATTGCATCAGGATCCACTGCAAGTACTATGACAATTAGGCGGGAGATGAGAAATCTTGGATTTCATGGTCGAGCGGCTGCTCGTAAGCCACACATCACGCCAGTAAATGCCAAGCGACGGCTCGCTTTGTGTAAGGAGCGTAAACAATGGACGACTGAGCAGTGGAAAAACGTTGTGTGGAGTGACGAATCACGGTACACAATGTGGCGATCCGATGACAGGGTGTGGGTATGGCGAATGCCCGGCGAGCGTCATCTGCAAGCGTGTGTAGTGCGAACAGTAAAATTTGGAGACGGTGGTGTTATGGTGTGGGTTTTTCTGGGGCGGGGCGCCTTGCAGACCTTTTTGTCCTACATTGATGTTTTAAGCACCTTCTTGCTTCCCACTGTTGAAGAGCAATTCGGCTATAGGGATTGCATCTTTCAAAACGATGGAGCACCTGCTCATAATGCACGGCATGTTGTGGAGTGGTCACACGACAGTAACGTCCCTGTAGCCAGCTGCTGTGGCCGAACGGTTATAGGCGCTGCAATCTACAACCACTCGACCGCTACAGTCGCAGGTTCGAATCCTGCCTGGGGCATGGATGTGTGTGACGCCCCTAGGTTAGTTAGTTTTAAGTAGTTCCAAGTTCTAAGGGACTAATGACCTCAGACATTACGTCCCATAGTGCTCAGAGCCATTTGAACCATCCCTATAATGGACTGGCCTGCACAGAGTCCTGACCTGAATCCTACAGAACACCTTTGGGATAATTTGGAACGCATACTTCGTGCCATGCCTCATCGACCAATATCAATACCTCTCCTCAGTACAGCACTCCGTCAAAAATGGGCTGCCATTCCCCAAGAAATCTTCCAGCACCTGATTGAACGTATGCCTGCGAGAGTGGAAGCTCTCCTTTAGGCTAAGGGCGGGGCGGGCCAACACCATATTGAATTCCAGCATTACCGATGGAGGGCGCCACGAACTTGTAAGTCATTTTCAGCCATGTGTCCGCATTCTTTAGATCACATAGTGTGTTACGAGTATGATTCGTGGACTCAAATGGGAATCGCTGGAGGCAAGATGGCATTCTTTCTTTCAAGGAACAGTATCGAGAAGGTTTAGAGAAGTGGCATCTGAAGCTGACTGTAGAACGATTCTTCTGCCGCCAACATACATTTCGCGTAAGGGTCACAAAAGTAAGAGAAATGACTGATCGTACAGAGACATTTAGACTATCATTTTTCGCTCGCTCTGTCTGCTAGTAGAACAGGACAGGAAATGAGTAGTAGTGGAACAAGGCATCTCCTGCCACCCACTGTATGGTGGATTACGGAGTATCTATGTAGTTGCAGGTGTTGATGTAGTATCTACGGGTGCGACGATGGAAGTGTGGTTATCCACAGCTATATTTGTGTATATATATATATATATATATATATATATATATATATATATATATATATATATATATATGTATATATATATACAATTTTTTTTTCTTTACAAAAGCTATCCCAGAGAGAAAAGTCATAACTGAATACTGTTGCACTGGGGGATAGTGACCACAAAGGAAGATCATGGTCAAATGCACATGACAAGGAACGCTGGACAGAAGCAAAGCTAACATTGCATCGACAGTGAGCAACTGTTATAAGACCTCACATATATTCAGGTCACGTGATTCGTTTCTCGGGGGACGCTGCTGCACACAAGCGATTACATGCCTCCGTGACTACCGCAATGTGTAAAATGGCGACGGAGATCTACAACTTGGTTTACTGAGACACTTATTTTGTAGTCGTTCACACCACGTCGGCATTGCAGGGTAACGTTACGAAACGAAGCTAAACACGATTATCATAATTAAGAAGTCTATTAATGGTTAGGAGTTGAAAGCCATGCCATTAATATTAGAATAGGAAATTTATCTATGCAAGTGCCGTCTCGTGGTGATATAGTGTTTGTCAAATTAGTACAAGAAAAACATTAGTTAGATACACTGAAGAGCCAAAGAAACTGGTTCACCTGCCTAATATCGTGTAGAGCCCCAGCGGGCGCGCAGGAATGCCGCAACACGACGTGGTATGGACTCAACTAATGTCTGAACTATTGCCGGAGGTAACTGGCACAATGTAGGGCTATCCATAAATCAGTATGAGTACGAGGCGGAGGAGATCTCTTCTGTTACGGGGTAGAGTTAAGCGCCGGCAAGCCAGTCGGGAACGACAGAGAAGAGACAGCTGTGAGAAGAGATAGCAGTTAGAAGAGGTCAGCTAGTAGCACACTGTCAGACCACTCTCCAGGACGACAACGCGACAGCAGCGGCCCCTATGCGAAGAGGACATAAGCGCCGCGCCCGACTGCTAGCGGCCCAGTTGAAGAGTAGCTTCAAGATTAGCGACTTCTATTGCTGCATCGACACTAGTTACTTTGTTTGTACGATCTATATAACACGGACTTGGGAATTGTTTATACTGAAGAACATTTCTTATTTTGCACGTCGCCCTTTTCTTGCGACACGTCTGTGTAATTGACAAAGTTTGTATTGTAATCTTTTCTTTTTGTAATGAAGCTCATTAATATGATTTGTTTGAACGTTGTCAGGAGATCCGACAAAGCAGGTTTGCTAGACACACCATATTTGACGACTAAAAAGAGCTAAACTCAGTCCGAACAGGCCACGAAGGCCCAACGGTATCGTCCGGCCGCTTTGCCATCCTTGGGCAACAGGCGTCGCTCGATGCAGATATGGAGGGGCATGTGGTCAGCACACTGCTCTCCCGGCCGTATGTCAGTTGACGAGACCAGAGCCGCTACGTCTCAATCAAGTACTACTCCTCAGTTCGCCTCACAAGGGCTGAGTGCATCCCACTCGCTCTGTCACCCATCCAAGTGTTAGCCCAGCCTGACAGCGCTTAACTTCGGTGATCTGTGTCCCCTGCGGGTCTGGGGGTTAGAATAGGCCCTAGGTATTCCTTCCAGTCGTACGAGGCGACTAAAAGGAGTTTCACATATTTCGGCCTTTATGTGACAGTCCCCTGTATGGTCTGACTTCCATTCTTCAAAATTTTCCCGAAGAGAAGGCCAACTGGGGAAGGGCGCCTTACAAGGTGAATTGTGTCCAATGTGCATTGAGATCTTTAGCCCACTTTCTCGTCGTCGAATTGCAGTCCTGCCCATTCTCCATCTCTTTGGCGAGGACACTTTCCTGTGTGCGTTTTCCACCAGGCACTATGCAGTGCCGATTTCTGGGTCGACGATGACCATGATATCCAGCACACAGCACAGTAGCCAGTCCATTGTGTTGGGGCCACTATGTACCCTGTTGTCTGCGCCGTTAAATCCCCATGTATGACAAGGGATAGATGCCCTTCCTCCTGGAGCATCAGGACTCCCGGCAATGGCCATCCTGCCAGGTGGCCCTTTCTATGGCTGGGTGGCGCCTGTGGGGAGGGTCCCTGGGCGGAATGGGTGGCATCAGGGCAGATGACATGCAAAGAAGCATAGTCCATCATCTCTTGCTGGAGGTGAAACACCAGCAGTCTCTAAGTGATCACGATCTCAATTCAATGCACAGAAGTACAACCCCAAATCGTTCCCCTCCCTGGCCACATCATGGGAGGAACGTCAGGCTAAGGACGGCAGCGGATCTTATTCACTGCGGTACCTTGTATGTTCGAGAGCTGATGGGGAATCTTTCATGACGAAGCCTTAGTTTTTTGTTGATCAGTTAGAGGACAAGTTCGGGAAGGTGGAGGGATTGTCCAAAATGAGATCTGGGTCAGTCTTGATCAAAACAGCATCCTCCGACCAGTCACGGGAGTTACACGCTTGTGACAAGCTGGGGGATATTTCTGTAACCACCACGCCCCATAAGAGCGTAAATATGGTCCAGGGTATTATGTTTCATAGAGACCTTCTTTTGAAGTGCGACGATGAGCTGCATGTCAGTTTAGAGTGGCGAGGTGTACATTCCACCCACTGGGGTCCGAAGGATAATCAGGTTGCCACCGTGCCTTCATCTTGGCCTTTGAGGGTTATACATTGCCCGAGAAGGCCAAGGTGATGGTGTACCAGTGTGATGTAAAGCGATACATCCCTCCACCGATGCGGTGCTTTAAGTGCTGGAAGTTCGGCCACACGTCTTCGCGCTGTACTTCCAGTGTCGCATGCTGAGATTGCGGACGCCCATCCCTTCCCAATACTCCATGTGTCATCTGTGGAGAGCACCATTCACCTTACTCACCTGACTGCAGGATTCTCCAGAAAGGAAGGAAAAACATGGAGTACAAGACCCTGGAGAGACTGACCTACACTGAGGCTAAGAGAAAATTTGAACGCCTGAATCCTGTGCATATGACATCATCTTACGCCACCGCTGCAACGTTCTTGCACCATCAGCTTCACCAACCTACCCCTGTGGGTCCGGGTTAAGAATAGGCCCGAGGTATTACTGCCTGTCGTAAGAGGCGACTAAAAGGAGTTTCAACCGTTTCAGCCTTGCATGTGATGGTCCCCCTTGGGGTTTGACCTCCATTTTTCAAAATTCTACAGAAGTACGAGTCTTTGGGGAAGGACGCCTTATGTGGTGTGCCACTGGTCCTCAGTGCACTAAGACCCTGGCACTCAGCATTTTAACGGCGTTGTAACCATACCCACTATTCCTCCAATTGGGCCTAAATGCCTGATGGGTTGTACAAGTTACGCCCATAGTGAGTCCCCATCTGCACCTACGATCATGATGGACTTTCCATGGCACCCAAAATCCAGCACGGTAGCCAGCCCGTTGTGGTGGGGTCGTCATGTACCCTCTAGGTTGTAGCCCCCTGACAACACAGGGATCGTACTACCGATACCTGAGCTGCACCCTCCCCACGCCGGCCAAGGAGTAGATGCCCGTCTCCTTGGGGCATCAGGATTTCTGGCAACAGTCATCCTGCCTGGTGGCCCTTGCTGAGGCTGGGTGGCGCCCGTGGGGAGAGCCCCTGGTCGGAGTGGGTGGTATCGGGGCGGACGTTTCGCAGATGAAACGTCAACACGTATCAGGTCGCTCTGCGGCTGAGTCTTTTGAACGGAAAGGTACTGTGTATGGTTCTGGTTCTCCTGCCCTTTCCCCCTTGGCCACTCCCTGGGAGGAAGGACAGGCCCGCTGGCTTGGGGCGAAGTACTTCCCCCGCTATTTGGTCTGTTCTCGAACTGATGGGGGGATGTTCGCCACCTCCAAGCCCATGTTCTTTGTTCAGCACGTCGAGGACATCTTCGGCGAAATCGAGGCTCTCAGTAAAATGCGTTCGGGGCCGGTGTTATAAAGACAACCTCCGCCGCACAGTCGGCGGCGCTCCAGGTGTGCGACCAACTAGGGGACATCCCAGTGTCCATTGTCCCGCATCTGGCACTGAACAGGACGCAGGGGGTTATTTTTCATCCGGACCTCCTGCTGCAATCTGATTAGGAGCTCAGGGCCAACCTGGAGCGCCGAGGCGTGCATTTCGTCCGGTGAGTCCAGCGCGTCCCCAAAGACCGTCGCATCGACACCGGGGCCTTTATCCTCGCCTTCGAGGGGGACGTTCTCCCGGAGAAGGTAAAGGTGATGTGCTACCGGTGCGACGTGCGACCTTACATCCCGCCTCCTATGCGCTGTTTTCAGTGTTTGCGCTTTGGGCACATGTCGTCACGGTGTGTGGCTGAGCCCCTTTGTGGCGATTGTGGACGTCCTCTTCATGAGGAACATACATGCACCCCACCAGCTCGGTGCGTTAGTTGTCCTGGCCTCCACTCGCCTAGATCCTTAGACTGCCCCGCGTATCAGAAGGAGAAGAAGATTCAAGAACTCAAAACTTTGGACCGTCTCTCTTATTCTGAGACCAGGAAGAAGTATGACCGCCTCCATCCCGTTACGTTGACCACTTTGTTTGCCTCCGTCATGTCCACTCCTTCCATGGTATCCTCACTCCTATCCTCTTCCCCCTCCACCTCCTCCCCCCATCCGGGGTCTATGCCTCTGCCTCCCAAATCCCTCCCTTCCAAATCATCCTCCCCGCGGCCCCCCTTGGGGAGCTCTACAGCGGCATAAGCGGCACCCTTCCCATGAGTAGTCTGTAGCTTTTAAAGGCCTCCATGCCCGTGTTCGCTACCTTGTCAAACAACGGAAGGAGGAGTGTTGGGAGAGATACGTCTCCACCATTGGGTGCCACAAGTCACCGTCCCAAGTCTGGGCAAAGATCAAACGTCTTTTCGGATACCAGGCCCCAACAGCTGTTCCCAGTGTTACAATAAATGGCGTGTTATCTACTGACGCATACGCGAAAACGTGATTGCCGAGCACTTTGCTCGAGCCTCTGCATCAGAGGACTATCCCACAGACTTTCGCATTCTCAGACAGCGACTGGAAGGGAAAGTCATCTCAATCACTACACATCACAGTGTATCCTATAACGCCCCATTTACAGAGTGGGAACTCCTCAGTTCTGTTGCACATTTCCCCGACACAGCTCCTGGGCCTGATCGCTTCCAGAGCCAGATGATTAAACATCTCTCATCTGACTACAAGCGACACCTTCTCGTCATCTTCAACCAGATCTGGTGCGATGGCGTATTTCCATCGCAATGGCGGGAGAGCACCATCATTCCGGTGCTCAAACCAGGTAAAAACCCGCTTGATGTGGATATCTATCGGCCCATCAGCCTCACCAACGTTATTTGTAAGCTGCTGGAATATATGATATTTCAGCAGTTGGGTTGGGTCCTGGAGTCACGTGGCTTGCTGGCTCCATGTCAGGGCGGCTTTTGCCAGGGTCGCTCTACCACTGATAATCTTGTGTCCATCGAGTCTGCCATCCGAACAGCCTTTTCCAGATGGCAACATCTGATTGCAGTCTTTTTTGGCTTACGTAAAGCATACGACACGACTTGGTGGCGTCATATCCTTGCCACATTGTATGAGTAGGGTCTCCGGGGACCACTCCCGATTTTTATCCAAAACTTCCTGTCGCTCCGTACTTTCCATGTCCAAGTTGGTGACTCCCATAGTTCCATCCATATCCAGGAGAATGGAGTCCCACAGGGCTCTATATTGAGTGTCTCTCTACTTTTAGTGGCCATTAACGTTCAAGCAGCGGCTGTCGGGCCCACCATCTTGCCTTCTCTGTGTGCAGATAACTTCTGAATTTCATACTGTTGCTCCAGTACTGTTGTTGCTGAGCGGCGCCTCCAGGGAGCCATCCAGAAGGCGCAGTCATGGGCTCTAGCCAAGGCTTCGGGTTTTCAGCCGCAAAGTCGTGTGTCATACACTTCTGTCGGTGTTGCACTGTTCATCTGGAACCCACACTTTATCTTAATGACGATCCACTCTGTAGTGGAGACATATCAATTCCTAGGACTGGTTTTCGACGCTCAGTTGACTTGGCTCCCCAATCTTCGTCAGCTTAAGCAGAAATGCTGGCAGCACCTCATTGCTCTCCGTTGCCTGAGGAACACCAATTTTGGCGCAGATCGCTGTACGCTGCTGCAGCTCTACAGAGCCCTTGTCCGATCCCAAATTGACTATGGGAATGTGGTTTATGATTCTGCAGCGCCTTCAGCATTTCATTTACTCGACCCTGTGCACCACTGCGCGGTTCAATTGGCGACAGGAGCTTTTAGGACGAGTCTGGTGACAAGCGTACTGGTGGAGGCTGGTGACCCTCCACTGCAGATCAGACGTGCGCAACTGCTCGCCAGTTACGCAGCAAACATTCATAGTTCCCCTGAGCATTCGACTTACCGTCTCGTTTTCCTGCCCGCAGCAGTCCATCTCCCACATCGACGGCCGAGATTGGGGCTAACGGTTGCGGTTCATCTGCAGACCCTTCTCTCCGAACTGGAGTCCTTCCCTTTACCACCTCTACTTGCCGTCCGTTCACGTACGCCTCCATGGAGTACGCCTCGGCCGCAGCTTTGCCTTGACCTTTTGCATGTCCCTAAGGACTCCGTTAATTCCGCCGCTCTCCGCTGTCACTTCCTCTCGATTCTTGACGTGTTCCGGGGCTCTGAAATGGTTTACACCTACGGCTCAATTGCTGATGGTCACGTAGGCTTCGCATATGTTCATGGAGGACATGTTGAGCAGCACTCCTTGCCAGTTGGCTGCCGTGTTTTCACTGCAGAGCTGGCGGCCATATCTCGTGCTCTTGAGTACATCCGCTCATGCCCTGGAGAGTAATTTCTCCTGTGTACTGACTCATTGAGCAGCCTACAAGCTATCGACCTGTGCTAACCTCGCCACCCTGTGGTAGCGTCCATTCATGAGGCCATCTATGCCCTGGAACAGTCCCACCATTCTGCGGTGTTTGTGTGGACCCCAGGACACGTCGGAATCCCCGGCAACGAACTTGCCGACAGGCTGGCCAAACAGGCGACACGGAAACCGCTTCTGGAGATAGACATCTCCGAAGCTGACCTGCGTTCTGTCTTACACCGCAGGGTTTTCCGGCTTTGGGAGACGGAATGGCATAACAGCACACACAAACAACTGTGTGTCATTAAGGAGACAATGAATATGTGGAAGTCTTCCATGCAGGCCTCTCGCAGGGAATCAGTTGTCCTCTGCCGGCTCCGCATTGGCCATACGTGGCTAACGCATGGTTACCTACTCCGTCACGAGGACCCACCTCAGTCTCGCTGTGGCTTCCAAATGACAGTCGTCCGCCTCTTGCTGGACCACCCACTTTTAGCCGCTCTGCGGCAGACTTGCCTTCGGGGTTAGGCGACAATGCCTTTACAGCAGCTGTAGTTTACGTTTTATTCGTAAGAGTTGGTTTTATACTTCTGTGTAGGTTTTAGCGCATGTCCTTTGTCCCTCCGTGTCCTCCACCCTAGTGCTTTTATGGTGGATGTTTTAATGTGTTGCAGAGTGACTGGCTTTCCCTTTTTATTCACGTGATTGGCCAGCCACTGTAATCTGCTTTCATGTTTTACTCCCTTCCGTTTCCATCGTCTCTCTCTTGTTTTCTTGTTCTCTTTAGTTCGTTTTAGTATTCGTTGCCTTCCCGTCGTTCTTGTGGCTTTTCCTTTCTTTCCGTTTTGTGTTGTATGTTTCGGCCGTTTCATTCTCACCCTTGTGGCATTGTTTTATTAGGGAAAAGGGACCGATGATCTCATAGTTTGGTCCCTTCTCTCTTTAAATCTACCAACCAAGGAACCATCAGTGATCTGTCGGGGAAGGCCGTTGGCATATTTGACGACTACGCTGGATTTAACATTTGGCGACGAGGCGTAAGAAGAACCCAGAGCCTGGCTGCCATGAATTTTATTTTGTTGTGGGCTTCTGTGTTTTGCTGGCGCCTTAATTCTGCCTTGTCTTTTCTTTGCAGGGGTGTGTTTACATGTTTTAGGAGTATCTTGTAGTGTTTTTGCTAATCCGTGTTTTCAGGCGAGCGTTGCAGAAATTTTCTTTGCTTGTGTGCTTCTTTTCCTTGCTTGCATTGTTTGTTTATTGCATTTGTCTATTCTAGTATCAACAATCCACCCCTCCCACCCCCTGCTCAGGTGCCACAGCTGCAACCGGTAGACAATGCAGACCCAGCAGATCGCCACGCTGCTAAACGTGGTACAGCAGCTACTCACCAGTGAGGCCGCCAATACAATGCAACAGGCAACAACTGTGGCTCCGACGGTCATACCAGCTTTACACCAGTCTAACAAAAAATTCGAGGACTGGCTCAAGTGGTAGCAATAGTTCATAACGTACCAGGTACTGTGAAACTACATTACTTTACGTACATGGTAGGAAGTGCAGTCTTCCGCCTCGTTCAGAATTTGTTCCCTAACGCCACTCCGAGTGAACTTTCCTATGATCAGGCTGAAGATGCGCTAACTAACTATTATGATCAACAAGTGAATGTGGTGGCAGCTAGGTGCCAATTCTTTAATTGCAAGAAAAGATCAGAACAATCTTATCGCGTTTGCACCTTATGACGAAGAAATGAAAATTCAGATGCGCTTGTCGTGCTTTATATTGAGATGAAATGCCGCGTGATGTTATCATGTACAATGTAACTAATATCAGAGAACAGGTTTTGAAACAGCCAGACCCATCATTTCAGCACTTAGTACAAATTGTAGGTCAGTACGATTCAGGTGCCGCAGCGGCCGATACATTTGAGCAGCCACCAATTTGTCATCCCTTGCTTACGACCTGCGTAGATAGCAACAGCCCCCCTGCACCACCCCGCGTAAACAGTTCCATACACAGGCGAAGAGAATTAAGTCGTGCACACGGTGCTATTCACGTCACAAACGCCAAGATCTCCCATCCAGGCAAGCACAGCGTTAAGCTTGTGGCAAGCAAGGTTACGTAAATCCGTATGTTTGCCACAGAACAAACAAGAATTCTACTCACTCACGAAAATCTCGTCACAAGGCCCATGTGATCAATGCAAGCATGCTACAGGCTTCAGCAAAACTAGCCAGCAAACAGTTTCATCAAAGCTACGCCAGTTCATCAAACTTTTTATTTGCATATTAGTGGAAGACGGGTGAAATTTCAGTTGGACACGGGTGCTTCTGTTACATTGCTGAATTGTGTAACACATATGAACTGTTAGGCTCCCCACAACTGTCTAAAACTAGCACGCAACTGACGGCTCAGAATGGACAAGACATTCCAGTTGTCGGAAAATGTACTTTGCCTGCCATGTATCGCTCGCACACGCGAATTGTGACTTTCATTGTGCTACAATCACGCGATTATGAGAATATATTTCGCCTTGATGCGTTTGATTTGTTGGGATTTCAAATTCAGGACAATGTGTTGTCAGTGACTGCACTCAATGTCAAAGACAGTGTAGCTCGCTTGCTGAAAGAGTTCCCTGAAGGTTTAGACAAGTCTGCAAGTTTCGTTGCACATACTCGTAAGAAAGACAATGAGCAGCCGAAATTTTGTCGGGCCAGAACTGTTCCCATTGCGTTACGGGATAAAGTCGCTGCTGAACTTAAAGAATTGCAAGACAGCGAAGCTATAGCGCCTGTACAAGCTAGTCGATGGGCAAGTCCATTGGTTTTGTTCCCCAAACCTTCAGCTCGCATTAACCTCTGTGTTGACTGTAGACTTAGTCAACCCACAAACTGTCATTGATACTTATCCATTGCCATGCCCAGAGGATCTCTTGGACAAATTAAGTGCTGGTCGCTCCTTTTTAAAAATTGATTTGCGCGACGTGTCTTCAAATACCACTAGATGAATCTCAAAAAGTGCGTGATTATTTCGTTATTTGCCTTTGCCTTTGACAGTGCTTCCGCACCCGCCATTTTCCGCCGGTATTTGGAACTGCTGACTGCACAAGTGCCCAACTGTTCAAACTACTTGGACGATATTATCGTAGCAGGTCGTACACGTGAAGATCGTATTGCAAATTTACATGGTTTGTTTCGTTTGTTAGCTGCTCCAGGACTAAATTGTAGACTGGATAAGTGTAGCAGTATCTTAGTGATGTCATAAACAGTCACGGTGTAAATTTTCTACAATCACACTTGTTAGCCATACGTGACCTGTCAGTTCCACGCAATGCCACAGAACTGCAGTTAGTCTTAGGAGAAATGAACTATAATATTCGGTTCATACCGAATGCTGCACAGATCGCAGCTCCTTTGCATCGCTTGTGTCGAAATAACATCCCCCTTTGTTTGGACCTATGAGTGCCAACACGCTTTCCAAGAACTGAAAGAAGCATTGCTCAGTGATCGACGCTTGGTTCACTTTGACTCTGACTAACCAGTTGTGTTGCAAGACGACGCTTCCTCTTACGGAATAGGTGCAGTGCTTTCGCACAGAATTGGTGACAAAGATAGGTCTATTACTATCGCACCATAACTGTTGTCCAAGGCTCAGTGTAACTATTCACAAGTGGGGAAAGAGGTATTGGCCATCGTGTATGCTTAGTAACGGATCACAAGCCATTGCAGTTCTTGTTGCATACAGCGCGAACCGCCCAAAAGCTGCAAAGATAGGCTTCGTTGTTGTCTCAATCCTAGTGCGAGATTGTGTATCGGACGACAGCTAAACATGGTAATGTGGACGCACTTTCACGTCTTCCGATTAGCCCTGACACGGACTTTGACGGGCCCCTCGCTTCAGTCTGGAACCGCGCGACCGCTACGGTCGCAGGTTCGAACACTGCCTCGGGCATGGACGTGTGTGATATCCTTAGGTTAGTTAGGTTTATGTACTTCAAAGTCTAGGGGACTGATGACCTCACATGTTAAGTCCCATAGTGCTCAGAGCCATTTGAGCCGGCCCCTCCCGCCGGAGGTTAGAGTCTTCCCTTGGATATAGGATTGTGTGTGTGTGTGTGTGTGTGTGTGTGTGTGTGTGTGTGTGTGTGTTGTTGTTGTTGTTGTTGTTGTTGTTGTTGTTAGCATAAGTGAGGTTAAGCTAGTTTAAGTAATGCGTAAGTCTAGGGACCGATGAACTCAGCAGTTTGGTCCCTTAGGAATTCACATACATTTTAACATCTTTGAACAGACTTTGACGCTTCTGAGTTGCTTGAATCCTTTCCTCTGAACTATAGGAAAATTGCAAAGGTTACGGAAGATGATTCAGATCTGCACATTTTGCTAAAATACATTCGCACACCTTGCGCTCGCTCATTGCCTAGACCCTAGGATAAACAACTCCGTAGTGCGCCGATACTTTGCTCGTCGGCATAGCCTTGCTATATAGAAAGGAGTGATTCTTGTTCAGAATTGGCAATGGACAGTGACATGCGTTGATCCCAAAGCTTTGCAAAAAGAAGTGTTGCAGTTGCTTCACCAAGGACACTGGGGCATTGTTCGTACGAAACAGCGCGTCGACACTGTGCTTGGCAGGGTGTGGGCACCCAAATAGAACACATGACGTCACAGTATCACACGTGTGCGCAAAGTCACTCCGCTCAGCCACAAAAATTCTCTGCTTGGCCTAAGTCGCAATCACCATGGCAACGTGGGAACATAGACTTTGCGGGACGTTTTTGAAACACTCTTACAGCAAGTTTCCTTTTGCTGTGGCAATGAACTCGACAAGGTCACGTAGCACAATTCAGGCGTTGCCCTCTACTTTTTGCCTCGAAGGTTTGTCTGAAATGACTGTGTTGAACAACGGCTGTAAGTGAAACGCCTTGTTAAATCCGCAGGACAGAAAAGGTAGTTGGAATTGTGGAAAGGGGCCAAAAATGAGCGGGTGTCAGTTACACTCTAACACACACAACTTTAGTTGTCCAAACATTACTGTGCAAATTTCCGAGGTTAACTATCGACTCAAAATGTCACACAATCTTATGGCTTCAGGGCACAACTTCTTTAATTTTTAAACCGGCTGAAGGCCCAAGATTTAAAAACACAACTACAATAAATTTTCAGTGGCAGAAGGCCCAAACCTTTATGCTTAAATAATATTAAAAGAGGAGGCTGAAGGCCCAAACAATCTAAGACTTAATAAGTAAGGAATTTTAAATTTAACACGGATGGAAGTCCATGATTGAAAAACACAATTCAAAAGGCAGAAGGCCCATTATTTAAAACCCAACTAAAAGCATACAAACTTAAGCCATCGGCTATGAGCCATTAAAATACACAATCAAACACCAATGAGAAAAGTCAGTACAGCCAGCGGCACTGAGAAGTTTTCGGGGTCGGTCTGCACTTGAAATATTAACGTTCGCTTAGGAGAGACAGGTAGTCGGGGCAACTATATCTGATCCGCCGGTAACCCAACCAAGAGACAGTCAACGTACCCACCGACAAGACGACTTCCTTTCCAACCGACCAGTACACAAGGAACTCCAAAGCCAAAACGTAAAAGGCGTAGCCGCCCACAACCAAGTATGCATAAGCTATCAAAACTACACATACATGTTGGACAGCGACAACACGGTGTGGAAAGGTTCAAATGGTTCAAATGGCTCTGAGCACTATGGGACTTACCATCTGTGGTCATCAGTCCCCTAGAACTTAGAACTACTTAAACCTAACTAACCTAAGGACATCACACACATCCATGCCCGAGGCAGGATTCGAACCTGCGACCGTAGCAGTCGCGCGGCTCCGGACTGAGCGCCTAGAACCGCGGCCGGCGGAAAGGACACTACCTGAATTTTATGCCAGCGGCCAGGACCGGTAACCGGAACGCTAACGGCCACAAGGCAGAAAATCCGGCGGTGGACTTGGACTTCAAATAACGATAATACAATTAAACTCCACCTGATAGTGGCCAAACTTTCACCAAATTGAACATTCGCTGTTGCTCACGGGAATATCCCCAACAGCCAACCATGAAAACCAACGGCACAATGTGAACCGACTGTCTTCGGTAATTAAATAACCACTGAACTTTAATGTCCTGGGTCGGTGAGCCACGAACCTCGTAGCAATCGGAACAGCTCCCACACACTCCGACACTGCGTGTAGACCGCCAGTGGGCCCAGCCCACTGCGCCGCGCGGAGATTTCCTGGCTGATCCACACCAACCGACCGACTGCTCGCACACCAGCACGGAGACAGCACTAAAATCACGACAACGCGGGACGTCCCCACGGAGACGGAGCCTTCGCCTCCTCCGCCTCCTCTCGTCCTACCGGTGGACCTGGAGCCGCCGGCGCCGCAGCAACCGACGCCTTCTACATCTTGCTATGGGTCTCAGGAGGTGGATGCGTACGCTTCTTGAGGTTTTCCGGGCACGTTTCCACCAGAGCGAAAACCGGGGGGTGGGGTACGTCTGGAGGTGACGTTCCCTGCAGCCACAGCTTCCAGCCCATCAGGACGTCAAGGCGTCCACGCTCCCGACTGATCGCGGCCCAATTGAAGAGTTCAAGATTAGCGAGTTCGATAGCAGCATTGACACAAGTTACTTTGCTTGTACAATCTATGTAACACAGACTTGGGAATCGTTTATACTGAACAACATTGCTTATTTTTCATGTCACCCTTTGCTTGCGACACTTCTGTGAAACTGACAAAGTGTTGTAATCTTTTCCTCTTGTAATAAAACTTATTAATACGATTTCTTTGAATGTTGTCTAGCGATCCGATAATGAAGCTTTCCTAGACACCCATATTTGACGACGAGGTTGGATTTAACATCTTCTGAACAGCACGTTGCAAGGCATCCGAGATCTTCTCAGTAATGTACGTGTCTGGGGAGTTTGGCGGCCAGTGGAAGCGTTTAAACTCAGAAGAATGTTCCCGAAGCCACTATGAAGCAATTCTGGACGTGTGGGGTGTCGCATTGTCCTGCTGGAATTGCCCAAGTCCGTCGGAATGCACAATGGACACGAATGGATGCAAGTGATCAGACAGAATGCTTACATATGTGTCACCTGTCAGAGCCGTATCTAGACGTATCAGGGGTCCCATATCAATCCAACTTCACACGCCCCACACCATTACACACCCTCCACAAGGTTGAACACTCCCTTGCTGACATGCATGGTCGATGGATTCGTGATGTTGTCTCCATATCCGTACATGTCTATCCGCTCGATACAATTTGAAACGAGACTCGTCCGACAAGGCAACATGTTTCCAATCATCAACAGTCCAATGTATATGCTGACGGTCCCTAGCGAGGCGTAAAGTTTTGTGTCGTGCAGTCATCAAGGATAGACGAATGGGCCTTCGGTTCCAAAAGCCCATTTCAATGATATGGTGACCCGGCATTGAAATCTGCAGCAGTTTGCGGAAGGATTGCACTTCTGTCACGTGGAACGATTCTCTTCAGTCGTCGTTGGTTCCGTTCTTGCGGTATCTTCTTCTGGCCACAGTCATGTCGGAGATTTGATGTTTCATCGGATCCCTGATATTCACGGTACACTCGTGAAATGGTCGTACGGGAAAATCCCCAGTTCATCACTACTTCGGAGATGCTATGTCCTATCACTCGTACGCCGACTATAACACTACGTTCAAACTGACTTAAACCTTGATAACCTGTCATTGTAGCAGCAGTAACCGATCTAACAACTGTGCCAGACATTTGTTGCCTTATATAGGCGTTGCTGACCGCAGCGCAGTATTCTGCCTGTTTATATATCTCTGTATTTGAAGACGCATCCCTATACCAGTTTCTTTGGTACTTCAGTGTACAAAAAACATAAATACACTCTATGACCAAAAAACGACGCATCACGAAAAATTTACGCAAATTGGTTAAAAATTTATATGTATACACATATCGACGGACAATGCAAAGTTGTAAACTTTAGGGAAAAGCGCAATTTCAGGGCGCAGCTGACACGTACTGTAAACGGGGGACATGTCGATTCCACGGTATTAGGCCACTGCTAATTTCATTGCACGTACTCAGTTGCACAGTAACATCGATGACACCCGCGTTGACAATGTATGCTGATGTCAGTAAATGAGAGAAGTGCAGGTGGGCTCAACGAAGGCAATTAGAATAATCGGTGAACTTCTCGACGTTTGAATACGAACAATGCCAGTAATGTGGATAAAATGGTGAGTAATTTTAAACAGCGCAACCACAAAGAGAGCGCAAGAGACATAAAATGTGTTGGGTTATCCGCTAATGATGATATTGGGCTGAAATCGATTTCTCGAAACTAAAAATGGTGTTCCAGCGGTAGTCACAAAATTTGTCTGCAAACGCAAAAGTCCTTTGGTGAAGAGGGCTCGAATTACAGCAGGCGAAAGGCGGAAAAAGTGAGAATCAAAAGATATCCAAATCGGCGAGGTAAATATTGTATGTGACAACGGCAACAGAGTTGTACCTTGCGGATGAAGAGTGTAGTGTGAAAAAAAATGTGTATAAATAAGGGTCTTTCCATGTGCAGTTGTTAAGATTTTATGTTTTGCATAATGTAATGATGAATTGAAACTGTATGTGATAAAGTAGGGAGGCACAATTTAATACAAGAGGGGAGTATATATTGGTTGTGCAATTCTTGGTGCGCGGAGGTCGGCAGACCAAAATTAATTTCATTAATTGTATAAGAGAGGAATCAACTGTTCTGTTCATAAGACCTAAAGATGAAATTTCAAGGGGTGTCTTAAATGTGTTACTTTTCTAGATCTAATTTTCTTGTGATAACTGTTCGCACAAAAACTGGTGTGAATAGGTCATCAGACATCACTAAAATTTTAATAGTTTGTGAGAGTAGAACATGTAGTAGTAGTAGTAGCAGTAGTAGTAGTAGTAGTAGTAGTAGTAGTAGATCATAGCCAGCGTCACCCCACTCTGAATTGCTGCCAAATTTATTCAAGATGGCGAATCCAAGACGACAGCCATAGCTGTGGCAACTTTGCACTGATGTGACGGGAAATTCAAATTTAGACGGGAAAATGGGACTTTTGGGCTATCTGCACTATCCTAACGCACTTTCTCTCCCCTCCCCCCTCCCCGTCTCCCCCCTCCCCCTCCCCCTCTCATCCCCTCACCTGCCCTATCTTCCCTGCACCATCTGAAAATTGGCAGGAGGAGGACTCAGTCTGCGCTGGGCTGCTGGATAGCATGGACGTTAGCCTCTATTTTGCATGCATTGTTTATTTAAACAATTTGAGTTGTTACAGACAGTAGCTCCACCCAGTGTGTTCACCATGAAGTCCAGGTCCAATTGACCAAGTTCACAGTATTACCACCAAAGGCCACTGTCGTCCCTCTCCCCTCCCATGACGTAATCAAAGATGGTGGTCTGGGGAAAAATGGTGAGAAAGGACTCACTCTGTGTCTAGCTGCTGGAGGATGGACGTAACTGTTTACTGTGTTCAATGGACGAGATGTCTGTGCTGGAGAAGGAGTATTATATTACCATCTGAGGACTGTGTCGATAGCATTGATATTTGGTGAAGTCAAATACAGATTAAGTTACGCTTCGCAGCTCAAACTGATAAATGCGTGTGCTGTAAATGTAAAGTGTTTGCTAAAAGTCCAGCTGAATCACGAGAGGTGAGATGCTCTCCCACTCTGGCACATGCATCCATGTGAACAACTGAGGAAATGCTGACGATGAGCAGGGATGAATTTAATATGTGTACTACATGCAAGCCCACAGCTGAGGGCAGTATCCATAGCTTTGCCCTATTCCACATGAGCTATAGGTGTTCACCCTGAGGGTTGGAGACCGACTGAACTAGTTCACAACACAACCACCAGAGAGCGGCGTGCCTCCCCCCCCACCCCCCACCCCCCCTCCAACACCACCTCTCCCATGATGTAGTCCAAGAAAGCGGTCCAGAGAAAAAGGGCAAGAACCAATAGCAACCCTAAATCTGGTCGTGTGCTAGACTTCAGCCAGTAGGATGGTGGTATCTGGCGACGCCACTGGAGGGGGTATGGGGCAGGCTCAGCAGCTCTGTGACCCCAGCCTCGCTCAGTCAGCCAGCAGCAGCAGCAGCAGCAGCAGAAGAGGAAGAAGATTAAGGTTATCCATTATGGATATTTTAGAACCCATGACCATTACCTGGACGTAAATATATGAAACTGCACCCAGTCACTTTTTTAATAGTTATTTATTATTGCATGAACCGATTTTTGAACTTTTTCAGGTTCATCTTCAGATGGTTTTCTAGAAGTTACTTCACTATTTCTAGCATAATGCTGGTTGCAGGCTCTGTGACAAGAAGATGGAACACACTTTAAAGTATCGCCATGCATATTGTTTACCTGTCAATATGGATGCAAAATTTTGTTTCTTACTTACTCGGACAGTGTGGTTCGCCTTATTCGTTAGTGTCCATCTGTTAGCTTCCATTTTGTTGGCCACTTGGTACATCACTTCGCTTACTTTTACACAGTCTGTATTTATTTACACTGTGACAACGAAACTTGGCCAGCATCCAAGTGTTGCTTCTAGCAAAGATCTTGACAGAAAGATATGGAGTAGGTCCATTTTGCTCAGAGATGCAATTTGTTCTTGTTTAAACGTGTTAAGTCGATGTAATGGCAAATATTTAAATCAGACTGGCGATAACATGAGAGCACAAAATAAATAAATTATATATATATATATAAACTACAGGAGCAAACTTCAAGTGATCTGATGTCTTACAAGTCCAAGCTTCCAGTGGCGAGCGCCAACATGTCGATCTTTGCGGTGGCCAGACTTGTAGCAACCTCAGCTGCCATCTTGTCGAGACCTGCACCGACCTCTGAACCTGCGGCAGCAACAGCCTCCAGAACGTCAAACCCGTAGCGAGCACGTGGGATTCTGTAGCATACGTAGCCCATTTGCTGGAGCATGGCAAGGAGCTGTTATTGTCCGTCCCACTCATCGATTTGTGTGATGAGGACGTGCAGTCTCGTCCCAACACATCGAACGCTGCTGGTGGTCCTAAACAACAGCAAGATACAGGACAGTACTGGTCACAGATACACGACCCATGCCAGTAGAACATCCCTTTGCTAGTGCCGGCACACAGGGCAGATGCTGTGGATAAGAAGGTATCGATTGTACCCATGCACTTCAGTTCAAAATACCGATTAACTCCCAGTGGAACAAAACGTGTAAACGTGGGTATAGAAGCACATCGTTACTGGGCCTTGCATGTGGGAATATAAATCGTAAACGCATCGATAACTTTATTTTTGAGTTCGGCTAGGACGAAATATGTCTTGCAGAGCGCTACATCAATCAGCAAATGACTTATCCAATTCATAACACCCCCGCCCCCCCCCCCGCCCCCCCCCCCCCCGACCACCGACCCCCCGACCCCCCGACACCCACCGGACATTCGCCTTAGTAGTGTGACATTGTGACATGTGACATTATCTGTTACAACAGCGTCACTCTGCACTACGTGTGAAATCGGCTGACAAGTGTGTCTATCTACGGCACGCCTCAGTTATGAAGTTACACGACCTGGATACTGCGCTACCCCTTGCATTGGAGAGCGTGAGTCATTGGTTGTCGAGCCTAGAATCCGCATACAATGATGTAAACTTCCCACGTCTGCATAGTGTACATGGTGATGATTTGGAGCAGTAACTTTGTTTGCACATGAACGCAGATTCAAAACAGAACCTGTACAGGTGCGAAGAAGAAGAAGAAGAAGAAGAAGATTAAGAGTCTGATGATTTTTTTTTAATACTGCACCTGATGTATGAAATTTAAATAAATAATGTATGTATATACAATCTCAAACAGTGTTCGTGTTTTATTTCATACCTCTCTCACCATAGTCCAAGTACTACACTTATTAATATCACTATTTTCAATTCTACACCTATATCATGCCCCCCTCTCTTCACCGTCATTGAATGAATGATGAAGTGACTCTTCACGGGCAAAAGAAATAGCTCATTTCTCTACCTGCCAATGTACCTAAGTTGGTTAAGTGATGCAGCTATAGTGGCTACACATACTATTGCCAGCCTTACAAGTTTATATATGCCAACTACATGTCAGTACCTGACGCAGTGCCATGGCAGGTTGGGTGAAACATCATCACCACAAGGACTTTCTCATTGTAGGTCCATCCAAATGTGACAAGGCTAATGTCGTCATGGTGTCGGCCGTGCTGGCCGAGCGGTTCTAGGCGCTTCAGTCCGGAACCACGCGACTGCTATGGTTCGAATCCTGCCTCGGGCATGGATGCGTGTGTTGGCCTTAGGTTAGTTAGGTTTAAGTAGTTCTAAGTTCTAGGGGATTGATGGCCTCAGATGTTAAGTCCATTTGAACCATCTTATGTCATGACGCTGCTAACACATGTAGATGGAGTCCGATTTGAACATGTTTCCGTATTGTCAAAAACAGCATTTCAGCCCAAGTATGAGCCATTACAGGAGACATCGCGCGCTATAAAAGGTGTTACGTACACGACGTTCAGCGAAAGCAGTGATATCCTCCCACCCGAAAAAGCAAAGTCAAACACTATCTTCGTATTTGACGATGTTCCTGTGGAAAACCAAGAGCAAACTCGAAAATATTTCTGTTGCAGTCGTCATATGGGTGCTGAAATATTTTATATAGGAAAAACATACACTCCTGGAAATGGAAAAAAGAACACATCGACACCGGTGTGTCAGACCCACCATACTTGCTCCGGACACTGCGAGAGGGCTGTACAAGCAATGATCACACGCACGGCACAGCGGACACACCAGGAACCGCGGTGTTGGCCGTCGAATGCCGCTAGCTGCGCAGCATTTGTGCACCGCCGCCGTCAGTGTCAGCCAGTTTGCCGTGGCATACGGAGCTCCATCGCAGTCTTTAACACTGGTAGCATGCCGCGACAGCGTGGACGTGAACCGTATGTGCAGTTGACGGACTTTGAGCGAGGGCGTATAGTGGGCATGCGGGAGGCCGGGTGGACGTACCGCCGAATTGCTCAACACGTGGGGCGTGAGGTCTCCACAGTACATCGATGTTGTCGCCAGTGGTCGGCGGAAGGTGCACGTGCCCGTCGACCTGGGACCGGACCGCAGCGACGCACGGATGCACGCCAAGACCGTAGGATCCTACGCAGTGCCGTAGGGTACCGCACCGCCACTTCCCAGCAAATTAGGGACACTGTTGCTCCTGGGGTATCGGCGAGGACCATTCGCAACCGTCTCCATGAAGCTGGGCTACGGTCCCGCACACCGTTAGGCCGTCTTCCGCTCACGCCCCAACATCGTGCAGCCCGCCTCCAGTGGTGTCGCGACAGGCGTGAATGGAGGGACGAATGGAGACGTGTCGTCGTCAGCGATGAGAGTCGCTTCTTCCTTGGTGCCAATGATGGTCGTATGCGTGTTTGGCGCCGTGCAGGTGAGCGCGACAATCAGGACTGCATACGACCGAGGCACACAGGGCCAACACCCGGCATCATGGTGTGGGGAGCGATCTCCTACACTGGCCGTACACCACTGGTGATCGTCGAGGGGACACTGAATAGTGCACGGTACATCCAAACCGTCATCGAACCCATCGTTCTACCATTCCTAGACCGGCAAGGGAACTTGCTGTTCCAACAGGACAATGCACGTCCGCATGTATCCCGTGCCACCCAACGTCCTCTAGAAGGTGTAAGTCAACTACCCTGGCCAGCAAGATCTGCGGATCTGTCCCCCATTGAGCATGTTTGGGACTGGATGAAGCGTCGTCTTACGCGGTCTGCACGTCCAGCACGAACGCTGGTCCAACTGAGGCGCCAGGTGGAAATGGCATGGCAAGCCGTTCCACAGGACTGCATCCAGCATCTCTACGATCGTCTCCATGGGAGAATAGCAGCCTGCATTGCTGCGAAAGGTGGATATACACTGTACTAGTGCCGACATTGTGCATGCTCTGTTGCCTGTGTCTATGTGCCTGTGGTTCTGTCAGTGTGATCATGTGATGTATCTGACCCCAGGAATGTGTCAATAAAGTTTCCCCTTCCTGGGACAATGAATTCACGGTGTTCTTATTTCAATTTCCAGGAGTGTATTCCAGATTCCGGAAACCGTTGGTTAGGGATAATTAGAACCTCATTATTACTTTCAGAAAAGAAAATCTGAATTTAAAACACATTTACCATGCACATGTACGAACTGACATGTTGTTCAATGATTTTCTAAAAATATGTGCAGATTGCTGGAATCATTCACAGTATGGGTTTGTCGTAATTGATAAAACAAGAAAATTGAATGATGGTTGGTACAAGCGAAACTTCCAAGAGTTTCTGTGTATATAACCTGGTAAGAGAGGTGAGTACATGATTATACGCTACACCATGGACAAATTCTGGTACACGTCTAGCTCTCAACCCGAGAGGATGGGTGTACGCAGACAGAACACTCGCTTGTACATGGATTCAAGCTATAGGGCATAAAGTTGGAGGTATGAGCATGGAGCTAGAGACGCATTACCAGACTGTTCTGTGAATGGTCATCAAATTAAATGAGGTAATTAATGAAATCGGTAAGAAAGTAACCGACTTAACTGAAAAGATCGAGGCTATTGAGGGGAAATTATACATAGAGGTCTTTGTTGTTGAGAAAGGGAGAAGGCAGATAACAAGAGGAACAAGAGCGGATGTGTAAAGTCTCAGGCTATAGAGACGTCTGAGTAGTATACACCGAGATGTCGTCGAAGCAGAAAGTCATTCAAGCGCGAGAAGCCATTCGAGAGAAATTACGGTTATTAAGGTTAGGGCATATGGATCGACAGCAAACACCAAGAGAGGCCTTTAAGCCGTTTACTGTATTTCACAGGCAGCTCTTGGCAAAAACAAAACCACGTGATAACGATGGAGTTGCATTGACGAATTCATTATCCGTCACGTCCCTGGTTAGATAGACAGAACATTTGGCGTTAGCAGGGGAAGACTGCACATGTTGGGCACGCAGCATATACACGTAACTGATGACACAACACAGATTGGTGAAAACGGTTTGAGAGGACACCTGGGTTTATAAATCTTATTTTCCTAAGACCCACCAAAAAGAACTATAAATTATTCAGTTACTGATAGGGAAATGTACCGAGAAATACTGCATTTGACTGATGTACATAAGATCAGCAAAAATCTTGAGCAACAAGAAATATAAAACCATCATAAAACCAATACCTAATGACGAAAACAAAAACAAGAACAATAACAGTAACGGCGATGGTATTTACATTGTGCATAAAGCAGTGATGCCACAGTATATATATTATGACGACCCCGACGTGAGAATAGATCGACTATGACTACTAATGGCATCAGCTGCTGCAGGTTATACAGCTCATTCGGATGAGGCCGTTTCAATAATTAATGAGCTTGGAGAGAGAGACATCATCGAATAAGTGTGGAGACAGTAGTTCGAGAACTTCACAAAGCAGCACTCAAAACATGCCCTCGTAAGCATGTTATGATTGAAGGTTTGGGTGACTTACGGCAGGCTGATCTTATATATATCAGGGAATATTCACATAAGATTAATGAATTAAAATATATTTAAATGTTTATTCACACAAACTCCTAACCTGCCTGGGCATTACCTGTTAAAACAAAAACGGGTAGAAATCTCGCGAATGTGTTTGAGTGCTTGCTGCATACAGGGACGAATCGATCCCCAGACAACCTCAAAATCGATCACGGTGGAGAGTTTTACAATAGGTTTTCCAAGACCGTGATGCAGCGGTATGGAATACGTTACAACATTCACCTACCTGAAAGCAAGTATCGTGGAGCATCTGAAAAGAACAATAAAAGGTCAAATGTGGATGCGTTTTAATCGTCGCGTATCATACAAATGGACAGATACCCTCCAAGAAATAATTGCTCAGTATAATCGAACCAAACATACCACAATCAAAATCAGACATCGATGTTCGTGATGCCGTGGACTATCACATTAAAATGCCGGATTCATGCAAACAGAAATTTAATCTAGATTAGGTATCTCAAAATATAAGAAAGCATTTGAGAAATCATATCTACCGAAGTGGTCAACAGAGATATTTACAGTTTGCAAAGTGCAAAGAACGAATCCTAGAACCTACATCTTGAAGGATCGTAAAGATGAGGAAACTGCAGGTTGCATATACACCGAGGAGTTGCGGAAATGCTCAGAACCGGATATGTTTCTCGTAGAGAGGGTCATACGACGTCGGGGAAATAGAGCACTAGTCAAATTGCATGGGTTTCCTGCAGCACAAAAGAGATGGATTAATGCTAACGATTTGCACATGCACAGTCCACAACCACCGCAGTAGCATAACATGCGTGCTATGAGACGCATTATAGGAGGAGTGATATTCGAGACAAGACAAACTGCCACTAGTATTACACATTCCGGGATATAGCTACTGTGGACATGCAACAAAGATTCGGAAACGCTTGGCACGAGGTGATAAGTGGGTTAGTCTGCTCGACGAAGCGTATATAGAACATGACATTGCATATGTAGCAAATAAAGATCACTCAAGTCATCACATCGGAGATAGGATTTTAGCAGATAAGGCTAAGGCGATACGGAAAAGAAAGGATATTGTTGTACATCACTGCATTGCAGCATTTGCAGTTTAAGAGTGATGAACTTCATGCGAGTTATGAATGCTGCACGTTGTGCAGTAAACAAGAAAAAGAAGAAGGCTGAAAGCAGAGCTGTTTGAAGAACTGTATCCTGACAGCGAAGTATGAAGCTAAAACCGCTCTGAAAGGCGCGAGAAGAAGAAGAAGAAGATGAGAAGGAGGATCCCTTAAAGCTCCTCTAATTCTACCAATACCCAAGACGTCTGGTGTTTTCTTGTTCCTCATCCCCGCACTCTCGGCGGTAGGTTCCCTCGCTGGTGGTGCTGCAACTCTTGCTCGAACAGCCAAGAACGCGCAGAACTCCGAAGAGCAGTTAGAAGGGGCAAGAAGACAACCACTTGATGGAAGCCAGAGCCATCGGGAAAGGACTATACTTGAAATCGTACTGGAAAGGGCTTGATGTATCCATAAATTAAAAGAAAGTCCGTTAGCAGTCCTACAGGATCACAAATGCTGCTCTTCTCAAGTTTGTTAGAAAAAATTCAACATTCCGAGATTCCATGATGTGTTTATGCGGGATACATTACCGAAGACTATGTGGAAAACTGATGAATGTGCCATTGTAAATTTAGATGTTGCTGAAGGTCCTGGCACCCACTAGGTGTCACACGTCATGATAAATGCGGATACGTCTACTATTTAGGCTCATTTGGTGACCTGCAACCGCCGGAATGAATACAGCGATACTTCACTCACAGAAGACGTGCGCTCTACAATTATCGGAGCTATTAAGACTTTAATACATACCTCTGTGGACATCTGTGCATCATGTTTCTCTTGACATTCACAAAGAAAAAGAAGCATGCTACTATGTAAGGAAGAGCTTAAAACATTCCTTCATCAGTTGAGGTTGAGATGTAATGTCGTACAATTTGACGTTAAAAGAACGATCATCTGTATTGCGTGCAAATTACTTCCCTCCAGTTGATTTGAGCATTGGTGTTTGAAGTATTGCATTGATTGGACTAGAGCCGTACAACGGTATCCCAAATATCACTGAGACTTACAGCAAACTACATCTGGATATTAATGGTGAAAAAGGCATTGTGGAAATAGAACCGGGCGCATACGATATCGACGATTCAAACGAAGTCTTAAAATAGTCTGGAAAATTTATTGAGCTACATGCAAACATCAATACACTTAAATATGATATAAGGACTGTAAATGCAACGATTGACTTTAGCCAGAAAGGTTCAATAGGGCTTATGGGGTTTCACAAAATGACATGTTTTGAAGAAAGATCCAAGTAAATATTACAAGTCAGATCAGGCTGTGGATATACTGCCCGTCAGCACAATCGGAGTGTTACGTTGCAACGAACTCCTATCACAACGACCGTCAGATTCATATTATTTACGGATTCTTCCCCTGAGCTGCAACGAGGTACAAGACTGTTGAAACTCCTTCCATTGCAATATACCTTCCAGTGACAGTTCAGACACTGGACTATTTGGAGTAGCGTATTGTGAACCAGAATAATCAACTTGTTGACTTTCGTGGCGAGGAAATCATTGTACGATTACATCTAAGCCAAGATCGGCACACAGTACAAATCCACTGCACGCAATCCATCGCACGTCACTTCGGCGCGGAACCGCAAAGTGATAACACGTGCCAACTACGAGTTTCTTAAATCAGTTGGCTTGAAACCTCGCAATGATGACGTCACTCAGTATAACCAGTTCAGTAGAGAATGATGAATTATACTTCAGAAATACTTCTCACATAAACCTTACACTTCAACCACATTTAACAAGAACGGTGAAATTAGGATTGTCCTCCAGCACCAAGAAGCGCTGACGCTTCCATGCAAGAGTTTCATATATTTGGAGGGGTCATTCAATGAAACCGACGGCGAATACAGTGGGAGCCAAGTTTACACGTAACGCCTTAGCATCCCTGTTTCAAGAGATACGCTATCAACTCAGTTGGTCTGAGATCGACCGTGCACACAATGTGGCATAACATCAACCCTTAAAGCATATGTCTCTACATCAACCACGGATTTCAGTGCTTTAGAAAATGCGGGATGATTCATAGACGATCCGAAGGATAGAGCAGTTGCAGAGTACAAGCGATTTACTGCATGCATTCCTCTAAAAGTGTTTATGGGTTACTTTTAGGACATGAGACAGATTGCTATAAATGCTAAACAGGAACTCACTCTGGTGCGGAGTGCGACGGATAATAACTCATACATTAAAGGAGCTCAAGAGGAGAATATGATCACAATTAGCAAGATAATACGGAAAATACCACACATTAGTGTATCAGACGAGGAGCGTTTGAAGCTTTTAAAAGACCTGAATTCCGGTACATTTCTATCACTAGGATTTCTCTCTTGGGAAGTTTTCGAGTAGCCAGTGTTACCGACTGCAAGCAAACAAACATGGGGTATTAAAACCTGTTCACATCTACAGACGTCTACATTCATCATACTTGATTTTCAGACTGACAAAAGCGGGAATATATCTAATGATTCCACTGCATTCGACAACTGCAAGTTAACTAACGCCAGAGTCTGCGTGAATTCAGAATTCTACACATATGCAGTGTGCGATTTCTGCTTTTACCAGTGGGGGGATGTCTTAGGGGGTTAGTATAATTATATATGTTACTAGCTTGGACCGTGGCGTTACCCATGGTTAAACAGTTATTTATAAATAGATGTTAATGCCGAAACTCACTGTTCACGCGTATGCACTATCAGAAAAGCCATCCCTTGTTATATCTTTAAAAGTACATTATAGGTAAAGCTTATTTACAAAATCATCTACAAAAAGTAAAGGCACATTTGTGAAAAGCTGTACTTATTCTGGTGATAGAAAAACATGCATTATTTTTCTACGTAACCTCCCTGGACTTCAATGCAGTTTTCCCGACGTTTTACGAGTTTCTTTTTTATTTCATCAGAAAATACGTTTTTCGGTTGCATCGGTGACCAATTTTGCACCGCAGCAATGGCGTCTTCATCACTTTCAAATCTTCTTCCATGCAATGCTTTCCGTTAAGGGTCCAAACATGTGAAAATTGCTTGGAGTCAGGTCTGGACTGTATGGTGGATGTTCCAGCACCTCGAATCTCAACTCTTTTATTGCGTTGGCTGTCCGTTTGGCAGAATGTGGGCGAGCGTTATCTTGCTGCAGAATGACACCTATTCACAGTTTTCCACGACGTTTGGATCTGATTGCAGGTTTTAGTTTCGCACGCAACACATCACATCCACCATACAATACAGACCTGGCTCTAAAGCCTCGTCTACGCTGGGGCGACGTCTTGCAACATTGTGGCATGCTACGGAAATGTGGCGTGCGTCGTCTTGTAGCATGCTACAGCAGGCAACATCTTACGGCGTATGTTGCATGCGGCAGGTTAATTTATACCAAAGCAGCAGAATTTGTGCCACACGTGTGTCGGTCTTGCGGTATAATGGATGATAAAGTGATCGCAGCGGCGGCCTACTTGGTACTTGCACATGCAGTTAACAACGGAAATAAAAACCAAAGGAAAAGAAAACGGTGTTGGAAGAGGAGAGTATTTAAAGAAGGTCCATGAAATAGTATCCTAAGAACTAGAAGCAGAAGATGGTGCATTATTTAGTAATTTCACGAGAATGTCGACTGAAGACTTTAATTACTTACTGCAGTTAACTACACCTCTTATTGTAAAGAAAGATAACAACTGCCAAGACAGTATTTCACCAAGAATTCTATGGGCCATCACATTACGGTTTTTAACCACTGGCGATTTATACAAGTCACTAATGTACTTATTTAAAGTATCATATTCTGCTATTTCCCTCATAGTGCCAGAGGTATTTGAAGCTTTTTCATTAGTGTTGAAGAATTACACAAAGGTATGCACGCAACATTCAATATTGATTTCATTTAAGTGATGTTTTATTGGCATTCTTAAGCAAATTAAAATGGATATTAAAGAACTGTTAAAAACCCTTCTTTCTAAAATCGAATTAATTTGAGCTCTTCTGTTTCTGTTTGAAAAAATTCGTCACAATTATTATTGTCCACATATACAATTTCACAGCTAGGTTTAGCAACCAATGTTTCGATGCTCGGAGTTTGCTGTTCATACTCCCCTAAGGGCGCTTTAAAAAGAACATTTGAAAATATGTGCTTGACATATGTGGGAGGTACTTGTTCTTCAAGAGATACATTGCCGTCATCTTTTGATACTGTGTCATCAGTCTGAAAAAAATAGGGAAAGTAATGAGTATGTTTAACTTTTCAGATTCCAAAGGATGCTGAAGAATGGCAGAAGGTAGCAAGATTTTTCGAAGTGAAGTGGAATTTCCCTCTCTGCATAGGGGCCATACATGGCAAACATGTGCAAATTATGTGTCCTCCGAATACTGGAAGTAAAGTGAATACATCAGCTACAAAAAAACATTCTGCATTGTCCTTATGGCAATTGTAGACGCAAATTACTGCTTTCAATATGTAAATGTTGGATGTCGCAGGGACAGAAAGAGATGGAAGGAGGAGACTGACTTAGAGGGGGAGAGAAATTGACCTTAGCGAAGGGGAGAGTGACGGAGGTGATAGAGGAGAAAAGCAGATGGACAGAGAGAAGGGCAGAAGAAGATGGGGAGTGGGAAAAGAAGGAGATGGACATAAGGGGAAGGTAGAGACATCCGGGCAATGCAGAGTTTACTTACCTCATTTATAAAATTAATAAATCTTCATATGTAGTTAATTAACAACTTTGTAAATGATTCATGTAATATACGATACTCAAACTATACTAAAATATGAGATGAATAAAATGTAAAATAAAAATTTTGGTTTTGTTTTGTGCTTAACTTTAACACTCTGAAATTATAAGTGAATGTTAATTTGTTAAATCATCGTATTACGACAAAGCCACAGCAAAGTGTGGCCGGTTCAGCTAGTACTAAAGTGTATAATTGTCATTTTAACTTAAAGAGTTTAGTTGAAGGACGAGATGAATGAGACTGCTCCTGAAGATTCGAGGGTTTGCCTGTTGGTTTGTCGATGGCACAATGGTGCTGAGAAGCAAGGCTTCTTTTTCTTATCCACTTTGATGCAAATTTTTCTACATCGAAGCAATGCAGTGGAGGTCCATTTATTGAAATGAGAAGTAGATTTGAAAGTGTCGGAATTTGTAAGTGATTTCTCTGATCAGTCAGTGTTAAATTCATGGCACTAAATCCGCGTTCACATTCAGCCGTAGATATAGGTATAACTTCGACTGCTTTCAAAAGTTCCTTCACAGAATTGGGCATGTGTTGAGAATTTTCTCTATAGATTCGAATATCTTTAACTAGTAACGCACACGTGCATTCACGTAATTTAAAATCCACCTTATCACACAAGCGAGAAATTGACATGTCAACGTAAAACATCATCATCTGAAGGCCATGTATCTGAATTTAACACGGCTACACTCGAAAAGAAATCCAAGTCCTCAAAGCGGTTTTTTATATTGTCTACCAAAGACTGAAAAAATTTCTTCCGAAATGTCTGAAATGTGTTATATTCATCACAAGTTGGTTCTTTCATTAATACCCCTTTGAATGTGCGCTTTTCCTCCATCTCTTGTACTATCATCCTAATTCGAGGCGTTTTCAGTGTTTCAAGAGTTCGTATAGCCACGTCAATTTCCTGTTTTGCTTTAAGGACTGAACAATTTCTCTTTTGCATAAAGAATGATAATACTTGCAGAACTTCTAGGGTCTCATAAAGCACAACTAATGCCATTACAAGCAACCACTTTGTGAGATGTTTTAGTAAACCTTCAAATTTAGATCTCTCCTGAGTTGATGACTAACCATCATGTCTCAGTTTTTCAAAAAGATGGACAAGAGAACTGTGACTTTCAAGAAAAGCTCGAACAGCATTAAATGAGGAAGCAACCCAACGTACGCGAAAAATACGGTCTAGTTTTAATGGCTGCGAGGATAATTCTTGTGAAACACTTTGTAGTAGTCTCTGATTTTTGGGACTTCGAAAAAACACAGAATATAAGGAATCTAGAAAAACCTGTATATGGTATACATGCAGGGATGGCTAGAGGACAAATGTAAGGATGTAGAGGCTTATCTCACTAGGGGTAAGATAGTTACTGCCTACAGGAAAATTAAAGAGACCTTTGGAGATAAGAGAAAGACTTGTATGAACATCAAGAGCTCAGATGGAAACCCAGTTCTAAGCAAAGAAGGGAAAGCAGAAAGGTGGAAGGAGTATATAGAGGGTCTATACAAGGGCGATGTACTTGAGGACAATATTATGGAAATGGAAGAGGATGTAGATGAAGATGAAATGGGAGATACGATACTGCGTGAAGAATTTGACAGAGCACTGAAAGATCTGAGTCGAAACAAGGCCCCCTGAGTAGACAACATTCCATTGAAACTACTGACGGCCTTGGGAGAGCCAGTCCTGACAAAACTCTACAATCTGGTGAGCAAGATGTATGAAACAGGCGAAATACCCTCAGACTTCAAGAAGAATATAATAATTCCAATCCCAAAGAAATCAGGTGTTGACAGATGTGAAAATTACCGAACAATCAGGTTAATAAGCCACAGCTGCAAAATACTAACACGAATTCTTTACATACAAATGGAAAAACTAGTAGAAGCCGACCTCGGGGAAGATCAGTTTGGATTCCGTAGAAATACTGGAACACGTGAGACAATACCGACCTTACGACTTATCTTAGAAGAAAGATTAAGGGAAGGCAAACTTACGATTCTAGCATTTGTAGATTTAGAGAAAGCTTTTGAGAAATGTTGACTGGAATACTCTCTTACAAATTCTAAAGGTGGCAGGGGTAAAATACAGGGAGCGAAAGGCTATTTACAATTTGTACAGAAACCAGATGGCAGTTATAAGAGTCGAGGGACATGAAAGGGAAGCAGTGGTTGGGAAAGGAGTAAGACAGGGTTGTAGCCTCTCCCCGATGTTATTCAATCTGTATATTGAGCAAGCAGTAAAGGAAACAAAAGAAAAATTCGGAGTGGGTATTAAAATCCATGGAGAAGAAATAAAAACTTTGAGGTTCGCCGATGACATTGTAATTCTGTCAGAGACAGCAAAGGACTTGGAAGAGCAGTTGAACGGAATGGATGGTGCCTTGAAGGGAGGATAAAAGATGAACATCAACAAAAGCAAAACGAGGATAATGGAATTTAGTCGAATTAAGTCGGGTGATGTTGAGGGTATTAGATTAGGAAATGAGACGCTTAAAGTAGTAAAGGAGTTTTGCTATTTGGAGAGCAAAGTAACTGATGATGGTCGAAGTAGAGAGGATATAAAATGTAGACTGCCAATGGCAAGGAAATCGTTTCTGAAGAAGAGAAATTTGTTGACATCGAGTATAGCTTCAAGTGTCAGGAAGTCATTTCTGAAAGTATTTGTATGGAATGTAGCCATGTATGGAAGTGAAACATGCACAGTTAATAGTTTGGACAGGAAGAGAATACAAGCTTTCGAAATGTGGTGCTACAGAAGAATGCTGAAAATTAGATGGGTAGATCACATAACTAATGAGGAAGTATTGAATAGGATTGGGGAGAAGAGAAGTTTGTGGCACAACTTGACCAGATGAAGGGATCGGTTGGTAGGACATGTTCTGAGGCATCAAGGGATCACCAATTTAGTATTGGAGGGCAGCGTGGAGGGTAAAAATCGTAGGGGAAGACCAAGAGATGAATACACTAAGCAGATTCAGAAGGATGTAGGTTGCAGTAGGTACTGGGAGATGAAGAAGCTCGCACAGGATAGAGTAGCATGGAGAGCTGCATCAAACCAGTCTCGGGACTGAAGACCACAACAACAACAACATGGTATACATCTGCTACATCATTCATAACATCGTGGACAGCTAATTCCATTTTGTGGTTCATACAATGAACGACAGTTAAATCCTTATGTGAATGACTACGCAGTAGAGCGGCTACGCCTTTGTAAGGGGCAAGTATTGTTGAGGCACCATCTGGTGTGGTACCTACAAGGTGTTTCTTTATTACATAATTTGTAATGCCATACCTTTCAAGAGCTGCTAACAGTGTGCTGTAAATGCATTCTCCTGTCCCACTTTCTAATTCAACAATGTCAAAAAAATAATTGCAAGCAATTCCCTCAAAGGTCAAACGTAAATATATTATTAAACAAGTGTTATTGGAAACCGTTGTACTTTCGTCCATCATGATACTGAAGTTTGTACCCGATTCTACAAGGAAGTGAGCAAGATTCTTTTTCATTTCTTCTCCTACGAACATAATGATATTTCGGCATGCATGGTCAGAGTGAAGCATATTACCGACTGATAAACGATTAAGCTTTTGTAGTTCGATTACTGCAGGATACGATTTGAATGATAATTTCTGTTTAGCTATTACATATGCAGATCTGAACAACGAAGCAGTTGCGATTACGTTTTCTTGATGCTGCTTTCCCCACAACTTTGCATTTCAGTGACGCATTTTTGTAAACTTTTCTTCTCTTTTATACTCGTGTTTTCTACGCACTTCATGTGTGATTTACACTTTGCCTGATCCCCGATTTTATCATTTATTTTTTTGGCGTTATTAGCAGGAACACCAGCTAAAAACGCGTTATCGATCCGCACACGTTCACTGCTTTCCACCTTAAGTTCACAAACTTGTGAACACACTGTGCATATTACTAAGTTTTTGTCATTTACGGGCAGCCACGCATTAGTCTTTCGCCAGTTTTGAAAACGTGATAAGGTAACACAATTTCCTACTATAATTCCAAGAGTACTGTTACTCCCATTCCTACCTTGAGACGTGTCACAGTTTTCAGTCACCGGAGATTCAGTCTCTTCCCCTGTATTAGCACCATCATTACCGTTTTCTTTTTTACATTCACTGTCTATTTTAACTCTTTTTAGCACCACTGTTAGTATCCTGACTGTCACGGTTTGTACACGTATCAGGTAATGCACTGCTCTTAAAGATATCAGAAATTTTCCTTTGTTTGAATGACATCCTGAAATTCCGTAGTTCTTACAGGCCCGGACGCACTCAACTCACTAATGAAGCTACTGAAGCGGGAACGTGTGAAGATCGCCGTGTGTTTGGCGCACGCGCGGCAAAGAACGAACGGCACCAATTAATTTGGAGTACGCGATGCTGGGGAGCCTGTGTTAAGCTCCACCCACGTGGTTCGCGGCTAGCGAAGTCAGACTGTCCGATCCCGTCTGATCAGTACCGTTGCTCACTTCGCACCACTTTGTGCTTTCGTCCCTGTTAGTCCGCGTCATACCGTTGCCAAAAGGTGGCCTAACGGTAAATGTTCGCACAGGTACCGGGCCGGTCGCCACCCTGTGTCAGGGCCCGGGGTGGGAATTTCACCCCCCCCCCAGCTCACCCAACTCCGCGGTACGACTGCTACGGTATCACTGCCACACTACTTCCCTCGCAAGCTCGCAAGTAAACGGATGACGCATCTTAGACGAAAGCAACAATGACAACATGTTAATGATGATTTAGTTCTAAATGTTTTGAAATTCTTAACTATTACATAACACTTTTTCAAAATTAATAAGCAAACATATTAATATTATTAATAGTAAGACTGTATTAAAAACTTTCAGTGTTCGGCTCCACAAATTTAAATTATATTTAAAGATTTACTCCAGTGCATGGGAAATAAACATCCAAGGTTGGGATGCATAAACTAAAACCAGAGGAGGGGATGCAGATTGGGGGAAATCCCCCCCTCCATACCCCTCCCCACCCATCCACCCCCCCCCCCCCGCCACCCCTTGCAAATCGCACACTGCCCATATGACAATTTACACCTGCAGTGGGATGAAATTTGTAGTCTAGCATATGACATGTATGCTAGGTATCATGTTTCTTACTATGAAAGTGCTGAAGAAGGGGTTGTCTACTCAGTCCACAGAAGCCATCACCGATTATCGTAATAGGCCGCTCGAAACACAACGAGATAATTACATCTGCACCAGATGTACGTATTGAATTTAAATCTTCTGCAAATTTCCTGGAACACACTGCCATGTATGCTCTAGTTCCACATGACTGTGTGATCAACTACCACCCGCTCACAGGCGTTGTGCAACGAGCTGTATAAATGAACAGGTGCTGTGCCATACTTAGAGCATTCCACAATGGCATATCAAGATGTAAACATCATTGCAGACGCTCCGGGTTTCTATGATGGTGAGTGTAGACAGTTCATATTTAAAGATGTTGCATTCGTAGTGTACAGAGAAGATGTCGTAATAATAGAGACATTCTCAGCAAACAAAGCGTCGCCGAGGTCTTTCCAGGATGTGAAGTGCGTTGGAATTCACTGAGATGATCCTGGCATACCATATAACGATATGGTGATGTCGCGTCTACTATTCAACCACACAGATACCATTATCTACCTGAAGGGGTAGGAGAAGATCTCGTGAATGCATCGAATCCTCATGTTTGTTGCTGTTCAAGACTTGTAATTGTACGGGTGCCCTGCTCTCCATTGACTCAAGAAGAAGAAGAAGAAGAAGATGTAAAATTACTTTTAGGCTGGATGAAATATAAATAATCTTTTACTTTAGAACTTCTGTGTTCTTTTTTCAACCCTGTTCCAGCTTTGACAGTGTTCATTTTTAACCAGATACTACGTCTGTGAGTTTCATCAAGCACCAGAGATATAATTTTAGACATGTGTGCTGTATGTCTTTGGAAGTGGACACGGTCACATGCCTCCTGCTCCCATAACCCAATTCGGGCTGCACGATAGGGATAATTCCACGCAGCCATTCTGTATATTTTGCTATCATCCATCTTAAACTTGATCTCCTTTATAGCACTCACTCTTCAGCAAAACTAATGTCATTTGTGAACAGACAGCCTTATATATATATATATATATATATATATATACATACAGGGTGAGTCACCTAACGTTACCGCTCGATGTATTTCGTAAACCACATCAAATACTGATCAACCGATTCCAAATACCGAACGTGAGGAGAGGGGCTAGTGTAATTGTTTAATACAAACCATAGAAAAATGCACGGAAGTATGTTTTTTAAAACTAACCTACGTTTTTTTAAATGGAACCACGTTAGTTTTGTTAGCACATCTGAACATATAAACAAATACGTAATCAGTGCCGTTTGTTGCATTGTAAAATGTTAATTACACCCGGAGATATTGTAACCTAAAGTTGACGCTTGGAACATCCGACGTTCAGTTGCGTGTTGTAACAAACACGGGCCACGGTCGGCGAACAGCATCTGCAGGGACATGTTTACGGTGACGACCGTGTTTACGAGTGTGGCTGTAGTGCACTGTTGTGATTTGGTCTAGCTGTCGCAGTGTCCGCATGTAGCGCTTGCTGCTATTGTTATTCTGCATTCGTCTCCGCACGCAGACCAACTGTAGTACACCGTGTTACCAGACGTCTGTGATAGTGTAGCGTTGTAGGAACTGTGACCATGGTGTATTCGAACTCTGAAAAGGCGGAGATGGTACTCATCTATGGCGAGTGTCGACGAAATGCAGTTGAAGCCTGCAGGGTGTATGCAGAATGGTACCAGGACAGAGAGCATCCAACGTGCCGCACATTGCATAACATCTACCTCCAACTGTTATGCAACAGGTATGGTCGTAGCACGCAAACGGGTCCGTAACAGGCCCGTCACAGGAGAAGCGGGTGCAGTTGGTGTGTTAGCTGCTGTTGCCGTGAACCCACACATGAGTACACGGGACATTGCGAGAACCGGTGGACTGAGTCAAAGTAGTGTCATGCGCATACTGCATCGTCACCGCTTTCACACGTTTCATGTGTCGCTACATCAGCAATTACATGGTGATGACTTTAATCATCGAGTGCAATTCTGTCAATGGGCATTAACAGAGAATGCGTTGCAGTTCTACCTGTTTACCGATGACGCGGGTTTCACAAACCACGGGGCAGTGAATCTACGGAACATGCATTACTGGTCCGTGGACAATCCTCGCTGGCTCAGACAGGTAGAGCGACAGCGACCGTGGACTGTAAATGTATGGTGCGGAATCATTGGTGACCACCTCATTGGTCCTCACTTCATTGCAGGGGCCCAAACAGCTGCAACATACATCGCGTTTCTACAGAATGACCTGCCAACGTTGCTCGAAAATGTCCCACTGGAAACGCGTCAACGTATGTGGTATCAGCATGATGGTGCACCTGCACATTCCGCAATTAACACTAGGCTGACCCTCGACAGGATGTTCGACGGGAGTTTCATAGGACGTGGAGGACGCATAAATTGGCCAGCCCGTTCTCCTGAACTTACACCTCTGGACTTCTTTCTGTGGGGTACGTTAAAGGAGAATGTGTACCGTGATGTGCCTACAACCCCAGAGGATATGAAACAACGTATTGCGGCAGCCTGCGGCGACATTACACCAGATGTACTGCGGCGTGTACGACATTCATTACGCCAGAGATTGCAGTTGTGTGCAGCAAATGATGGCCACCACATTGAACATCTATTGGCCTGACATGTCGGGACACACTCTATTCCACTCCGTAATTGAAAACGGGAACCACGTGTGTACGTGTACCTCACCCCTCATGGTAACGTACATGTGCGTCAGTGAAAAAGACCAATAAAAAAGTGTTAGCATGTGGACGTAATGTGCTGTTCCAGTCTCTTCTGTACCTAAGGTCCATCACCGTTCCCTTTGGATCCGTACGTAATTCGGTGCTCTCCGATACACACGATCGAACAGCGGAGGAGTGGTACTCAAGCGTCAACTTTAGGTTACAATATCTCCGGATGTAATTAACATTTTACAATGCAACAAACGGCACTGATTACGTATTTGTTTATATGTTCAGATGTGCTAACAAAACTAGCGGGATTCCATTTAAAAAAACGTAGGTTTGTGTTAAAAAACATGCTTCCGTCCATTTTTTTTATGGTTCGTATTAACCAATTACACTAGCCCCTCTCCTCACGTTCGGTCTGTGGAATCGATTCGTCAGTATTTGATGTGGTTTTCGAAATATATCCAGCGGTAGTGCTAGGTAACTCACCCTGTATATATATATATAACATTACAGGGGACAGGATTCATGTAAATACTGACGAGAAAGACGTATAGTGACAAATTTTTTTCGTTTATTCAGTTGACACAAATATAACACACTTCTTGAGGTACAATATAATTCTTGAGGCACAATGTAGTTTTTGAGGTACGATATAGTATTCTTGAGGTACAATTTCACTCTTATATTCCAGTTCAGATACTTTTACCTTACATACTACAAAATCAAGAATATTTTTTTACAGTTTTTTTTCCAATAACACTGGAATTTTTTTTTAAATCCACGCTAAAAACTAATGTGGAGATACTTGCTTTACTACAACTAAATTCCACAGTCCCAGTAGCATAGCTTTTACAGTAATTCTGGTCGACTGTGCTCACTTAGAATCTAAATTGAACAGCCCCAATAGTAAAGATTTTTACAATAACAATTCTGATGGACTGTGAGCTACATCGATATATATACACTTAAAAATTATTCTTACTTAGATGGCTAACGGTAGGTAAAAAACCTAAAAAATTATTCCATTTACCAGACGCACATGGTGCTTAGAAATATATGTTGACAGTCTGCACATGCATTGCATATGAACAAATAAATGAATATAAAAAAATTTCTTTGTGTTTATGGTTTTTAATATTTTGTGTAGGCTTTTTTAACATTTTTCTCTCACACACATGGTGTGCATATAAATACATTTTTCTTTTACTTTTTTTATATTTTTTTCCACACTTGGCCCATGTGTGTATATACACTTGAATCCAGTATACACAAATATTTACACGACACACACACACACACACACACACACACACACACACACACACACACACACACACACAAAATTACTTACACTATGAAATAGGGTTCTACTACTGCTCTGCAGACACACTCTCTCTCTCCCTCATTCTCTCACTCTCACTCAATCAGAGTCTACCATCCCATCTCTTGCTAAACATGAGTAGTGTGTGAGTATTGGAGAGTTTCAGTCCCCTCATCACAAATGAGCCTTTTATCATCGTAATATGACAGGCCGATTTTAGACTACACCACAGTGTACACCTCATGTGCTCTCGACTGGATTCTGGTCTGTCGTACCATATCAGGCAGCTGTAGTGAAGCACCATGAACACCACTGCACAGGCACTGCTTATGGTCTTCGATAGAGAGGACTCTCAATGCCATACGATGCGCATCCTTATCCCACCTCTGGGTGGCACCTTCCAATGGGCTGGCCGGAGTGGCCGAGCAGCTCAAGACGCTACCGTCTGGAACCGCGAGACCGCTGTGGTCACAGGTTCGAATCCTGCCTCGGGCATGGATGTGTGTGAAGTCCTTAGGTTAGTTAGGTTTAAGTAGTTCTAAGTTCTAGGGGACTGATGACCTTAGAAGTTAAGTCCCATAGTGCTCAGAGCCATTTGAACCATTTGGAACCTTCCAGTGCGGGAGTGCATGCATGTTTGATCACAGACCTACAAACTCCACATTTGGCAATCCATTCGCCTCGTCCTTCATAAGGCTGATAACCTTCTTATTCTGTGGGGCATCAGTTTTGGGGTGGAGCCTTCTTGTGGAACTCGCTCTAGACAGAGCGGCAAATAGGCGTGTGCATCATGCAAACTAATAGGGCATTTGAGTTCTGCCTCCACCACATGCCTTACATCAGAATCAGCTGCCACACCCCCCATGATTTTTCCACGTAATCCCTTGCATTCGTCTTCGGTCACCCATGATTGCTGCTGGCGTGTCCATATAAGTTAATTATGCCCAGATACATTATGTAACTTGAATCAAGGAATACATTGGACGTGTCACTCATCCGTGAGCTGTTTGCCTTCACGTGTCTATGGACACATTGGCAAAGTCCTCCCACGCTGAAAGAAAAGAAGCATGTCAGTATTGGTCAATAATTCAACACTGCACTTCGTTTTCTTGAGCACTGCGTCCCAAGATGACCCAGGTGCCATGTAATAAAAGACGGGATTCAAACAGTATGTGACCATGCATAGACTTCAGAATTTCTCAGAAACTTCTGCAAGAAAGCACACAGTTGTGTCCACGTAAAGTTGTACGTCCTCTCCTAAAGTGGACATTTTGAATTCTTACCAGACTTTTGTGGCCAGCTCATACCTTGCATCCATTATGGCGTTGCCTGTAAGATTTCTGGAGAATGCAGTTATGTTGGGTAGTTTGCTTTCATTGAATTTCGCCATGTTATCCACATACTCGTAAGGAAAAACCCCTTCCTAGTCACAAGCTGAAATGTGTTCTGGTCGGGAAATGCAGCTTGAGGCAGAGATTCAATGACTTTCAGGAGTGTTGCCTGAAGAAACGTAGCCTATCAAGGAAGTGGAGCATAATTTTTGGCGTCATTCATTTGGAAGATCAAATGCATTTCTCGATGTTCTCATGTACAAAACTGATCTGATTCTACTCCCAACCACAACCATACAAGTGCTCAACTAGACAGTGACCGTCATACCCACTTAAATTATGGAAGTCAATGGGTATGTGCCTTGGTAGCTGGTACTTCAAATTGCACACAGAACTGTCAGTGGTATTTATGAGGAGCTCCCACTTTTCTGTCTAACGGCAGCTCACAGATATAGCAGTCAACTGCATTATTATACAAATCATCATTCTCCTCCGATTGGGTCAAGGGGAACGTTGTCGCTGTAAAGCTTATCAACATCCGATGAAAGTCTTTGGAGCTCATTGAGCAGTCAAACCACAGGATTATCCCTGACATAAGATTTGTGGTCGTTAAGACTCGAATCATAGTATAATATTACTGGTATTTAAAAAAATTTAATATTATGTTAACCACTTTTGCTGCTGGCAATTCTTCTGAAATGCGAAAATAGTGCATAGAAAATTTTTACTTCTTTATGATGGAATTATATTTCGCAAACCAGCATCATATTCCCTAATCAGACCGACAAGAACGTTGACTGAGGGCATTGTTTAAAGGCCATCACCGATCTCAAAATTATGCAGTTTGTGTAAGTATTGGAGCAAGGGGGACACGAGGACTCTCTGCATTGTTGCCAGATGCATTCAAGATGCCAGCAGTGACGTTATCCAAGATGGTGTCATGTAGACTTGGCAACCGCGCATGGCCTCATCCAAGATGGCAGCCATGACGTCATTCAAGAGGACGGATTTTGGCAGGAAGTTTGAATTTTGGTGCCTCGCCCCCCTCCCCAAGAAAAATGGCGGGAAGTTCAAATTCCAACAGGATAATGCACCGCACTACGGTTATCTCTACTAAGGTCAGAAAATCGCGGGAAGATAGCTCACTTGGCCTACCTCCACTAACCTAAGTCACCCTACTGCCACCTCTTCCTATGAACAGGCACCAAGTTTGAATTTTAGCAGTAAACAAAGGTTAATTTGCATATCTCTACTAAGCTAAGAAAATGGCGTGAAAGAAAGGGCACTTGCTGTAACATCAGTCACCTAACCACCACCTACTCCTAAGGAATTGCGGGAAAAGGACTTGCAAATAATTCTTTATTTAATCATTTTCATGCAGTAGGGCCATCCAGTGTGTTCACCATGAGACCTAGTGTACATGGTCAGCACCAGAGGTTGCTCCCATCTGTCATGTAATCCAAGATGACGGCAAACAGTGCGTTCACCAAGAGCTCCAGACTCTAACTGACATAGTACACAGTACCAGCACCGGAGGGCGCTGTTGTATGTGACGTCATCAGATGATGCGACTATCGTTATTCAATATGGCGACATACATTGTGGTCACCACGAGGCCTAGTACATATTGACACCATCAGAGAGTGCTACTGTGGAGTTAAAATGAAGTTTCGCAAATGCCACACCCACCTACACTTGGAAGGAAATACCATTATCCTCAACCAACCACCACGTCCCCTTACCAACCCATGTTGTTGGGCTAATGTAACGTGTACTAATGTGTACTAAAGTGTACTAATGTGCACTAACTTGTACTAATGTGTCTATGATGGACATAAGTTTTTATTTTGAAAGCATTGACTCCACCACGAGACCTTGGGTCCGACTGACCTAATACACATTACTGCCACTTGAGGGTACTGTCATCCCTCCTGTGACCTAATCCCAGATGGTGGCCTGTATGGGTAAAATGGTGCTAAAATGACTCAGGTTGAGCTGGGCTGCTAAGGAAGCAGCGCACACTATTTATTGTGGAAAATTTTATTTAGCGATGTAATATATTTGTCACACTGACACAAAACACTCGCCCTTACATGCTTGGGGTCAGAGTACACAGTCTGCAGACACACAAATAACTCCTAATTTCCCTGAATAATTTCAGTACAGACCTGAAAACTGTTGTTAAATAATTCTGCACAGTGATGTGTAGAAACACTCAGTACTCATAAACTGTCCAAATAACGGATATCACAGCCTACAGACCTGCTCACAAATTAATGCAATCAATGTGGGCAGGCACCTCCTACCACCCCCTGTAAAGTAGAGTGCAGAGGAGATTAGCCGCAACCCTCGCCAAGTGACGCAGCTGTCAGCTGTCAAACCACACACAGCTACCCTCAAGCATGAGGTGGCCACATCCCTTACACACTTGACACCTGACAAATTCCTATCCACATACGTGTTCACCTGGACACTGGTGCAGACGCCCCCGGGGCGCGCACAGCCGCGAATCGACGCCAGACGCATGTGAAAGTTCCCCCTAACGGAACATCTGAGGTGCGTTCAGCCATGCGTACCCACGAAATGTCTGCGTGGCGACTCGCCATCTAAAATTTGCTCAATGTTATTCTTATGTCACATGGCTTTATAAAAAATAACAGCTAGGTCGACCTCTCAGCAATTGTATACTGTCCCAGAAACAGTTAACGCTCGCTTTCTTCACGTCTCAGCTTGTATGTACAGAAATTCTTGCACTAACAGAACCTGTTCTTGAAAATAATGCCTAATGCACTCTTCCCAGCGCTCCGAACGTGATTCCCTTCTTGCTCTCAACATATGCAAATGTTCTCACCGCTATGTAGAGGTTCCTATATCCCAGTACAAAGGATGTAAACGAATAGAGCATTATGATTCGCTCTTATCGAATTTACCTGTAGAATTACTGATGCCACCGTTATCGAAGCTCCTCAGCCTTTTTTTCCTTCCGCGGACAAGATATTCAGCGGTTATTTTACACAGATCAACATATTACAACGACAACTAAACGTCGCAAAGCGCCATACATATCGCCAAACACGGGAAGACTCTTACTCAATCCCACTGCTCCCTCACCGAGGACAGGAGCTTGAATATTAGAACGTGAAACTGACCTACGACCCATCAATATATCACCCCGTAGCCTACATAACGTCAAATACGTGAAGAATCCTACTCAATTACTGTGCTCCCCCACCCAGGACAGGAGCTTGAATATTCGTGCGCAAAACCGAGCTCCAACTCAGCAATATATCACCGTGTACTGTGTCTATGTAGTAAACGTAGAGTTCATATTCTCTGCCAAACAAAATCATCCCTTTTACATCATAGCACCCTCAGTGGACCAAAGTCACACTCAGAACTGTTCTACAAATTCGCGATCGTTATCCCTCGACACAAATGCGTTGCTGTTTCTAATCCGAACCTGCTTCCCTGCTTCCTCGCTTTACTACTCACATCGGGGATTACAAGGACATGCCCATTTTCAGCATAATATTATACCACCTGGTGATCATCCCTCCGAAATTATGGCTTCGGGTGCTGAGTTTGTCACACTGCAGGTACTGGTGTATGTCCCGTATTAAAGTTTTGGCTCGCTGGCATGTGTATTGGCCCAGCATCGATGGCGATGTTGAGCGCCTTGTCCGTGGGTGCACTGTGTGTGCGCATCACCAGGCAAGCAAGTACCCCTCAGTCGTTTACACCCTGGCCTGTGCCTCGCCAGCCCTGGGATCGCATCCATGTGGACTTTGCGGGCCGTTTTTGGGGTCCATGTGGTTACTCATCGTCGATGCCTACTCCAAACACCCATATGTTGTCCGCATGAGATCCACCACCACGGAGGCCCTGGCCCAGGTTCTCGCCACTGATGGCCGCCCACACATGTCGGTCTCCAAAATGGTCCCCAGTTTACGGCGTCCTCCTTCCACGACTTCTGTGAGGCCAATGGTATCAAACATATCCATAGCCCCCCTTTCCACCCTTCGTCAAATGGCGAGGCAGAGAGGCGAACCGTGTCAGCCCTCACCCCGTTTTTGAGAACCTATCGTACTACGCCAATTGACGGATGCAGTCCGGCAGAGCTCCTCCGTGGGCGACAGCCGCGGCCCCTGCTCCATTTGCTGCTGCCGCCCTCCTCCCGCCCCCACTGCCGGCCCTCGCAGCGGTATACCCCTGGCACGACCGTGTGGCCCCGCGAGTACGGGCGCAAGGCGGATTGGACACCCGCCACGGTCGTCGCGGCCCGTGGGCGGCGTGTTAAGTCAGTGCAGACGTCGAAATGGTTGGAGCGCCGCCATCATAATCAGCTCCGCCCTCGTGCTGCCACGGGCTCGGGCCGCCGCCTCTTTCCCTACCTCCTTTGGGTACGGACAGACCCCTCGGGTCACCGCCCCAGCCCCCGGTTGCCGTCTCTCCGCGGACCTGCCGCCGGCCCTCTCAGCCTCCGGGTGGATCGGCGGCTCCATCCCCCGCCCTGGACTCGGGATCGGCTGTCACGGATACTTCGGGGGTCCCTTCCTCCACGCCAATTGCGGTTGATACGCCCAGTTCCTCTTGCCACTGCCGCCCACCTCGGCACCGTCCGCGGCGTTCCCGCCCCCACGCGCAAGTTTCAGGGGGGAGGGATCTGGCACCGCGCGCCGCGGAATTTGAATCCGCGCCAGACGTCGTGGACGTCGAAGACACGTAGAGGTCTCTGCACCGACGCGCCGTAAGCTGTGGCGGCGCTCGCCTCCTGGCCCGCTTTTAGTGTGAGGGCGCCACAGTGGAACATGTGATTCCAGCGGCCAAAAGCGGCGCCCCCGATAGCGTACTTAAGCGCTTGCCTTTCGCTGAGCCAGGAAGTCTAATCTCGAGTATGTCTGTTGACACATCGCCTCTTGTTAGGCAGCTTACTGACTTGATCTGTGTACGACTGGACGTGTCTGTTAGGTTTTCGTGTGAATCTGTTGTTCGATCTTACGGTTGTTTGTTCTGTCCTTCGTTGGTCGTGTCCCTCCTCTCCCGTTGTGCTGTTGTCCGCGGGTCACGCCGCGCTTTACGTCATTTCTACCCCGCGACCGTCCCGGTCGCAGTTACAACAGCTGCGGTCACCGCAAGGAGCTCTCTTGGGAGTCCAGTAGTTTGTATCCGATGCACCAGTGTTTACTGTAACTCTCGATAACTCCCAGTAAGAACGCGAAAGAGAAATTTCGTCGCAATTGAGGAAAACAAGATCCATTCGATCTTTTTCCGAAAAGAAAAACTCGGCTGAGTTCGCCGTATTAAACCACTCCTGGAAATCCATATAGTTTGTAGTTGAAACAGCGTGCGTCTGCCTGTGACACTCGAACTATCTCAGTAAGGATGGGACATAGAAATTGTGTCGCGATTAAAAACTACAGGCCACATGCAGGCCTTTCTCAGGGAGACTAACACGGCTACTATCACCCCATGGAGCACTGTTGGGAGTCCAGTAGTTTGTATCCGATGCTCCACTGCCCACTTACTGTAACCCTCGAACACTCCCAGCAAGCACGCGACACAGAAATTTCGCCGCAATGGAAACGAACGTGCTACACGACTGCTGCACTCGCTGTATTGCACCTCTCCTGGGAGTCAAACAGTTTGTAGCTGATGCAGCACTGCTGCTCACTGTAACCCTCAAACCATCCCAGTAAGGATGCGACACAGAAATTGCGTCGCGATTCAAAACTACAGGCTCCATGCCGACTTTTTCCAAGAGACTAAGGCGGGTGCAGTCACCGCATGGAGCCTCTGTTCGAAGTTTAGTAGTTTGTATCCGACGCACCACTGCCCGTTTACTGTAACCCTCGAACACGGCCAGTAATGATGCGACATAGAAATTGCGTCGCAATTGAAAACAACAGGATGCATGTCGTCTTTTTCCGAAGAGAAAAACGCGGCAGCGATTGCCGTATTGAACCTCTTCTGGGAGTCCAATTGTTTGTAGCTGCTGCATGCACTGCTGCTCACTGTGTATGTAAGCTGTATGAACAAAATATGAATCACATTAACTAACAGTAAACACTCAAAAGATGACGTAAATGTATTTTGGAAATGGTTTGTCTTCTGTAATGCTGATACTGCTGGTCACGGTCAGTTTTGCCCAATACTATGTGCTCTGGCCATGCTGCACCTGCTGCTATCTTCCTGACATTAGAAAATGGCAACAGTGAGCATCTGTAAGAAGTGATTCTATGCATGTTATGCCTCATTGTTTCAGTTTTTGCCGCTCGGTGGCACCATAGTTGGGCCGCAGTAGTCGCGTTTGGAGAGAAGTTTAAAAACGTCCAAGTTGGCAGGCAGTACCAAATACAAAAGTTAGAAGGAGATTCAAAACAAACCTGCTTCTCGGCGTACTATAATGCAGAAAATTTAGAAGTCAAAGTTTGAAGATGGCAGTAAATTCAAGTAAATTAAAGATTTCAATGTTGGGAAATTTAAAAAGAACTGCTGGGAAATTAAAAAATCCAGCTAGCTGAGTTAAGTATTATACCGCAGCCCCCCTCCTTTCATTTCCCAACTAACCACAGAGAATTATTGAAAGAAGGCATCCTGTCAATGTAGTTTTTAAAATACCCACCCCTCCCCTCTCCCCTCTTCAGTTCACCCACACCTCCACCCCCCTCTCTGCCCTCCTGTTCTCATCTTCACCAAAGTGAAGTACAGTGCTGCTCATCTCCAGTGCAATATTAAAATACCAAGATGACGAAAAGAGAGTAATTATCTGGCTTATGCCCTCTCCTCCCTTTCCTCTTTCCAAGCAATGAGAGTGTAATATTAACAAATAGCCCAGCTGTGATAAAGGGAAATTTAAAACACTTTTCCCCTCCCCTTTTTCTGTATTTCCATACAATCATATCACCTTATTAAAAGTCCAAGATGATCTAAGAAGACCAATTGTGTGGTTTATAATCAGAGTCCGTTTCTTCTCAACCACTCATAGTGCAATATTAACAACCCAAGATGATGAAAATAGACCACCTGTGAGCCTTATACCCCACATCTCCTTCAGTAAAAGCTAGAGTGTACATTAAACATAATAGTAAACGGGGAACGCTATACGACGACACACTAAACACTAAACGGTAGATGCTAAGTAGTGAACACTAAATGGTAATTACTAAACGCTAAATAGCAAACTTTAAATTCTAAGCGGTGAATGCTCAACAGTTGACAGTCAACGTCAACCACCTAATGGTGAAAGCTAAACACCACACACTGAACGAAAAATGGTGAATGCCATAAAGTAAGCACTGACTGCCTAAAGGTAGTTGATAACAATAAACGCTAAATGTCTAATGCTAATCGCCTAACAGCAACTGATAAACAACAAGAGCCCAATTCTTTATGGTGAGTGGTAAATACTAACCACTTAACAGTAAACCATAAATGCTATATGATGAACGCTAAGAGTCTAATGGGAAACGCTAAATGGGAAATGCTAAATGGTATACACGAGATGCTTAATGGTGAATGCTAATCTCAAGTGCAATATGCAAATATATTACAAATGTCTACGAAAAGTTGTGACGGATAAAGATATTATTTAGCTGAATCAGTGTATGAAAAGTGAAATATGATTGTCAATCCAAGTAAACCTCCGGTATAATGTTAAAAAGTGATTCCAAGGACTACATTATGCATCATTGACATACAAACATATCTCTGTATTTCTCACATCATTAAGTGCTGTACACTTTACCGTTGTCTCTCTTTGAAAGTAATCATTTCTTTTCTCACACACAACATCAAAATTACTTTATTTTTTAATATATTGCAGACGAACAAGGGATGGGAGCATAGTATTTAAACAAATTTAAAATGGTGTCAAATTATAATATTTCCGATGTATGAGTACACTTTCTTCTACTGTCCTCCCTACATACATTCAGCCACAGTTTAGTGTACTGTTTGTATAAAGCGTTTATTTTGCATTTTGTTTACGACCTTCCACTAAGGAAGGGATTCTATTTGTGTTTATCTGCTCTGCATAGTAACTAACAGTTCTTAATAAAACTTTACGCAGCTTTCGTGTTAGATTTCTTAGTGTTTTCTTGATCGTTTAGAACAGAAAGCGCCCTAAAACCGTCTTTTGTTTGTTTCGCGGCCGTTAGCCACTAGTCACTTGAATCAGCAGTTGTCTTGTGACAGCCAGAGCGAGAGCACCAGCAGTAGCGAGTACTGTTTGTACAAAGCGTTTTTGTACTTATTTGCTGCGCTTAGCTTTTAAATAGTTTTTCTGGGAAAACCTAGCGTAGTTTTCGCGTCTCGTATTTCAGTGAGTGTTTCTTGATTATCAGAGTAGCTCATCAGAAGATTATCTTGGGAATTTGTCACCGTATAGAGTAGGGTAAACATAGTCATGTGTAGGGACTGTGGTTGTTGTGAGCGGACGCAAGGAGAATTGGCCACTCTTCGGGGGCAGGTGGAGGCTTTGTCTGTTAGGCTCATCGAGCTCGAGGCGCAGGCGTCGGCTCGTAGTGGCGTTGGGGCAACCGTGGTGAGACCTATGCCTACTTCAGTGGCCTTGGAATCACATGGAACCCCTGATGTCACTACGTCTTCCGGCAGTGAGCATCTTACCGGTCAGCCATCACTCCAGGGTGAATGGCGGACAGTGGTGGGCTCGCGCGTGCCTGACCGAAAGGCGAAGGTGGGATCTGGCCGCGTGGCAGCTGCCTTACCCCTTTCCAACAGGTACGGGGTGCTTCCTAGTGGTGATGACATCGTTTCCGAGCCACCACAGGATGCCTCGCCTGTTGGGCCAGTGGCCGATTCTACGGCAAGGTCCCGACAGTCACAGAGGGCTGGCCTATTAGTTATAGGGAGCTCCAACGTTAGGCGGGTTATGGAGCCCCTCAGGAAAATAGCGGGTAGGTCGGGGAAGAATGCCAGTGTGCACTCGGTGTGCTTGCCGGGGGGTCTCGTCCGTAATGTGGAGGAGGCCCTTCCGGCAGCTATTGAACGCACTGGGTGTGACCGGCTGCAGATAGTAGCACATGTCGGAACGAATGACGCCTGCCGCTTGGGTTCTGAGGCCATCCTTGGTTCCTTCCGGCGGCTGGCTGATTTGGTGAAGACAACCAGCATCGCACGCGGAGTGCAAGCTGAGCTTAATATCTGCAGCATAGTGCCCAGAGTCGATCGCGGTCCTCTGGTTTGGAGCCGTGTGGAGGGTCTAAACCAGAGGCTCAGACGACTCTGCGACGATAATGGTTGCAAATTCATCGACCTCCGTTATTGGGTGGAGAACTGTAGGGCCCCCTAGACAGGTCAGGCGTGCACTACACACCGGAAGCAGCTACTAGGGTAGCAGAGTACGTGTGGCGTGCACACGGGGGTTTTTTAGGTTAGAGGGACCCCCCCTTGGGCGAAACGATAAAATACCTGAAAATACCTGACGGCTTACCAGAGAGGACATTATCATCGTTGATAAAGAACGTCCGTCCACAGAGACCAAAAACAGGAAAAGTTAACGTAATATTGGTAAACTGCAGGAGTATCCAGGGCAAGGTTCCTGAATTAGTATCTCTTATTGAAGGAAATAGTGCGCATATAGTATTAGGAACGGAAAGTTGGTTAAAACCGGAAGTGAACAGTAACGAAATCCTAGACACAGAATGGAATATATACCGCAAGGATAGGATAAACGCCAATGGTGGAGGAGTATTTATAGCAGTAAAGAATTCAATAATATCCAGTGAAGTTATTAGCGAATGCGAATGTGAAATAATCTGGGTTAAGTTAAGTATCAAATTGGGTCAGATATGATAGTCGGATGCTTCTATAGACCACCTGCATCAGCAACCGTAGTAGTTGAGCGCCTCAAAGAGAACCTGCAGAACGTCGTGAAGAAGTTTCGTGATCATACTATTGTAATAGGGGGAGACTTCAATCTACCAGGTATAGAATGGGATAGTCACACTATCAGAACTGGAGCCAGGGACAGAGACTCTTGTGACATTATCCTGACTGCCTTGTCCGAGAATTACTTCGAGCAGATAGTTAGAGAACCAACTCGTGAAGCTAACGTTTTAGACCCCATAGCAACAAATAGGCCGGAACTTTTCGACTCCGTGAATGTAGAAGAGGGTACCAGTGATCATAAGTCAGTGGTTGCATCAATGACTACAAGTGTAATAAGAAATGCCAAGAAAGGAAGGAAAATATATTTGCTTAACAAGAGTGATAGGGCACAAATCGCAGAATATCTGAGTGACCACCATCAAACGTTCATTTCTGAGGAAGAGGATGTGGAACAAAAATGGAAAAAATTCAGAAACATAGTCCAGTACGCCTTAGATAAGTTCGTACCGACTAAGGTCCAAAGCGAGGGGAAAGATCCACCGTGGTATAACAATCATGTACGAAAGGTACTACGGAAACAAAGAAAGCTTCATCATAGGTTTAAGAGTAGTCGAATCATAGCTGATAAGGAAAAGCTGAACGAAGCGAAAAAGAGCGTAAAGAGAGCAATGAGAGAAGCATTCAACGAATTCGAACATAAAACATTGGCAAACAATCTAAACAAGAACCCTAAAAAGTTTTGGTCATATGTAAAATCGGTAAGCGGATCTAAATCCCCTATTCAGTCACTCGTTGACCACGATGGCACCGAAACAGAGGACGACCGAAGAAAGGCAGAAATACTGAATTCAGTGTTCCGAAACTGTTTCACTGCGGAAAATCGTAACACGGTCCCTGACTTCAGCCGTCGCACGGACGCCAAAATGGAAAATATTGAAATAAACGATATCGGAATTGAAAAACAACTGCTATCACTTAGTAGCGGAAAAGCATCCGGACCAGACGAGATACCCTTAAGATTCTACAGTGATTATGCTAAAGAACTTGCCCCCTTTCTATCAGCAATTTATCGTAGATCGCTGGAAGAACGTAAAGTACCTAGCGACTGGAAGAAAGCGCAGGTCGTTCCCATTTTCAAGAAGGGTCATAAATCAGATGCGAATAATTATAGGCCTATTTCGCTTACGTCAATCTGTTGTAGAATAATGGAACATGTTTTGTGTTCTCGTATTATGACGTTCTTAGATAATACAAATCTCCTTCATCATAACCAACATGGATTCCGCAAACAGAGATCATGTGAAACTCAGCTCTCCCTATTTGCCCAAGAAATTCACAGTGCCGTAGACACTGGCGAGCAGATTGATGCCGTATTCCTGGACTTCAGGAAGGCATTTGATACGGTTCCGCACTTACGTTTAGTGAAAAAAATACGAGCTTACGGAATATCGGACCAGGTTTGTGATTGGATTCAGGATTTCCTAGAAGAAAGAACACAACATGTCATTCTTAACGGTTCAAAATCTGCAGATGTAGAGGTAATTTCGGGAGTACCGCAGGGAAGCGTGATAGGACCTTTATTGTTTACAATATACATAAATGACTTAGTTGACAACATCGGTAGCTCCGTGAGGCTATTTGCAGATGACACGGTTGTCTACAAGAAAGTAGCAACATCAGAAGACTCGTACGTACTCCAGGAGGACCTGCAGAGGATTAATGCAGGGTGCGACAGCTGGCAGCATTCCCTAAACGTAGATAAATGTAATATAATGCGCATACATAGGTGCAGAAATCCATTCCAGTACGATTATGCCATAGGTGGTAAATCATTGGAAGCGGTAACGACCGTAAAATACTTAGGAGTTACTATCCGGAGCGATCTGAAGTGGAATGATCACATAAAACAAATAGTGGGAAAAGCAGGCGCCAGGTTGAGATTCATAGGAAGAATTCTAAGAAAATGTGACTCATCGACGAAAGAAGTAGCTTACAAAACGCTTGTTCGTCCGATTCTTGAGTATTGCTCATCAGTATGGGACCCTTACCAGGTTGGATTAATAGAAGAGATAGACATGATCCAGCGAAAAGCAGCGCGATTCGTCAAGGGGACATTTAGTCAGCGCGAGAGCGTTACGGAGATGCTGAACAAGCTCCAGTGGCGGACACTTCAAGAAAGGCGTTACGCAATACGGAGAGGTTTATTATCGAAATTACGAGAGAGCACATTCCGGGAAGAGATGGGCAACATATTACTACCGCCCACATATATCTCGCGTAATGATCACAACGAAAAGATCCGAGAAATTAGAGCAAATACGGAGATTTACAAGCAGTCGTTCTTCCCACGCACAATTCGTGAATGGAACAGGGAAGGGGGGATCAGATAGTGGTACAATAAGTACCCTCCGCCACACACCGTAAGGTGGCTCGCGGAGTATAGATGTAGAAAAAAAAAAAAGATCAAGATTTTCACCATATCCTTTCAGAGTCCATAATACTCATCATTTCCGTCACAAAAGTTGTGCCATGTTACATTATTTACATATGCAGTTATATCTGTGACATAATATTAATGTGATGTCATTGTTTTTGTATCCCGCTTGGAAGGCGGCGCGTGGCTCTACTCCTTAAAACTGAGAAAGAGGCCGAATGAAACGAAGCGAGTAGGAGCAGGGGTGGTAAAGTACGTCGGTACTGCAAGTAAAGTAAAAGAAGTTTTCACTGGTGCATGAAAATATACAAGTTAATATGTATCTTTGGTACAAATGAGCACGTAGGTGCGAAGCCAAAGTCCGGATAAGAAAGTCTCCATAGTAAGCTAAGCTGAACCGATGGTTCTCGGCCGTCTGCTCTTCATGAACTGGGCGGAAGTGGAGCGGCGCTCGAGGAGCTGCACAGCGTCTCCTAGATGGCGCTGTCGTCCGTGTAGATCGTCCGCTCTCGTAGTGCCAACCTACACTGTGGCATCGGAACTGTCGATACCACAAATGTCAAAGTTATACATTATTTACTTCTCGCTAAAGATCAAAATGTCTCCAAGGCCAAATGTATATATATATATATATATATATATATATATATATATATATATATATATATATATATATATATCTCTGTGTTAAGTATGTCAAATGCTGCGACCTCTGGTAATCATTTCTCTTTCCCTCCCTCTGCCTCCTTCTTGCTCACACATATCTTGGTACTTCATATATCAAACACAACTAGGCTCCTTAAACACACATGTGATCAGTAATAAGTTCTGGTTGGTTTTACAGAAGTTGCAACAAATTTTCCATGAAGTTACCCTCTGCACTACATTGTAATTTAATTTCCTCATTAAATCAATTCTCTTACATAGCTTGTGTGCATATGTCTCGTCACTAAATATCATCTCTAGATATCTTTTTTTTCTGCAAAACAATATAAACCTCTGAAACATTGTGCTCATCAGCAAGCCACATTACACGTGTTACTTACTGTCAGTTCAGCTCTTCGCCCGCCACTGCCACACAGCGATAGCAACACAGCCCACACTGAGATACCTCTGCACGTCTCACCTATCCTGATAAGATACAGTCCAGCTGAGAGGCAGAGACAGTCACTAACGTTTAATGGGAACAGTGCATAGAACGAAGAGTGTTGCTCACCGTACTCAATTCATGGATGCGTGTATAAATTTTTGTAGCTATTACCTGACGCAAACACCAGAGAATCAGATCTGGCTCACACTGCGAGTCACAATCAGACTCTAGGGGACACAAGGAGTGCACTGTTGCAGTAGGCAGAGCACTCTTCATAGTACATCACCACACCGAGCCTTGTCGTAATAAAAAGGTGCAGACAGCATCTAACGGCTCATTCTGTGTGCCTTGCGCCGTGTAGCCATAACACGTAAGCTGTATGCTCAGCTACTCCTCGACATCCGAGCACTGAGTGAAATTTCGAATGCAACGCTAACTGAGAATAACTGAGACAGCATGGCTGGGAAAAATCCACCGACACCTCTAGAGAAAGTGGGAAAACGGTGGTCTCTCCTGGTTAGATGAGGCTATGTCCAGCTTAAATACGAATCTTTCCAAACCAACAGTCTCAGTGCTTATATTCAATATATTCTCACTCATGATTTGTTTTACGTGACACATTCTGTCGGACGTTGTTTTTCCCAGTGGAATGCAGCCAGTCGACGTGGCTTGGACTCAAGTAGTCGCTGGGAGTCGCCTGCTGAAATATATTCATCCGTGCTGCTTCTGTAGGAGTCCATAACTGTGAAAGTGTAGGGCTTCGTGTGCAAACTGACCTCTAGACTATGTCCCATAACTATTCAATGTGATTCACGTCGGGTGATGTGAGTGGCCAAATCATTCGCTCAAATTGTCCATAATGTTCTTCAAACAAGTCACTAACAATTGCGGCCCAGTGACATGTTTGGGAACATGTAGCCATTAAAGTCAGAAACTGGTCTCCAAGAAGCCAAACATAACCATTTCCAGTCAATTATCGGTTCAATTCGATCAGAGGACCCAATCGATTCCATGTAAACACAGTCCACACCGTAATGGAGCCACCATCATCTTGCACAGCAGTGCCTTGTTGACAACTTGTATCCGTGGCATCATAGGGTCTCCATGACACACAAAACCTACCGTCAATTCTTACCAACTGAAATCAGGACTCATCTGACCAGGCTACGGTGTCCCACTGTAGTGTCCTACCAGTATGGCCATGAACACAGGAGAGGCGCTACACGTGCTGTCGTGCTGTTAGCAAAGGAACTCGTGTTGGTCGTCTAATGCAAAGCCCATTAGTGCCAAGTTCGCGGCACTGCACTAACGGATACGTTCGCCGTACGTCCCACACTGATTTCTGCAGGTATTTCACTCAGCATTGCTTGTCTGTTAGCACTGACAACTCTGCTCAAACGCCGCTGACCTCGGACGTTAAGTGAAGGCCATCGGCGACTCCATCGTCTGTGGTGAGAGGTAATGCGACAAGAAACTGTTTGGGATCTTTGAACCCATCATGGTTGACCGTTATGCCAATAAATATTCGATTTTTGAAAACTGAAATCCTGCAAACACATTCTAGACCATTATCTCTGGTATCAATACGCCTTATGTATAGGTTACCCATTATTTATAGTTATATACTTCTTTCTTAGGTCTGATACTAAGAACGGCGGTCATGATAATGATGACGATGTCCAAAAAACTTCAGGTGTTCTTCTGCTATTGCAGCTTCTCATGCTGTTGCTGCTCGATAATTAATATAACATTAAATGACGAAACACACATGAGTGATTAGTAATACTGTTAATAGTGAAATACGTATTAAATAAAAACAGGTATGAGTTATCAGGATATATAGGTTGTTCAAAAAATGTCGATTACTTCGAGAGGTCGTCGTATTCACCGAAAGAAGAAAACTAAATCCGATAAACATGGCTCCAGAAATACATACTTTCCGACATAAACACGTTGTTATAGGAAGGGCTGCATGTCGGTTGGTTGCTGATATTAGCACAGTTCTTGTATTGGCACTCCATCAAAAGCGTCGGCAGGGTATTATGATGTCTTACTCACAGTATCCTACCTACCATTAGGTGGTCTGCTGTCAGTTGTGCGGTTCGAGTCGTGTTGTCGGCTACGCTAGTTTTCGTCGTGTTTCTGTGCCATATTGTACACTACTGTCAACCGTGGGTAGGTATCATGGCGTTTTATCTTCTTCACTTATTGTTTACCGTTACTGTACGTACAAATGGTGTAGTATATTTACATTTTCTCTCTTCCACCACTTCTTACCAACGGAAGCCTACTACTCGACAAATGAAATGGCGGATATGATATTCTGCTATGGTTTAGCAAATGGACGTAGAGTGCGAGCCTGTGTCATCTACGCTAAAGAAAAAATAATAAAAAAATCCATAGTACAGAGTGCTCTCTGAAACTCTGTTCAGCAGACTCTGTTCATCAGACATTTCAAACGTCTGAGGGACTCAGGTACCCTTGCACATCGGAAGACTCATAGTGGAAGGCGCTGCACAGTACAAACGCCTGATATCTTGTTATGGAGGAATGTGTGCTGTGTTTGGTGAAAAACAAAAAAAGCACCATATTATCGGCGTGTGACGATTGACAACAGCAGAAGGCGAGTTTCACTCTCTTATCTGTGGGGTAATTCATGAATAATTGCTATGCTCTTATCATCTACAGCGTGTTCGGGACCTAAGGCCACAGGATCATCATAGTAGACGGTGGTTCTGTAAATGGCTTTGCAGAAGTGTGCCACAGATCCCCTGTCCACATCCAATATTTTATTTACCAATGAGACACAGTTCGTAAGAGATGGTGTTTTGAATTTTCATAACCGTCGCATATGTGCAGATGTAAATCCGCAAGCATTTCAGGAAAGAGAGCATTAACACTGATTCTCAAACAATGTATGGGCTCAAATAGTTGGCTATAGATTAATGTGCGACCACGAAAGTTAACTGGGGCACATTATCTAGAACCTTTCATTAATGTATTGTCTACCTTGTTGGAAGCTGTACCAGTGCAGTAACGATTATGAGTATGCTTCATGCATGGTGGCGCACCAACACACTTTAGTCACAATGAGCACAGACATCTGACGCAGACATTCCAGAACCGCTGGATTGGTCAGGGGAGCCCCACACCATGGCCTGCTTGTCCCCCACATCACCACCCCCTAGACGTTTGGTTGTGGGAAAACTTGACGTACGAACATTAGAGTGTCGCATTTTCAATGCATGTGAGTAAGTAGAACAACAACTGGGTGTACTTCAGAGGATGTGTCATTCCTTGCAGAGGGCAGAGGAGTAAACTGTCATGAATGTACACACACACATACACACACACACACACACACACACACACACACACACATATATATATATATATATATATATATATATATATATATATATATATATATATATATATATAAAACATCGAAACAGTTGGTAAATTGATTTATTTAAACCCCTTTACCACAGTTTCAACGTTCATAAAAACGTCTTCTTTAGAAGCAAATATTGAGAATGTAAACACGTTAACAGTGAAAACACACACACACACACACACACAGATATATAATGTCTATGTTTAAGTTGCACCAGTTCATTTAAAATGGCTCCATCTTTGTAAGTACAATGTTTAAAATGCCTCTAATTCATCTACTAGATGAAGCCTATAACCTCTACCTCCTTTGTGCAAAAGTCTTAAGTCTTCTAGTTTCTGTGTAGTGTTTTACAGAAGACTCCCACTGTCATTAACGTAACAGAGAAGTAGCTTGAGCTTGCTTAGGACTAATGGATATATCATTTTCCCCGTCAGTTAAGGCTAGTGGCACTTTGTTTCTTCGTCGTTATGATGTAAATATATTTCTAGAGGTTTGTTGTTTACAGTTTTTCAGCTATGTTCTTTTTATGTGTTATACTCGTTTTACCATCTTCACCACCTACCACTATCCCTCCCCCCTTCCTTTTCCTTTACCCCACTCAACATCTAACTTTCCCACCTTCCCTCTCTTCCCCTCATTACGACCCTGGTCTTTTCGCTATTGCTTCTATTTGCAATATCTCACAGTCTACGTAATTCGTTTATACCACAGTGACCTTTTTAGATGGTAACTTATTATCTGTTTCCTAAAAACACTCAACAGCCCAAACCATATAAAACATCGCTTTATGTAAGGCAATCGGTTCCGACGGACGTTGCTATCGTTTTCAGGTCTGTGTGAAAGAGCATATACATGGAAAGTGTCTCATAATATGATTTAAGAGACAACATTTGTGATAAACGTTTGAGTTTGGCATTACATAAACGGGAGTGGAACTGTAAATTTGCATATCTTAAATTTTTTTGTTTTGAAACTTGCTTATTTTATGTTGCGTGTCACGCGAAGTAGTCATGTTTATAAAAATCAGCACATTATAAAAGGCTTGCCATAACTAAAATATTTAAAAAAAACATAGAGCATCTTTAACAAATGGCCATGTTGCCATTACTTTTATATATATATATATATATATATATATATATATATATATATATATTGCCATTACTTATATATATATATATATATATATATATATATATATATATATATATATAATGGCAACATGGGCTTTTTCACTATTTAGATTACGTCAAGCTTACTTAAATAATGAGCTGCTGTGTTCTGCGTTCATGTGATCTAACAAATATATTACATCACATGAACGCAGAACACAGCAGCACATTATTTAAGTAAGCTTGAAACATGGTATAAGGTACACTTGACCGGTAACATTGCAAAAGATAACATTTGTAAAGCGTCCTACATTCGCTAAGTGACTCTTACATCAGCACCGTGTAAGAGACTGTAAATAATATTCTTTTCACATTTAGATTTAACTACTTTAATGAGTGACCTTTACGAATAATAACAGTTACAAAACTGCACTTTACTTACAACTGAATCACATTTTTATTCATATTTTCCAATTCGCATGTTATTACTACTGCATGCATAATAGAAAAATTAAGGTATTTACTTTGCAACAGTTTACTTCATTTTTGTTGTTGTCGCGCATCCATACCGCAAAGCAACAGTTGCGAAAGCGCACAGGTCCATTGCTGCAGGTGATGGTGAGGGAGTGGGGCGAGAGTGGGTTTGGTAGGATACATCCTGAACAATGATAGAGTAGCACTTGCAGTGCATAGGTTCAGTAAATACCCTCAAACTACAAAATACGTACAAATCTTTCCAACTAGTTTATTGTGACCTTCCAGTATAATTATTCACATACAGCTATGTGTAAAAGCGTAGAATGATAATATTGTGAGCCTGGTGAGACTAGAAACAACCACAGTTCAAGCATGCCACATAGATAATCGTCCTTTAGATGGACAGAGTTTTTCTTCACAAAAGTTGCTATAGACAGGCGCCAGTCGTATTTTGCTATGTGGGGCTGTGCATACTTAGGTGTTGTACTGCAATGTAGGAAAATGTATATGGATATGTATGACAGAGAAATTATCACATAAACAGCAGTAAGTGACCAACCATGACAAAAACTAATAGTACCTGTTATTTATGTTATGCAGGTAGCAACATGGCTGCTTTTCTATTTCTGTGTTTGGAGTACAATATTTCTAAGAATAATGATCTTAGCATAGTGACAACTTGGGGTGCATATCATTTCTGCAGTGGGTAACTGCAGAAGGGTAATTAAAGGTATAACTAAGAAGTCCCATTATATTTGTGCAAAAAGTCTCAAACATTAAAAACATAAGATTACACTCATTTAAGATAAAGAGTCTTGGTAGATCTTTACATTGTGAGAAATGTGGTGTACTCATAATATCAATGTACATATAGTAACATTATGGATACTAGGAGATGGTGTAATCTAACAGCTGACATAGCTTGTCTCCCTATGTGCAATCAAATTTTCTTTTAATTTTTTTAGAACATGGCAAATTACTGACATAAATATACAATAATAACACCTTACGTTATGGGACCCTTCCTTACATCCCGCTGTTGCAAATGGATGTTACACCACGAGACGTACACAAATTTGAATACAGCGAATACAGAGAACAAAATTGTGCTGATCGAGGTTTGAACACAGTCCAACCCTTGAACACTTAACCACGACGCCGCAGCTATAAATATTCGCTGAATATTGAACTTGTTAAGCTTGGACAGCTCATTGTTTCTACTTCGCTTTTCTTAACAGTTCAGTATACCTTCTTCTTATTTTCATGCTTGATCTGGGTTCAGATTTTGACAGACTTTTCACTGGACCATCTTATCACTAAAACTGAGGGGAATGTCAGAGGGAGAATCCGTTGTTAGGTGAAGCTAGTACATAGGCTAAAAATTATTTCGATATATCTTGCTTCTCACTGGTTCACACAGTAGTATGATTTTACAGCAATTGTAAATTAGTTACGTAGATGACTTCAAGATGTAACATATTTGTAATGAGAGACCATATCAAAGAAATTCGTGTGAAACTATTACTGAACATAATAGTGCGTTGTGGTGGGTGGTGGACAAAATCCACAATTAACATTTCAAGGTAAAGGCTAAAAATGTGAAAGTGCAACATATTTTATAGGCGCCAGAAGTATTTAATATTATTTAGATATGTTATATATAGTTTAAGTAGTGTGCAACATACAGCATGCCTGTAATACAGGATAGTTTTAAAAGTCTGTACTTACGTTATGCTATGTTTCTGTGTGCCATGTGACATGAATAAAATAAAAGATAAGGGTTTTTCCAACATATGGAAGATGGTAGAGCAATCATTATCGAAAGTGCTGACGAATATTATCATATAATGTAAAGTCGCTTTCAGGCTAGTCATTTATATCATACTCTGTTACTAATTTCTCATATAAGAAAAGGCATAAAACTGCTGGTGTTAAAGGGAAGTATTAGAATACATGATTATACAGGATGAAGAAATTGTTATCTACAAATTCGAACTGCTCATTAAGAACATCACTTGCTTGTCTTTTTCCTCGGCTATATACTTGTAATTTTAAAAGAACGTCTAATTTTCCAGCTTTAGGGGAATAGCGTAAAATTTTCATGTCATGCTCTATATTAACTATACTGGGCTTGGACTCTCTTACGCGCTCACTGAAGCTAGTGGTATTATAATTTCCACTATGCTCCGCAAACTTGTGTAAAATATCAAAGACACAAAATCTTTTGCATTTACCACATTTTAATTTATAGCCACCTATGCAGTTATACTTATTCTCATGGTCTTCTATTTTATGCCTAAGTTTGACTCCTAACTTGTTGAGGTGTTGATTTTTATCCACATAACAACTTGGCATAAGGTCCAATGTAAAATGAAAACGTTTGCACAACAAAAAGAGTTTTAGGTATGTAAATGTACAGTTCAACTTCTGTTTTCTGTAATGCCAAACTAAATCTTTTATGTCAAATATTACGTCACAACTCATGTTATGAAACATATTCCATGTATGTGTGTTTTCTTACAGACCTGAAGATGACAGCAAGTCTGTCGAAACTGGTCGTCGTAAATAAAGAAGTGTTTTATGAGATCTAAGATGTTGAATGCTTTTAGCAAGTATAACAGATCACTCCTTCAGGATTCTCAAAGCAGGAAAATTCAATCAAGTTATGCCCCATCACGCACTGTAGGAACCCTATATATTACAGGATACGAAACAGAAAATAAAGGAGTGTATCCTACACATTATTTTTAACAAGGTATGTACTAAACACAACGTAACGACGAATTAAACAAGAATTTACCTTAAAAGTACGTTTCACACTGCGGAAAAGGTGAAAAGTAAATTAGAATTAATTTGGGTCAGATTGCTAAAAACAAATCTTTACAAAAATCGTCTTCTGACTGAAGAAGTAACTAGAACAGAAAATAGTTTCAAAACCATATTACCGAGAAACAGTTTAAAGGAGTCCCACGAATAATGCAGAACAAAATTAAACAGTTATCTGATCACATTACTGCCACGCATAACAAAAGGTTAGAATGGCTTTTACCTACTCTACTAAAGCATTATGATGCTCAAATAGGAACCTTTCCAACATTTGCAAGTAGAAAAGAAATATTAAAGTCAGTGGATTTTACAGACACCGAAAAAATACTTTCAGAGAAAGTTTTTCAACACAGATTATAGAATCAATGGTAAAGCAAATGAAAGAATAATAGCTGACAAAAATACCACTTAAACTGGGCTGGATAGAAAAAAGAGGTTATTACCACATCTATAAAAAGAGCACAACCATTAAATAATGAAAAAATTATAACTCGCTACAAACACTCGATATTTAATTTTAAAAATAATAAAAAACTAAATGATACCTACATATCCACATACCTCTCCAATAGGCATTATGAGTTATTTAAAGAATAATTATTAACACATTCCGTATGTGAATGGAATGTGAACGAACACTAATAAATGTTGCAATAGGACGTATTCTCTGCCATGCATTTGAAAGTGGTTCACAGACAGATTACAGGTGTGGATTTAGATTGGATAATGTGTGAGAAGTCATATTTGCTTCTTCAAATGAACTGAAAATGTTAATCAAATAATTGAGTCTGGATTACATTGTGACAGAGAGAGAGAGAGGGAGAGAGCGAGAGAGAGAGAGAGAGAGAGAGAGGGGGGGGGAAGAGAGAGAGATGAGGAGAGAGCCAGTCGGAGAAAGACATGAAATTATTACTTTGCAATAGTGTCAACACAAGAGTATAGCATTTTTTATAGAAGAGATACAGATATATGTGTGTATATAAATATGCATAACTTTGATCTTCGAGTCACTTTTTAATATTATTCCAGAGGTGTGTTAATGTACACATACAGCACTGACTTCATAGAAATAATTTAAACACAATTTTTACGCATGATAAATTTCGTAGAGGTCTGTACTTACACTCGGATATTTCAACAGTGTTTAACATTTACCACTAAGCATTTAATGTTCACCATTTAAAGTTCACCATTTATTGTCCATCATTTAGGATTTACTGTTGGGCATTTACCGTTTAGTGTTTACAATTAAGCGTTGTGTGTTTACCGTTAGGTGTTCAAGGTTTACTGTTTACCATACAGCATTTACAATTTAGTGTCTACCCTTTAGCAGTCAGAGTTAAGGGTTTAGTATTTACCGTCTACCATCTAGTATGTACCATTAACATTCAGTGTTCACTGTTTGACGTTTACCACTTAGTATTTATTGCACAGTTTGTGCTGTGTAGCATTTACTGTTTGCCATAATATGCTTAATGTCTACCGTTTAGCATTTACTGAACGTTGTGTGGGGCATAAAACATAAAACTCATCAATTTCAATCATTTTGGAATTTTATTACTTCCCTGGGATTGGTAGAAAAACACAAGGAGGTATATTATAAAATACACAATCATTCTGTACGTTAGTTGTGTAATTTGACACAATTTTCATGCTGGAAATAATGCACATCTTTGACTTCGTAGTAAACAATGAATATTTTTCGCGTTCAAGTGTAGGTTCCACAGATTTTACTACATCTCTGGTACAGCATTTAAACACTACACTGATGAGTTAGAAACATGAATGGTATTCGCGGGAGGGGGGTTTCAGGCACACAATCGATGTGCTTCCGTCATTACAATTGAGTGGAGATTAGGAGAGGAAGAGGCTTTACTTTTTACTTGATGAATGCATCAGAAATAACGTAATTTGCCACCGTCTTTATAGTATGGTTATTTATTGATAGAGAGGAGGGTCATGCGGTATAAACCAAGCAATTGATCTCTTCCCGTCATAACGGACTTTTGATCCTGTGTTATGATTCATTAGAAATATGGACTTGGGAGGATTCGGGGAGAAGATGGGGAGATATTTTTAATTTCCCATTCATGCAAATAGGCTATGTTCTCATACTACACTGTGACGAACTGGAAAGACGAGAGAAATGAGGGGGAGTAAAATACGGACTTGTCTGTTTCCATCACCATAGACTTTTAATATAGTGATCGACATAAAGAGAACTTTGCTCTGAATGGTTGAAGATACGGAGGGGAGGGAAGAGGTGAGGAGGACAGTCTTTCTAAGTTTCCATTAACAGGATGCCTTGGTTTAATACTTTCCTACGATTTCTTGGGAAATAAGTTGGGGAAGGGGGGTTGGGGAATGAAGCACAGCCGGGCTGCTCACCACACTCTGGGCCACACTGTGCTGCAGTGTTAGCGGTCCCGTGTGCCTCAGCCGTGACAGGTGCCGCAAAGCTCATCCGTTCGCAGTGTCAACAATACTGCCCTGTAGCTTACTTCTTTAGCACACAAGCTGTGCTCATCGCTACTAACTGACTACGGCTGGGTGAAACTTAAAAAAAAAACTATATTTCCCACACGAAACTTTTTCGAGGCGCAGCGATACGTAGTTTCATTTCTCCCATTCAGAATTTCGTGCTACACAGTCATTGATTAGCTTTGTACATCATTTGGCCCAGCAAGCACTAACATTTCAACCGAGAGTTCGCAGATCCTGTTCTGAGTCCTTAAGAAACGCTATTCGGCCGCTGTGATCGCTAAAATTGCCACAGAAGTACTGGGGCAGTTGACTTTGCGTTTTGTGAACGAACGACAAAAGATGGTACATCGTAAATATATAGAAAATTAAACTGTGATGGAACAGGAAGATTATATGATTAAAGGCGACTGTCATTTATTAGCCTTCCACCATATTAAGAATGAATGTGGAACCGCTTATTGATTCCAGCTCCACGATGAAACAGAAAACAACAACCATTAGTGTGATGTACCAGAATTCTATATGTCATTCCATCATATACTTTATCTATATTCATGTAGTGAGTCTCGTACGCACATTTACTCAAAGGCTTTTATACCAGTGTATTATTTTGCAGTTGGACACTGTCTTTCGTAACATAATGTATGACAAACAAATATTGCGCCGTGTCTTCGCCTAGGTCGTGGTCACCGCGTAAACATAATTGCAGTAGAAACTACAAATGGCATCGTTTATGAGATAAAGAAGACATCAAGAAGCCTTGTTGATTACAGACGGTATGTCAATGGCAATTTGCAAACTTGAAGCGTGTGGTTGGCTGAGTTTAGAAGTTAAACAACAAGTTTATTTCAACCCTCACCTCGTGCACACACAGTCTGTGGTGGTTCATAATGAAGCTAATAAATCTCTCCTACTTGGCGTCTCGGTTGAATACGAGATGTGGTCCTGCAGCAAGGCATACTTATCGCTCCAGGTGACCACATACCAACACGGCAGCGATGTTCCTACGCTTATGACGGTCCACTAAGCACAGGAAGCAGAGTTACACGTTGTTCGCTGCGGCTTCCTTTCTCCAAAAGTATGATGTGGTTCCGGAAGGCGCCTGAAGGAATTCGGTTTGTGTTGTCCATCACTGAATTACCGAGTGACTTTTTGCACACTACTTGATTTACAGGTAGCCACAATCCACAAAATTCGGTAGCGATCTTCGTCATCAGCATGCTCTAGACAGCGATCTCAATGATATATCAGCGACCCACAGTCCGGCCGCCATGAAAAGGGCAGGTCTGGACCGTGCAGTCCATCCTTCTTCGACGGCTGGTAAAAGGTGTGACGTCAGACCGGTCACTTACTGCGCCGCACTGTTTCATCGCCCTCCAGTACAGCACTGCCTTTAATGTACGGTGACCACACGTCCCGTATTTTACGGGATCGTCCCCTGTTTAGCTTGAGAGTCCCTTTGGCGCCACAAAGTACATATGGGACGCATGTTGTCCCGTTTTTCATTAACCGTCCCGTACATTTTGAAATACTGTGTTATTACGAAATGAGCAGCATAACCAAATGGAGAACAAATGTGGTCATACCCAAGGGACGAAGAAAATGAATGCCTTGATTAAAATAAACTGGAGGAGGTCTCTCATCTTCAACTTCCTTGCATCTCAACAGGAGTTTCCAGCTCGTCACTGAATTTCTGCTAGCCCTACCTGGCACTAACGCTACTACATAAATGGTGTTCTCGATCGCAAACACTTGACGAACCGGACAAAAGAAGAAGTTTAGTGTGGAAACTGTCAAGAAAATAACTATAAGTAAGAAAGTTCCATAAAAACACGGGAGAACTGCCGGATATCAGTAACGTCCTGCCATGATACTTCGGCACAGAGTCTTCTGGTCATCTTCAGGTGAGTACCACTGTAGTAGTACTGCCGAGTACGCGCTGAGCTCCGCTATTTAAAGCCATACTGAGGTGACATTGCGCATGCGCTGCTCAGCGTGCGCGTTCATAACAACTCCGTGCGCTGCGCCTCACGCCCTCCACGGCGAAAGCTTGGCGTGTCGATATCAGGTCGATTTTCATATTTATGCAGATAACTACGTCGACTGCGAAGTATCTCTATAACAGGATTCCAGGCAGAGTTTAGCTGATAACCGCTATCTCGATTGATGAGAGTCTCGTTGTCAGACAATCTTATTTCCACAGATTCACTGATAATCGAGCTTCAAAAGTTTGATGTATAAGCCGAAACTTTTGTGTCATTGTAATTCGTGGAATAGTCTGTGGAAGTACAATGTTCGGCGATTGCAGACTTGGTGGTTTAGAGAAGGCGAGTATGCCGTTGGTGTTCCACAATGCGTTCCTGCACAGTTCGTGTTGTTTGCCGCATTCACACGGAATTTTGTAAACACCTGATTTACGCAGACCCTGGTCGTCATTAACGGATCCCACCAGTGATGAAATTTTGGAAGGAGGGCGAAGATAAATCTCACTTGATACTTTCGCAATATTCTGCCTATCTGTGAAGAAATATTCGCAATAAATGGCAGATAAGCAATCGACCTGAAAGCCTCTGCCTCTTCCTTGTTCCGTCGTTTGTAGGTCTTCATCACTCTGCACGGCTTTAAATAGCGGAGCTCAGCGCGTACTCGCCAGTACTATTACAGTGGTACTCACCTGAAGATGGCCAGAAGACTTTGCGCCGAAATATCGTGGTAGGACGTTACTGATATCCGGCGGGTCTCCCGTGTTTTTATGGAATAATCAGTACGCTGGGAAAGCTTTAAACATCACAGAAGTAAGATACATTTTCAGGATTATTCATGTGCTGATTTTTATAAATTTCTGCTTGAAAATGTATAAAATTCCTGAATGACATACATCATCATCATCATTAGCATCATTGCTTAAGACTGATTGTGCCTTTCAGCGTTCAGTTTGGAGCATAACCCCCTTATAAAATTCCTCCATGATCCCCTATTCAGTGCTAACATTGGTGCCTCTTCTGATGTTAAACCTATTACTTCAAAATCATTCTTAACTGAATCCAGGTACCTTCTCCTTGGTCTGCCCCGACTCCTCCTACCCTCTACTGCTGAACCCATGAGTCTCTTGGGTAACCTTGCTTCTCCCATGCGTGTAACATGACCCCACCATCTAAGCCTGTTCGCCCTGACTGCTGCATCTATAGAGTTCATTCCCAGTTTTTCTTTGATTTCCTCATTGCGGACACCCTCCTGCCATTGTTCCCATCTACTAGTACCTGCAATCATCCTAGCTACTTTCATAATGACATACATTCTTCTGCAAAATATAAGAAAGAAACATTTTCAGAAACTATCTACTGAAGATCTTCCAGACCCATTGCGAGGACAAAATAAGTATCCTATGTAGTTAATTTTCTACCCTAGTCAAGGACTTAGTTATATTAAAGTGATATACTGTGTTTGCATGTCGCAACAATAAAACAGTAAAGTATTTACTCGATTAGTAATGCAAGGTATTTTGTTCGATGATCTGTGTAGTTGTTCCGTAAACCAAGTAGTTTGACAAAAATCTAATATACGCAAAATGTCCATTCATTTCAGCTTTTAAGCTGTGTCCAATATATTCATTTTGGAAATCTGGTCAGCCTCTTTTGATGGTCCATCAGTGTAAGTGAGCGAGGCTGCACAACGGTTAGCGCACTGGATTCGGAGTCGGGAGGACGAAGGTGAAAATCTTCGTCTGAGCATCTCTCTGACTTTCCTAAATTACTTAAGACACACGCTGCGATGTTACTTCTGAAAGGCCGTGGCCGGTTTTGTTCCCCTGTCCTGTCCTAGTACGACCTCGCGCCACATCTCCGATGACTCCATTATCGACCGGTCATTAAACACCAATCTTCCTTGCTCGTACGATCATGAGGAAGAGAAATGACAAGTAAACCATTTAAAGTAACATATTTTTATTTCTAGATGAGTCGTTAACATTTGTTAATAGCAAACAGTGGTTATGTCCCAGATTAAGAATGTAGCCCAGTTCGACAGCCAAATTCATCCACGATAGGCAGGATTGTACTAGACATAAAAGTTTTGAAAACACCACCGGTGAAATCAGCGAACAAAATATAATCGTTGGAATAAATCATAACAGTCTAGATCGCAAGGCACGTTTATTAGAAGTTGACCAGTCTAGATCATCATGTGATCGTCTTCATACCTACAGCCATATTGATGGACAATCTCCTTGTGGAGCAGGAAGCACTGACTGACGATAGGCAATTGCTGATTGTCGTCATTCAGCGGGTCTTGCTCCACACACAGGAATCGTCCATCAATATGGCTGTGGGTCTGAAAATGGTCGTGTGATGATCGAAACTGGTCACCTTCTAATAAACGTGCCTGTCACGGTTTATTACGAAGCGCTAGTTATAGCTCTACTGGTGCCGAAACTTCTCATGCGGCATTCGACTACCTCCGTCTCTATGCTCATCTTCAGCCTCCAACATGTGTTTGTGTCCCATTGATAAACTCTGTCCTTCAAGTAGCCACATAGTCAGAAATCACAAGTGTACAAACCTGATTATCTTGTGGTCACACAATTTGGAACGATCAGCCAATGATTTTGTTTGCTCCAGATGTGTTGCTGTGCAAGCGATTGACCTCATGACCAGTGTGAGGTGGAGCTCCACCATCCACCAAAACAGTGGATTCCAAAGCACCTCTCTCTGTAGAGTGGGGATCACATGTGACTTCGTATGTCAGTAAATAGACAGAAATCTGATTTATGCAGAATATAGTAATTTGCTAAGGCTTCTTTTAACTCTTCTTAGTGGATCACACAATCAGTCGTCTATATCCATAGCGCATTTTTGTTTGAAAGAGCTAGTAAGTTTGAACTATTCAAAAGCTTATCACATACAAATCTACTGAAATACTAGAATAAAGCCAAGGGTGTTTCAAGTTGCATCTTAATACTTGGATACGGAAAATTGTTGGTGGCATTGATTTTTATCACAGTCAGGTGTAATTCCAGTTGAGGTAATAACATCACCAAGAAATTTAATCTTTTCGCTGACAAATTCTGATATTTGTAACTTAGCTGTTACTTCTGCCTTTGAAAACTTGTGTTGTGTCTTTTCGGGTGACTGTGTATCTCCTTCTCCCGTCTGTGTATGGTCAAGTAGTTCAGGATCCAATATTGTGCGCAGTGCAGTTACGATTACTTCTGCGCTTACATGTAAGCCAAGTGGCAGCACACACAACTGATAGCTTCTGCCAACGTAAATAATGGCCGTGTGTTTCCTGTATTCTTAGGTTGGTCTTATCTCCTTGTAGGAACTTCGGAAACCAGTACTAGTGACGAATGTAATTCCAAAAAATTGTGTAATTCCTCTTGCAGTATCTATGATTTTGTACAGGAAAGATAGTTTCGTTAATTGGGCTCACATCCTAAAACAAACGAACATTGCCCTCAGGTTTCGCAACTCTAACAACGGACTCTGTGGTACAATTGGTGGCTCCGTTATGTAGCACACACCATGTGTTTCATTCCATTACTAGTTGCTGTTTTCTTTGACAATGGAATGGAATATGTACTGTAGCAACAAATCTCTTCCGAATGGACACTGATGCGATATCGGTAAGTGGTTTTGAAACCAGGTCACTCACTAAATATGTGTACATGTTTCAGCACTAAGCTTACTAACTCAATGCGTGAGGCAACAGTGATAGAGTGAATTACTTTATTGACTCCCTGCATCATCAACTTGACCACTATGTGAAGACGTGGTGCTCTTTTGGGTTAAATTAATTCAACTTTTATCCCTTGGCAGTACTTACGAGGGTTTACTTTTGCCTTTTTCAAGATCTGTTGGATTCTTAGGTTGTCGACGTTCAAATGGCATTTACCCATAGAGAAGGTTATTACCGCGTTCTTCGCATGTAAAACGTCTGGGACCGAAATAAACTTGACTATTAGTCCATATGTGATTAAGAACAGGCATAATATTACTCAATTTCCTAACGTTACTTCTAGTAGTGCCTAGATGCTGAAATACTGTGACTTAACCCCAATAGCATCCAGAAGTTGATAGTTCTTGAGAGGGTTATTACTCAAACTGATGGAGCTAATATTTACCATTGTCCCTGTATCAGCTGCAATATTTCCTACTAGCGCATGTGCAGTAACCTGTGCAATTTCTTTGCTTTGCACATGACTTTTAAAGTGACTGATTACTAATTCTTCCGTGATATCATTATCGTCATTATAATGTAGCAGGTGAAGTGTATTTCCTACGATGCCTCCAGAACCAACCCATGGTCTGCATTTGAAGGCTTAATGTAACCGTGTCTAGGTTGTTGACCCAGTGTCTGAGAAATGTGGTTCGTTTGCACTACAATTATGTTTACAGTCAGATGTCTATTCCGCCAGTCTCCTTTTACGGTAAATATATGTTCCACCGTTGACTCCTACATCTCATGTCTATCATATTTATCGAGTATTTAGTGTTGCTCATCAATTCCTGTAGGGGAAATACACCTAAGGTTGTTTTCATTGTTGTCAAGGTTATTATGATAACTCTGCCGGTCGCCAGTTCCATACCCATAATAAGCCACAGAGCATCGAGTGTCACATCGTTTTCTTTTACTATTCCTTGGCGGGCCTGTATCTGTTTACAGCGAATTTTGCATATGAGACGGTCCCGACTGTGCCACTCAATGTACTGTGTTGTCTGTGGTGACGCAACTGTGTCTACGATGGCGAAGCTTGAGCCGCACCATCGTTCCGGTGGCTGTCCGCTCTTGACTCTTCTTGTATCAGGCCAAGGAAATCCATAAAAGTCGTCCCAGTACCTGGTCTTGTTTATATAATTTTCGGAATATTTATGGAGTCTGCCCTGTTTGCTGTTAAAGGGCTCTGTGCTAAAGACATTCGTAAGTCTCTCTTGCACAGAAACAGACAAATATTTTGCTAGAAATGCCTGCTCAAACTGAGCATAATCTTGCCAATTGTCAGGTGTTGTTGTGGCCCAAGGGATGTCTTCCTCCAGTATGAAACCTGTAAGGTAATGTGTGTTCTGTTTGTCCGTAAATGACCTGGGCAGTACACATTGAAACTCCTTAATCTATACAACAGCATAAACACTTTTTCTCAGGAATGAATGTTTGAAACTGCCTATGTTTGATTAAGCCTTCATCCAGTAGGACAGACGATAATTATGGCGTTATCCGCATACCATACAACACATCGATAGGAGACATACCACTATGATTTAGCTCATGCCCACAAGGCACAAGGCTAGAGCTGCCGTCTGCTCTAGTTCTAATATGCTACAAACTATTTACACATTGCTTGACGTTGGGTAATTCCTGTTGCATTTCTTGGACTTGTGACCTGTAATTCTCTCACCACTGTGGGAAGTCTCTATCCGCTAAGACCTTTAATTGTTTACTTTCTCAGTTAAGGACCTTGGCTGGACTGCCTCCTTGTGGCAATCGCTCATTCACATACTGCCGAACTACGTGTGACAGTTCAGAATCTAAACGTCCATTTACAAACTTATCTTTGTTTGGATGCCACTCGGAATTACCTTTATCATAGCTGAGTAGCTGTGATTGTAATTGCAGTTTAACATTATCCTGTTGTTCACTAGTAAATTTTTCCACTTTAAGATTTAATTTACGCACAGTCTTACCATTACGTTTGATCTCTTCAGACAATCGTTTCATTTATCAGACAATCACTGATTACATCTTTCAGTGTAGTTTCTTCAGCATTCGTTTCATTTTGTCAGAACAACATATCGTCGTTGCAGCGATAAATTTGTAACATCGGTTATCGGGGTATTACACTTTAATCTTAATTCTGATACGCCCGCCGATAGATCCACTATTTGTGTAGAAATATCATTACAAGACTCTTCATCCTTTTTAGAAATTTCGCCGATAATTTAGTGGACAATTGATCACATTTAGTTCATATGTCAGGAGAAAACTTGGTAGAAATCTCTCCAACATTTTATTACGTAATTTAGATGCCAGTTTAGTTATTATTTGAAAACATAATTGATCATATATTTCTTTTACCACATCCACTAAACTGGTCGTAGGTTGTGTTCCAAAAATGAACAGCATAGAGACAAAGTGATAACACTTTCTACAGGACTTGACATCATTTTGCACGACAATGCTAAAGCACATACAGTGAAAGCTGGTACTGATTTGTTTGACTAATGGTGCTGCTAAGTGCTATACCACCTACTGCACTCCCCTGACTTAAGCCCTCGTAAGTTCAACTCGATTTCTGAACTGAAGGAAACACTTCAAGGCATTCGCTTCAGAACTGCTACAAATTCGTCGGGCAACAGACCGCGCTGCTCGAACTGTCAACACAACTGGCACTGCTAAGAGTATCCTACGACTTCCACATCGCTGTCAACGGGTTATATACAACGCTGGTGACCATTTTGAAGGTGAGTAAAACTTTGAAACACGCATCTATTTTGTACGAGTTGTAAACAAATACTTGCCACTACGAATGTTCCAACCCTCGTATCTATGACGTTTCGCTGCCATACGATAATTACAGTTCACAGTGGGCGTCTGTAGGTAGCTGGATTTTAATTATACACAACCTGTTATTTTTGTCTTCCATTCAATATTTCCAGTGTGAGTCAAAACCATACAATAACACAAAGAAAGTTTCTACAACTTATTATAGTCCTGCTCTGAGGGAACTATTGTAATATAATTAAATTACTTGAATACTTTTGAACTGATTATTAGTAACACGATTACTTCTTCTTTCATACATAGGGTTTTAATTTTTTTCTTCTTTGTCTCTGCGGTTGCCGATTTATTTACGTGGATTACACTCCGTGTTACAAGTTCGCTGAACTGACCATTAACATTGTTATTCACTTATTTTGCTTCGTACGACGAATTCGAACAAATATTCCGAAGATTGCAAACTCCAGCGTACGTGTCCGTCTACTTCTAAACAACTACTTTAATCCACTAAACATGTGTAATAATATTCGGAAATATAGGGGTTCTGTACCTACAAGAACAACAATTTCTGCGAAAAGATCACACAGCATGTGCCCCTTTTATTCAATGCAATGCATATTTTACAATGTGCCGTTGCTGTGACGGTACTTTCTTTTTTCACTCGATCTTTAAACTTCATTTTAAGTTGGTCTCGGTTAATGAACAGTAATTTATTTATTCTGCAATATACTCGAGTGAATAACTGTTTTAGTCGTGCATTTTAATTCTAACGATACACAATTTCTCATGACAGTGTTTCTCTATTTTTTTCTATACTGCTTGTTAATTACTGACACAATAACTGATACACACGTATATTCACTCCTGTTCTCACGATGTTAATAGAGTCCATTGAGTACACACTAAGAAGAATGTTACATTAACATGTGGCCAAGTGCAGTTCCATTGCTTATTGCTAAACTAAACTACTGTCCTGTTCTTTTCTGGTGCCATTATTTGTGTGTAGATAAATCATTATTTATGAAGCCTGACGTATTAATAGGATCGGTTGATTTCATGGAACCATGGTTTTGGGAAATAGAACTGAAGTAATAAATGTGTACTGCGATATTTTATGCTTTCTACTTGTGTTCGTTTGCTTTAGTGCAGGAGGAACTTGTAGCTATACTGAGTGGTCAGATGAGAGAAAATAGTATTTCAGGAAAGATACAAGGCTGATGAACTGGCTACTGCTGTAGCCCAGCTGCCTGTCAGTGGTAGGCAGAGCTCGGATAGCCCAGTGCAAGCCAGTGTTTGTGGCTGAGCTCACAGCGTGTTAGGTGGAGCTGGTGGATGAACCTGCTGACCACACAGTACATGTAAAACGAAGATTGAGAGATGAATCTATGTTAGAATTATTTAAATTAAGTGTACAATAGGAGTTAGGGGTCATTATGGTAGTGGAAGAACGTGATGAACTTGGCACAGAGCCTGTCATGGGCCTTGTTGAAAGGAAACTATTACAAGGCCAGCGAAAACTTTTTTTTGAAAAACAGCTTTTTACTTTGATAGCTGCTCTTGATAAATTTTTATGAGCTGAATCCAAATATAGCCTTAGTTTTTTTGTATTACCTATAGTTTTCGAGCAATATACTTTTTATTATATAGTACAAAAATTCGAAGTTACATGGTAAATGGGGAAATTTGGTAAAGCTACCTTGCTGACCAAGGAACATGCGTATTACTTTTAGATCGCCTGTTATCATCCAACCATGAGCAGAATATCCTGTATTATTTAGCACTATTTCTAGGTTTTCATAGCTTTATTTCATATGTATAGAATCTCCAACAGGTACAGATGCATACATGTTACCAATGTGTAATAAAATAGACTTTAAAGTAGTTTGACATGAATACAGCCTTCAGTCCTCATTTTTGTATTCAATACCAAACTCATTCATTAAACCGGGAATGTCTGAGCAGTACTCTAATTCACATTCTTGTTAAAAAAAATTGGAAAATTGCTGCTCTCTCTATATATACATGTATATGCTGGTTCCAACTGCCAATAAGTTCTTTTCTTTTAATCAAGAGCCAAGCAATACAGCTTTTTCTTTCATTAAGCACAGATCCGTAACCAAATTGTTAAGCTCGGTCTGAGTGAACAATTTGGGCTGTAGATTTTCTGTATTACAATGGAATTCATCACCTGTTTCATCTAAATCAGATTGTTCATCAGAAAATACTTCTGTTGGAATGAAATTTAAATCATATGGTGGTTCAGGAACTGGCAAATATGCACCATGCCCTACTTGTTGGATGGCATACAGAAGGTTAGGATAGCTTAATACCTTCTTGTTTTTCGAATTATGACCAGTAATATCATCACTGCAAAAGTAGCAATCATCGGAATCATTTCTTTGCTCCCTCCACATCATGGGAACAGCAAATATAAAGGCTTTTTTCTCCTTTTTGTGCCATTTTCCCCGATCTTCAACACACAGGTAACATACCTTGTACAGCACCCAAGATTTGTCTTCATCCCCAAGTTTATATCCAAAGAATGATAGATAAACCTTTCTCACAAAGTCTGTAATGTTTCTTCTGTGTTTTTTTTATCAAAATTCACCATGAATATAACAACAACTGTCAGCAGAGCTTGTACAAGCGCAATTAGATATTGCACTGAGCACATGGAAACAGTAAAGTGAGGTTAGGTTGACAGCAAACAAAACACCATCTGTTAATATAAAAATAGAATCGGCCTTTTTTTCCTAGAAAATGTTTTTCGGCAGTGTTATCAACGTCATCTACATACATTACACCTCATTTTTAAATTATTTTAACTGTATAAAAGCTGTCAAATTCTTTAATAAATCGCTTTGCTTTATAAATTTAACTGTAAAGGATGAAGAAATGGTAGGGGATACAGTTTTTTTGTCAGTATCTCCCGCCTTCTTCAATGTATACAACTGACTGGTTTCAGATAGATTATATAATAGTAAGACAGAGATTTACGAACCAGGTTTTAAATTGTAAGGCATTTCCAGGGGGCAGATGTGGACTGTGACCACAATCTATTGGTTATGAACTGTAGATTAAAACTGAAGAAACTGAATAAAAGGTGGGAATCTAAGGAGATGGGACCTGGATAAACTGACTAAACCACAGGTTGTACAAAGTTTCAGGGAGAGCATAAGGGAACAATTGACAAGAATGGGGGAAAGAAATACAGTAAAAGAAGAATGGGTAGCTTTGAGGGATGAAGTAGTGAAGGCAGCAGAGGATCAAGTAGGTAAAAAGATGAGGGCTAGTAGAAATCCTTGGATGACAGAAGAAATATTGAATTTAATTGATGATAGGAGAAAACATAAAAATGCAGTAAATGAAGCAGGCAAAAAGGAATACAAACGACTCAAAAATGAGATCGACAGGAAGTGCAAAACGGCTAAGCAGCGATGGTTAGAAGACAAATGTAGGGATGTAGAGGCTTATCTCACTGGGGGTAAGATAGATACTGCCTACAGGAAAACTAAATAGACCTTAGGAGAAAACAGAACCACTTGTATGAAAATAAAGAGCTCAAACGGAAACCCAGTTCTAAGCAAAGAAGGGAAGGCAGAAAGGTGAAAGGAGTATATAGAGGGTCTATACCAGGGTGATGTACCTGAGGGCAATGTTATAGAAAGGGAAGAGGATGTAGATTAAGATGAAATGGGAGATACGATACTGCGTGAAGAGTTTGATAGAGCACTTGAAAGATCTAAGACGAAACAAGGCCACAGGAACAGACAACATTCCAGTAGAACTACGGACGGCCTTGGGAGAGCCAGTCCTGACAAAACTCGGTTGGTAGGACATGTTCTGAGGCATCAAGGGTTCATCAATATAGTATTGGAGGGCAGCGTGGAGGGTAAAAATCGTACAGGGAGACCAAGAGATGAATACACTAAGCAGATTCAGAAGGATGCAGGTTCAAATGGCTAAAAGAACTATGGGACTTAACATCTAAGGTCATCAGTCCCCTAGACTCAGAACTACTTAAACCTAACTAATCTAAGGACATCACACACATCCATGCCCGAGGCCGGATTCGAACCTGCGACCGTAGGAGCAGCGCGGTTCTTGACTGAAGCGCCTGGAAGGTGTAGGCTGCAGTACGTACTGCAAGATGAAGAAGCTTGCACAGGATAGAGTAGCACGGAGAGCTGCATCAAATCAGTCTCAGGACTGAAGACCACAACAACAACAACAACAACAACAACAACAGTTTCTTTAAGTATATTATTAAGATTTCCCACCCTAAAAGCGTAAGAATAAGGTATTTTCAGCAAAAAAACTTTTTTCCATCCTTGGCCTGTGTTATTAAATAATGAGATAGCAAACTGAAGTTTAAAGAGAAGTTACTTCACACCTACAGTGGTTTTGTGAATGCTGCCCCAACAAAGGATATAAACAACAAAACATGAAATTTTTTTCCTGAAATGTAGCACATACTTCTTTCTGTTACTGGATAACTATCTCTAATGACCTCAGTATCAATCAGAAGCTAAACAATAGTCTTAGAACAAACAGGAACATATAAAATTGATATAGTGTCAAGTCGAAATCTTACTTTGTGATAGTGTGAAGCTACCATATTTTCTGATGTTAAGGTACCTGGTGTAAAATGTCTAGTGTTTTACTTATGTGCCAGTTAAGTTTCTTTTTTTATCGAGACCATTCCACGTGTTCTCTTTTCAGTATATTTTCACGTTTCATAGATTATTTTTTCATGACTGAGGCATTAGTCTGTTGTATAGATAATTTCTTCTGTATGAGTGGTGATATAGCCAATGAGCTTGCCACATTGGATCTCGCAGATTAAAAAAGTTAAAAAATTTCAGGCTTGGTTAGTACTTGGATGGATTACCTTCTGGATATTCCAGGTGCCATCGGATTTGAGAGATTTGCTGTTGCGCAGTATGACCATTATTATTATAGTGGAACATGTGATGAGCAATTTAATGTTCTTGAGGAGTACTATTGATGAGACAATTTATAGTGCTTTTCTTGATTATGGGGACGAGTGAGGCAGTGTGAAGTGCTCTTACACATGATGATTTAATTAGAGATGTGATTACCATGTCTCACATAGATACATAACACCTTATTTTTGTTTTATTCATTAATGATGTAATTTTCTGCATGCACTGTGCAGTTTCTTGTTGGAATGTCAGATCTGCATTTGATTAACGTCCATTTTCATCATATCATTGTTATGAATATTTTGATGTAGTGATATTGGGTTTATCAGAATAATGTATGATATAATGAGATGATACTACTTAGGAATTTTCGTTTGTTTGTTGTGAGTCTGAAACTGTGACGTGTGATTGTAAGTGGATATTATCTATCTAGTGAGGTTCAGTACACACTGTGCATGATATAAAGGTGGATTTATGCCAGTTATGTTTAGCCTTTACTAGATATTTTACTTGATGATAGTTCCCTTGAATGAGTAACATTCGTCTTTGATAGAGAGCAATTCGTATGTAAGACAAGTGTGGGCACAATCTGATATGTTGTGGATATTTATATTTTGCGGACGTTTGTGATATGGCTTTATGATTCTACTGCGTTCCAAATGACGAGACGATTCTGTCCTAGTATACTGAAAAGTGAGTTATGATTTGCAATTGTTGTTTCCTGGTCTGTAAAGATGAGTATATGATGTGACAGATGTTTCGTTTGTTCGATATTTGAGCCAGAGTGGGTACACTGTGAGCATTAAAGTGAATATAATGTGTAGTGAGGTTACCATCTTAGTGCTCAGCGGCTTGTACTGACCGTGTCTGTGATGACTGTAGAAAGTTCAAAGTCTTTCCTGCCAAGGCAGTGCATATTTTGTCTTTCATGCTATATGTTGTTTTCTACTCTTGTTCTGCACCGTGTCTGTGTTTGTAGATCTATTACTATCGATGGAATTGGTGTGAGAGTTATTTGAAGAACTTGGCCAGCTGAAAGAAAATATGTATGTCCATATGGTGTAAAAGAAAAATGATTCACTCGGGTTGCTTGAGACATATCTGATTGTGTCAAGGGAAGTAATAACTGTAATTAAGATCGCGATATGGATTCCGTTTCATTGATGCTTGATTACGTTTTATGATGGTTTCTCGAGACTGTCATGGTGTTCAAGGCTGTAGTGCCGCGATTTCGCTATGCAACAATGCAAGTAGCAGTTACGTTAACGTCCGAGATTAAGGCTAGTGGAACTTTTGATGCGGTACGTTTTTTCAGCTGCAATAAATCATGTTTGACGTCCAACTGCATAAAGTGATGAAACACCGTTAACGTTCACCCGCGTCAGCTAATGTTTCTGGTCTTCTTCTGTTGTCGCGTCCTGTTGTTAGTAACTGTGGCTCCGTGTCGCATCTGAACCTCTTTGTCAACTTTCCGCCTCCTTCTGAGGAACGCAGCTTCTGTCCACTAAAATATTCCAGTTGTTGTTCCTGCACTTTTCTCTTTCTTTTACGTGAAATAACTTCACGTGTGTTCCAAGAATTACAAATTCGTGCGATTTATAATTTTAAGTAATTCATTTCTCTCGTGCTATTAATAATTACCAATTGTGTGAAAATGTAATGCAGTGTGGAAACTGCAGCAGTTTTGTTCCCTGTTTCAATCGATGGGAGATTTCCTGTTGGTTCTGAGCGAAACTAGACACTGTAACTAGATACACTGCACAATAGAGTTGAACACGTCCATCTTCGCACCCCTTCGCTGTGCTACACTAGTATAATGCTAAACAAGGAAACACTTTGAAGAAGAATGGTCTCATCTGTTAAAATGCTGCAGACTCTTAATAGCTCTTAATCATAGCAACACAGTTATAGAATTTAAGTGCAGAAGAGTCCCTGTTCACCAATAGTGCTGTAACAATATTTAGCAGGCTGTCCTTTTTTTCAGAACACTCCCCAGAAAGTTAACAGAATCACAGTACAAGTTGTAAAGAAAGACAAGGAGGCAATCAACATCTGCAAATCCAAGGAAACGACGCCGTAAAGTTGATGAGTGGGACTCTGGCTGCGGACCAGGCGACGGAAGTGGCGCAGCTCTGACGTTTCTGAGCTGCGGAGAGTCGAACCCAGGAGTATGGTTCAAATGACTCTGAGCGCTATGGGACTTAACATCTATGGTCATCAGTCCCCTAGAACTTAGAACTACTTAAACGTAACTAACCTAAGGACATCACACAACACCCAGTCATCACGAGGCAGAGAAAATCCCTGACCCCGCCGGGAATCGAACCCGGGAACCCGGGCGCGGGAAGCGAGAACGCTACCACACGACCACGAGCTGCGGACAACCCAGGAGTAGCCGACAGAGGACAGGAGCTGTCAGCGCCGCCTCCCTGGAAAGCGGTTGCGAGGCTACTGTCACCATTAACACCAGTGACGACTGCCACGACAGAAACAACATGTGTATCGCCACTAGCTGTTTCTGCTGACGTGTTAAGACTGCGGCAACTACATTCCAAGATATACTGCACAGTGCAGTCACCATTAAGACTATCTCGTGGGCAGAAAGAACCTCCTGGGACAGGTGGCACAGTGCGGAGTAGACTCTCCTCGCGGTAGCGGTCTGCAAGTGGTCGCCGCTGGCATCTCACTTGGGCTGTAGCTCTCAGACACTGGTTGACCTGGCGCGAGTAATCCTCATAAGAAGAACGAGCCCCACATACCTGCAAACAGCTGTAGGTAGAATACCACTTGAGAACAATGATAACGTATACGTCCATTTCATCCCTTCCATCAGATATACTGACGTCACAGCAACTACACGTAGCGTGAGAGAGCCTGCGTACAGCACTTTGCAGCAGATCCTCACCGCCGTGCTGGAGAAATGGCGACACTGTGACTTACCGCTGTCCCGGTAAGACAATAGAGTGAGTATTCTCAGGTACTTGTGGGTATTTCGAAACAGGTCTACGGCGACCACCGCCACCGTGTTGACGTGGGATGCCATCACATAGGCCACAGACCACACAAAGGTGATGGAATCATTTTTCATCGCGTTCATTGCTTGCATCCAGTTTATCATAATCGCTGCTAGTATCAGGCTCATGACGAGAACAGCCGCTGTGTACAGTGTACCAGCACGTGTCCTCCGTACCGTGGTGGCCGTGCGGTTCTAGGCGCTCCAGTCCGGAGCCGCGCTGCCGCTACGGTCGCAGTTTCGAATCCTGCCTCGGGCATGGATGTGTGTGGTGTCCTGAGGTTAGTTAGGTTTAAGTAGTTCTAAGTTCTAGGGGACTGATGAGCACAGCAGTTGAGTCCCATAGTGCTCAGAGCCATTTGAACCATTTTGTCCTCCGTAGCTCACACCTCTCAGTGTCCACTGTGAACGGCGTCAGCCCGAAAACCCTGCAGATGGCGTGGTATCGTGATACAGATCTTAAGAAGTCCCTTCTATTCGCCATTTCAATATCGGATAGCACTACAGGACAGCATCAGTACCTGTGATAAAAGAAAACATGTCCCCAGTTACACTAAGAAAGTTGCTTGCATTACATAGAGAACAAATCTTAAATTATCGACATAGAAATGATTAACAGACTAAACTCAGCTCAGAGATAGCACATTCATGACAAATGAGTTTTCCTTAACGTATGTTTTCAAAAACCATTACGGCAATAATGGAGTAACCACAGGGATGATCATTATTTTTCGACATGTCAAATAGGTAAACAAAACATAATCTTGCAGTCCAGTATAGTTATCGCTTCCCTACAAACCGCAAATAGTGAAAACTAAGACAATTCGAATCATTCATAAATTGTTGAGTATGAGGAGTAGGTAAGTTCTGTTTGTTTTACCGTATAAGTTCTTATGTTCTCTTAACAGAACGAATAAGACTGACTTCCTTGTAATATGTTTATTAATTACTACAAGTGCTACTATTGTTTCGTAAAAAACACCCATCAAACACATTGCAAAATCTACTGTTATGAGTGTCTTTAGTGAGTCTTCGTTACACCACATACAGAGCCTGAAACATTTAAATAATTCTGAATAAAGTAAGTAAGTAAATGAAAATAAATAAGACTGAAAAGAAGGAACGTCAAGAGGCAATATTTTATCATAACCGGGAACATTGTCGACGGAACACTAAATCAGTTCGCGATGGAAGTGGCGATTTCGACTTGAAGGAGTAGTGTCGGCAATCTTCAAGATAAGCCAAGAAAACCTAATTCATGTGGAAACATCGGAATTCATACTCCATTTCTCTCATATACATGTTTAGCAACTTATATTTTATCTGAAATTTTTTGCCAGTGTGCTTTGGCAGTGAAATGAGCTATTTTTGTTATGTTTTCTTGTTAGCGTAATGCTGTCCTTAATTTTGTTTCCATTTACGTGTAGCTTCTTAATACAAATTTTGTTGGCTAACATGGGATCGTAGCCATCGTTTTCTGCTAATACTTTGCTATTTGAGTTATATCTAGAAAGTTTATTTTATCGTGGTGTTCATGTTCGATTATAAATATATTATTGTGTGAAATCAAATACTGGAATAACAGCAATGTGGGACGAGTGTATTGCCGCTCACCACATAAAGGAATCATTGAGTTGCAGACAGGCACAATGAAAAAACAGGCTAAATAATGAGCTTTCAGACAGTGCTTCTTCAGAAAAAGAAAACAAACAGATATTCCCACAAGAAAAACTCACACAGACCTGGTCACTGCCGGTGGGCACTGGAGCCTGGCTCATGATAAGTCGGGCTCCAGCGTCCAGAAACAGTGGCCATTTTTATGAGAGTTGTGCTCGAGTGAATGTGTGTGTGTGTGTGTTTTCTATTTCCGAAGAGGAATATTGTTATACTGCTCAATACTTCAGCTGTCTTTTTGATTGAGCCTCTTAGTGACTCAGCGCCTCCTCATGTGATGAGTATCAATCTATTCTTTCCGTACTGATTATATTTTTGTATAATTTATTCCATTCTGAGGAACATCTCTATTTACGTTTCTGATCGGTCTTGTAACAGTAGTGTGTCATCTACCTATTTGTAGAGGTAACGGATCATATTAATCCATTTAGGATGGCTATAAGGGAACTGGTTCTCAGTGTGGTGTAGTGAAATATTAGCGAGTATTCCAGCAAGCTGGTTTCCCATTACTAAACTGCATTCTAGTACATATATTTGGTTACTGAACTTGGAATGGTTGTAGGAAAGTTACAGTTTTAGTAAAGTAATAAAATTCCCACACAAATACTACGTTCGACGTACGACGTGTGGGAACCTTATTTTCGGCAATTTCAATGGTCTCATTAACTATTGAGTTGGTGTACATGTTGATTTTATCTAACAAAACATGTTTTAAATCGGATGGGATATCGATGTCTGTAATTTGTTGTATCACTCCACTAGAACTATTCACTGTACACTGATTTCCATATGTACAGTCATAAGCACGTATACAAATTACCTTTGTTTTAGTCAGAATAAATAACTACTTTGCAGTTTATTACTGGATTGATAGGGTTACTCTCATTATGAATTTTTGGCAGTGACTACAGTTTATTGGCAGATGGGTTCACCATGTTGCAATATGTTTCTTTCTCTTTTGTCAAGTAAAATTTTTAATTTGGACAGAAATCAGGTAGCTGGATGTCCTTTTGTACAAATGACGTTATTTTTGTTGGACACTCGATTCTTTTTATGCAGACTATTTTGAACATGCCTCCTACAGTATTCCATTCATCAGTTACTATTACACTGTTAAAGTTTATTTCACAGAAAGTACGAAGATTTTCCTATTGAGGAGATTATCAAATGATATCAAACGCTCAATTGAAATGTCCAAGCTGAGAATAAACATCAGAACACACACCAGAACACGAAGTTGTCATTCCGTGGAATAATGCTATAAATTCACTCACTGGGGAGTCTATAAGTTAAAGAGGCATAGCCTTGAGATAACATACATGGGAAAGGTACGAAGAAATGAAAACAATATCCGTAGAAGATGTGAACGCCACTGACAGAAACCTATCTCTCTGTTCTCCCTCTTCTCCGCTCGTAGGAAGCACACCGCGTCTGGTACACGCGGTGATCGGGGACCACAGCACAGCTACGACACCTGAGGATGGGCTCTTAACAGTCCGAAACTGGTCGTGTGAAAATAAAGTAATTTACAACTAAAGCGGTATTTTCAACCTCTGCTTTCTTTATTTAGTTTACATCTAAAGACACAAAAACATTCGGCTTGTGATGTAAAACAATGCCTGGTAGTCCCAGCAACTGATGGAAAACGTACCAAACTAACTACTTTAATTAAAACACGAAGGTTCACACGCTTGACAAAACATCCTGTCATTGTTTCCAACGAAGAGACAGTGTTAAACAACAAAAAATAGTCGAAAATTTCACCCATGTTGTTGTAAGTGTCTGTTGTTGCAATACATTCTTTTGTATGATATTATGTTAACAAAAATAATGTAATATGTTAAAAGAAAAGAAAAAATTCCTTGACGTCTATATTTATGTGCTGCTCCATGACTCTGCTGTCAATATCTTTATTCTTGGCTTGTGTGTAACTTCTGTGTATTTTCTTACAGTAAATGTGTTTTTTTCGTATCCAGGGTGTAATTACAAAGCTAATAAAATGTTTCTTGCCTTTAAATAATATTTTTCATCAGGTTATGGGCCCAGTACACGTGTAAAGGCAAACAACATAGTTTAATTAAAACAATATTTGAAATGAGCGTATGTCTGTAAAGAAACATGACTGCTAGCGGCGATTATAAGGTCAGCATTGATAAGCTTGAAGGACCTGACGACTGGGCCAAATGGAAATGGCATATTTCTATGGTGCTACGTTCATATGGACTAGAAGATATTATCAACTCTATACGTTCACGATGTAAAATTTAAGCCAGAAATTGTGTGTGATTTACATAGTGATCATGTTGAATTTGAAGTCCCTTGGGAAGAATTTAATGATCCGAATTCATCTAAAGATGACCAATGTAAATCTCCTAGGCTGTACACTTCTGGAGGAAGCCAAACTCAAGAAAAAATTGGTACTCTCGATTCTAGAGAAAGTCAAGAGTCGAGTGAATCTGAAGAAAATAAAGAATTAACAGAATTTCTAAAAGCAGAAGCTGCTGAATCTTCTAATGAAGAGAAACAGAAGAATAAAAGACAACGAAGGAAACCAACCTGGATGGAAAGTGGTGAATTTTGTATGGCAACAGAAGTTGATGCACTTGGATACAAAGATCCAAACTGTTTTTCAGAAATATTGCAGTCAAACGAGAAGGAAGAATGGATGCAAGCTATTAGTGAAGAACTTCAATCACTTAAGGAAAACAATACCTGGGTGCTGGTTGACCGTCCGAAGAATGCCAAAGTATTGCAAAACCGCTGGGTTCTACGGCGAAAGGTCGCAGTCAATGGAGGTACTCGCTTTAAAGCCAGATTGGTTGCAAAAGGCTGTATTCAAAAAGCAGGAATTGATTATGACGACGCCTTTAGCCCTGTGGCACGTTATGACACCATACGAACTCTGTTGGCTGTAGCTGCTTCAAAGAAAATGCTGCTAGAACAATTCGATGTAAAGACAGCTTTTTTGAATGGAATACTTGAAGATGAAGTATATATGGAACAACCAGAGGGTTTCGAAGATGGTGCAGGCCGAGTATGTTTCTTAAAAAAAGGTCTTTGTGGGTTGAAGCAAGCGCCACGTTGTTGGAACAAGCGTTTTGTTGCGTTCATGAAGAAAGCTGGTTTTTCAAACAGTGATGCAGACCCATGCCTATTTTATCGTAGACAAAATGGAAATAGCCTTTATGTGGCAATCTACGTTGATGATGGCCTGATTGTCGGCAGTAACAAGAAAGAAATTACTGTTTTTATGGATGTTTTACAACATGAATTCGAAATAACAACTGGCAGTCTTGACAATTTTCTTGGCATAAAAATAAAGCAATATGAAGATGGAGCAATAATGATAAGTCAAGAGAAATACACAGAAGAAATTCTGCAAAGATTTCGAATGGCAGAATGCAGTACAATCTCAACTCCTATTGGACGTGAGGACAATAATCAAAACGAAGAAGTTTCGTCATCTGTACCCTACCGTGAAGCAATTGGTTGTCTGATGTACCTTTCAACAGTAACTCGTCCAGACATCACTTTTGCAGTCAATAAAGCTGCTCGATCTATGGAGAAACCAACCACTGAAGACTGGAATAGAATAAAGCGCATTTTTTGGTATTTGAAAGGGACCTTAAATTTTGGAATTGTATATAATAAAAAAGAAGAGTTAAAGATTTACGCTGATGCAGATTTCGCAGGTGATAACCGGACAAGGCGCTCAACAACTGGAATTCTTGCAAAGTACTCAGGTGGTGCAGTGTCATGGACAAGTCAGTTGCAGAAAGTAGTGGCGACATCCACAACCGAGGCGGAAATAATGGCAGCTAGTGAAGGAGCAAAAGAGTTAGTTTGGTTACGTCGTCTGCTATCAGAATTAGTGGAAATGTCGGGGCAGCCTCCAGTTCTTTACATTGACAATGCTAGTGCATTGAAGTTGGCAAAAAATCCAGAATATCATCGACGTTCTAAACATATAGGGGTCCGACATTTCTATGTTCGTGAAAGATATCTGAACGGTCAGATTTTCTTGGAACACATTGATGGACACAACCAGTTGGCAGATATTTTGACGAAACCTCTTGAACGAGTTCGATTTAATTTTCTATGTTCAGAAATTGGCATGCAAGAGACAAAGCAATAATTTCATGATTTTTTCTTTTGGAGGAAGTGTTAAAAGAAAAGAAAAAATTCCTTGACGTCTATATTTATGTGCTGCTCCATGACTCTGCTGTCAATATCTTTGTTCTTGGCTTGTGTGTAACTTCTGTGTATTTTCTTACAGTAAATGTGTTTTTTTCGTATCCAGGGTGTAATTACAAAGCTAATAAAAGTTTTCTTGCCTTTAAATAATATTTTTCATCACTGTTCCTTGACCGTACGCACACATTTTCACATCTTGTTTTCCCAATGAAGTTACTTGAGGAACATCAAATTCACTATACGAAACAAAATACTGTTTGTTGGGAGTGATATAATTTGTAGCGCCACTGTCGCAATACCATTTATTTGGGTCACTGTGATTACTGGTGCACATACCCATAGCGTATGAAGTAAATGCAGCGTGTTCACTGTCTCGCTTCTTCTCTTTTCTTTTATTGCTTTCACGAGTGTTCTGTGGACACTCTGCTGTCCAGTGACCTAATTGTTTGCATTTATTAGACGGAAATTTCTGTTTTAATTGTGACTTCGTCATCTTTACTTGCTGATTACTTGTTTGCCGTTTTCTTGTTTTAGAAACGACAAAAGCTGCACTTCCATTAACGTTTTGTTCACGCAGTTCAATAGCACAGAGTTTTTCAATCAATAAATTCAAGCTTTGCTTTTCTGTCGGTATCGTATCCCAGAGATCCTTAAAATTGTTGTAGTCTTTTCCCAGTGTAGACAAAATTCGACCATTTAAGATTCTTTCAGATAGCGTATTTACTTCATGTTTTGATAATTCATCGTTCAGGTCCACAAATAACTTTTGCAGTTTGGCCACATGTGCACTTATATCTTCCGATTCATCACGTTTAACACGGAAAAATGTTTCAATCAACATATTCAAACGCTGAGTACTGTTACATTCAAATCGGGCGCGTAATTTGTCCCAGATTTCTTTAGCATTCTTGCACGTTAAGACGAGTTCTGCAACAGGTTTACTTAGCGCACTTGCTATAAGACTTGCTGCCTTTGCGTCGTCCTTGAGCCATTCCACATACGCTTCTTTTTGTTCACTTGTCGCATCTTGCGGCAACACTACACGTTCACGTGTACCGTTAATAATATCTTCTAGTCCATATGAACGTAGCACCATAGAAAAATGCCATTTCCATTTGGCCCAGTCGTCAGGTCCTTCAAGGTTATCAATGCTGACCTTATAATTGCCGCTAGCAGTCATGTTTCTGTATCTGTTGTTGCAATACATTCTTTTGTATTATATTATGTTAAAAAAATAATCTAATATGTAAACGAATTTGTATAGTCTGAGATCAGTCCAGTTAATCATTACCTTTGGATGTAAATTACATCAAATTTGACAATTAAACATTAACAAAATCTACAGTGCGATTCAAAGTAATATGAACAATCTTAATTTACCGTTTTTTATTCCATGTTGTTGATACTCACAGATGAAAGAGATGTGAACAGGGAAGAATAGAGATAGCTTAAGGAACGTTGTGCAGTCGGCGACAGAAGTGTGACGAAGGTTTGTAGAATGATTTCCTTACAGATGGCCGCCAACTCTTTTAACAATTTATCGCATTTACCAGAACGTTTGTATCAACTCGATTAGTAGCAGACAATTATCACAAAACTGTACTGTTGCACGTCGATTTGAGTGCATCAATCATGTTGGTTGTCAGGTTGAGACTCCATATATTGACATCCCTGAGTAAATAATTTCTGTCAAACAGTGTGCACGAATTATGACTCAACTGTATGTGCTGAATATCACTGGTATATGCTGAGGTAATAATGGGTAAATTATTGGCAAAAATCGTTCGCAAATCCTAAAAGCAGTACACGTAGCTTGTACGTTGAACTATAAAAAACTGATATGGAACACTCTTCACCTGAGGTAAATGTACTCTGTAGCGCAAGTACCGCTGATGATGGATACATGTCCCAATTCTGTGTTGCTTGAGGCTTTCCTGACGGACATGTTGAATATATGGTTCTCGGGCGAGACGTCGGATGTCATAGTGAAAACTCCACAATATTTCGTCAGCGCAACTGGCCGCCATCTTCAGGGGCGACGAACACACTGCTAAGACAGGACCAGAGCCCCCTATTTATGCCAGTCTACGTACCACTTTCCGACAAAATGAATACTCCGAACGGGAGATTCGCCGTGCCTTGCAACCGAAGCGGGTTACCCAACGTGAGGAAGAGGAAGAAGGCGAAGAACAAAGGGGAATGGTCGTGTTGCCATACACCGGCGGTGTCTCTTCAAAAATAGGATGATTATTGAAGAGTCATAAAGTTAAATGTGTCTTTCGTCCGCCGGCAAACTCAGAGCTCTCTTGGGCTCATCTAAGGACAGCCTTGGCCTAAGAAGACCCGGTGTTTACGAGATTCTTTGTAGCTGCGGCATGTCGTACATCGGACAAACTTGTCGCACTGTAGAAGAGAGATCCACTGAACACAGACGCTACACTCGTCTGGAGCAACCAGAAACGTCTGCAGCGGCCGAGCATTGTCTCAGTACAGGCCATTCTATGAATTATCAACGTACCAAAATTCTCGCATCGACGAGTTCGTACTGGGACAGTGTTATTAAGGAAGCAGTGAAAGTACGTAGCTCGACGAATCTTGTAAACAGAGACACGGGCTTTCAGCTTAGTACAGCTTGGGATCCAGCACTGGTCATATTGAAGTCGCTTCGAGCAGAGAGGAGTGCTATTGGTCATAAAGCGGATGACGATTCGCCCGCAACATAAATATTCTGTTGACAACGGGAGGATAATCAAGGCGCCTACGTGGACGCGCATTTTTGCTTGCGGCTTCCGACAGAGGTCGCTGGGGCGGCCGATGGCAGCGCAGAGCAGCGGCGAAAGCCTCCGCGCGTGCGCCGAAGTCTTTGGTTCTTCATCCTGTAGGTGGCGCTGCTGTCCTTCCAGCTATCGGTTGATATCGTCGCTATTGGCCATCGAATTTGGCGCCTCCATGCATGCGCACTTCCTGCCCAAGACTGGCATAAATAAGGGGCTCTGGTCCTGCCTTAGCAGTGTGTTCGTCGCACCTGAAGATGTCGGCCAGTTGCGCTGACGAAATATTGTGGAGTTTTCACTATGACATCAGAAGCCTCGCCCGAGAACCATATATACAACATGTCTCAATTCTCCTCCGTATAGAAATAAATAAGAATACAATCTAGAGGATAATTCGTCAGTCAGCCTTATTCTACCTCCAATCCTTTCCCGCTCTGATCTGTTGCATATGTTATATCAGCACTTTCCACCTACCTTTTGTATTTCAACGCTTAACAACTTTTTTCCAGTTCCCTTTCAACAATCTCCACGTCACAAGGCATAAAGTAATTCCAGAGAGCAAACCATCTTATTGGCTTTAATGTAGCACACTCGTCCCATCAGAAGTGAAGGCCCCAGCTCATTCCCTTCCCACAGAAGTGAAGTACTATGTATCTCCTGGTTCCTCTCCTTCACTTTTGCTTTTACCAGTTTCCTACGTGATCGATATTGTTATATGGGTTAAAGTAATGATAGTGACTGCTAGCGACCGGATTCCCTCCCTAACGCCACCGCTCCCCGTGGGACAGAGTCTGTGTACCAGATCTGTCTGCTTGTACTGTACTGCTCATGTTTAAGTGCGACAACTTTCTTCCAAACGTTTATGTGGTACTATCTGACGCCGGACAGAAGAGACAGCCCAGTATTTACCTAGATGTCTGAGGAAAACCGCGTAAAAACCACCTCTAGGGTGACTGGCTAACGAGCGCTTGTCGTTAATCCACTAGGGGGATTCAATCTGAGGCAGTTTCACCTCCTCGAATCCCTGAAGTGGTGCATTAACGCGCCCGGATATCTGGGCAGGTTTGTAGCTTCTAGTTACTAAATGCCAGATACCAATCATTACCAGCATAAATATCGCACATTCTTTTCCAAGCAACATTCTTCCCAGCTGTTTCCTCATCGTGATTCCTGGCCCACAGGTCCCAGCAGTCCCGACTGTCACCAGACCGTTATGCAAGTTTTCAGGAATACGTAGAAGAAAATTAGGCTGCGCGAAAATCGACGAATCTTAAGTGCGAAACCGATCCTGTTCGATAGATTTACCACTTCTGAATTCCATCAGTTTCATCCCCTAAGGAATATTGTGATTAGGTTTGTGAATGTGGGTTTTTCATAGAATGTTATGTATTCATTTGGAGGAATAGATTGCACTCTTAATGTTACTGTCCCTGCTTTAAGTTTCAGCGAAGGCTGTTCCGACTTTCTTATATGCTGAGCCAGTCCTTCCGACAATCATTTCGTTTTCGGTTTCTTCACATTTTTCGTGCAGCCATTTCGTCTTAGCTTTCCTGCACTTCCTATTTATTCCGTTCCTAAGAGATTTGTGTTTCTGTATTCCTAAATTTCCCTGAATATTTTTGCACTTCCTTCTTTCATCGATAAACTGATCAGCCGAAGTGTTTCTACTATCAGCCACGGTTTCTTCTCAGTTACCTTCTTTGTACCGTCAGTTTCCTTTCCAACTTCTATAATGGCCGTTTTTGGAGACAGCCATTCCTCTTCAACTGAACTGCCTACTGAACGTTTCCTTATAGCAGTATCCATACTCTGAGAACTTCAAGCGTGTCTCTTTATTCCTTAGTTCTTCTGTATCCATCTTCTTTGAGCGTTGATTCTTCCTGACTAGGCTCATTAAACTTCTTCATCGCTGCTAAATTGTGATTCGAGTGTATATCTGATCCTGGATATGCCATTCAATCAAGTATCTGATTTCGGAATCTCTGTCTGCCCATGATATAATATAACTGAAATTTTCCTGTATCTCCAGATCTTTTGCAAGTATACGTCATCCTCTTGTGTTTCCTAAACATATTATTCTCTGTTAGTAGCTGTAATTTATCGCAGAACTCAATTTAAGCTTTCTTCCTCATTCCTATTACCAAGCCCACATTCTCCTATAACCCTTTCTTCTACTCCTTACCCTACAACCGCATTCTAGTCCCCCATGACTATTAGATTTTCATTTCTCTTTACATGCTGACTCACCCGTTCAATATCCGCATACACGTTCTTTATCTCTTTATATTCGACTTGCGACGTCAGCATGTATTCCTGAGCTGTTGTTGCCGGTGTTGGTTTATTGTCGATTCTCTTTCCTTGTAAAAGGTATCATACGACAAAGGCAGTATTCTGAAGCATTGATAAGAAAACTCCATGCCGGATTAAACACAAATATTTAAGTTAGTAGATTGTACGGGCGAATGCATCGTCTCGTAGCCACGCTCAACAGCGTATACATCTATAAATGACATACACTGATGAGCCAGGACATTGTGATCACCAGCCTACTGTCGATATAAACGACTCAAGAAGACACCAGCGTCAACTGGCTAAGAATGAGTGGCAGTCAGAGACACGCACGGCGCACGTAGTATATGTGGGCGTGCTGTCCGCGTGTGGAATGGGGAGGCCGCGCGACCTGTGTGAGTTTGATCGAGGGCAGACTGTGATGGCCGGCCCTGAGGCTCAGCAGGAGCGTTTGGGAAACTCCACGATTTGTCGGATGTTCGGGGAGTGCTGCGGTGGGTGTCTTCAACACGTGGCGGAACTAAGATGAAACCACGTCCAGACGTCGTGGGCGGCCACATCTCATTACGGATGTTGGACGTCACAGGCTGTGCAGACTTGTAAGACAGGACAGTCGGCGAACTGCAGCGGAAGTAACATCAGACTTTAAAGCCAGGCAGAGTACAAGTGTGTCTGAACACACAGAGAACTGAACACTCCTAACTGTGGGCCTCCACAGCCGACGTCCCATGCAATTTCAACACCACGACATCGGCAGCTACGACTGAAATTGGTACGTAACCGTCGGCACTGGACGTTGGTGCAGTGCCGGCCGGAGTGGCCGTGCGGTTCTAGGCGCAACAGTCTGGAGCCGAGCGACCGCTACGGTCGCAGGTTCGAATCCTGCCTCGGACATGGATGTGTGTGATGTCCTTATGTTAGTTAGGTTTAATTAGTTCTAAGTTCTAGGCGACTGATGACCTCAGAAGTTAAGTCGCATAGTGCTCAGAGCCACTTGAACCATTTGAACCGTTGGTGCAGTGGCAGAGCATTGCACGGTCTGATGAATCCCGATACCATCTTCATCGTGCCGATGAGAAGGCGCGAATCCATCGTCTTCCAGGGGACCACCTCTTTGACACCTGTACTGCAGGACGGCGGTAAGTTGGCGGCGGCTCCTTTACGCGCTGTGGAACGTTCTCGTGGGCATCCGTGGATCCAGTGCAGCTCTAGCAAGGCGCCATGACGCGCCAAGGAGTATCGCACACCTCCTCATGACGATCGTGTTTCCCGACGCCAGTGACATTTTTAAGTACGGTAATGCACCATGTGACAAGATCAGGAGTGATGCGGAGTGGTTCGCGCGGCGGTTCGGCCTGAGCCAGTGAGGCGCGCGCATCGGTGCCGCTGCGGGCTACGCTTTCTCGGCCGAGGACAGCTCCAGATTCACTTATGTGCTGTGGGCGCCGCGAAAAGCAAATTGTCGTTTGTGTAGTTCTCACAACGCCAGCAAATTGTCTTGTCTTGCGCCCCACAGCATGGGAAAGACGTACGCGCAGAGGAAACCTGCTGCCACTAGGGGGCCTTCGGTTTTGCGTATCACTCAGTCTGCCGATCAAGCAAGGAAGACCCGAGAAGGTGAGTCGCAGCCTGTTCCCCCTTCGTATGTCAAGTGCAAAGACGGGTTTACGGCGCTGTTCGACTTAATGACGAATTGCGCCAAGAACGAGGTGGTTTACGGGCCTGTCGACACAGACTCGCTGATCTGCGTTCGGGCAGCACACCTGGCCGACCACAGGGCGATCAGAAGTGCTGTGGCCGCCGACGCGTGACAAGGCGCCTTCCGATGGAAGGAAGAAGACGACCGAGCCACTCCTAAGGGGGCTGCCTTGCTGCTGTGACGAAGCAACGGTTCGGGAAGGGCTGCTGCGAGCAGGTTTCGGTAACACAACCGCAAGGCTACACAACCAGACCAATAAGGAGAGAGCGCCGCCCTGTGCCGTGAACGTCCAAACGGCCAACAGCGAGGGTGACCGACTTGCGGAAGCTGCTGGGTTTACCGGTTACCACGGAGGCTCTCCCCACCGCCACGGACCCCCAGCGCTAGTGCGGCCATGTCGCGAAGTACTGCCGCAACGCGGCGCGGTGCGTCAAGTGCTCTGGAGAGCACGACAGCCGCGCCTGCGACCGCGGTAGAGAAGCTTCGCCGACTTGCGCCCGGTGTGGCGGCCCGCAAGTCGCCAGCTGGCTCGGCTGCCCGGCTTTTTCAGTCCGCAGTCGCGCCGAAGACGGCGAGACGACCGCGGCCGCACCGACGCAGCGGAAGAGACGACGACGTCGGCGACGACGGCGGGTGCAGACCAGCCGTGCTCAGCCGAGGGCAGCTCCTCCGGCCAAAATCGGGGACGACCTGTCGGAGGCAGACGTTCGAATGGCAGCCCGCGCCCCTGTGAAGAGCAGCGGCGTCGACATCAGCACCGCCGTGGAGACGGCCACAGCAGTCCTCAAAGCCGCTTTGGCTGCGGAGAAGGAAGGGGCCTTGACGCAGCAGCGTGCAGTTCTCGCCCGAGGCCTCCGTGCAGCAGAAGTTCGAACCCGTGCGAACGCTCCTGCAGCCTCGCAGAAGGGCTTTCTGGTGCCTCCCCCGCCGGCCGCCCCAGCAGCGCCGCAGGGGAAGGATGCCGTGAAGACGAACGCCGCCCCAACGGTAGCGGCGGCGACGCCGACCGCCGTGGGGCAGCCCCCGCTAGGGACCGAGAAGCCAAAAGGGCAGCCTACGTCGCGCATGCCCGAGAGAACGGCCTGCAGCTCTCCGGTGATACCGCGGCGCAGTCCGCCGAGCAAGTAGAGCTGCCGGAGGAGTGGCTGCGGCAGAACTTCGCCACGCAGCAGCAGGGGCGCCGGCCGACAGCGAGCTGCAGCTGTTCAGCACCAGCCCGGTGATGCTGTGCCAGGTCACTGACGAAGCGGCGCAGCAGAGGGCTCGAGGCAACGCACTGCGCTGCCGCACCGGTCTCCTTTAGTTATAACGACCACGGCACTGACACGATATCTTCGTGCGCGATATTTCGAAAAATCTACCCTTGCATGAATTGTCGCAGTCAGCAAGGCATCCGATACTGCTCTTACTACCCGACCTAACTATCACACTTTTTTGTCTCTGCCCTTCAAACCACTACCCTTCGTTCGACTTTCGACCCAATCTATCTCCAGATGAGCGCCTATAAATGTTAACCTTAACCAGACGTACGCAAACATCGCAGTACCCACATCCTGCGACACCTCACTTTAGTGATCACTAACCCTTATGCACAGATGGCGATAGACCTTTCGAGTTGGCCACCCTGCCGGTGTGGGCGTGGAGGGGCTCCACCTCCACTCCATCAAATATGAAATTGGTGGGTTCCTATGATTTACGCATGACACCGAATAACCGCTTTACATTGCCATACCTTGTTGAAGACGAACATGTAAACCATGTAGGTCTTTCTGTCTTGACTGCTGGAAAAGCTTTGACATCCTTGTACATTTTCTTCTTTGTGTCACGTTTCTTCGTCAATACTCACTTACTTAATATGTTTCCATATCCACTGATCTGTAATTTTTTGGTAACCAAGGGTATTTTTTGACATCGAGAAGGCCTACGATACCACTTGGGGGTGTCTCATTCTGGAGCAGCTTCACGAATGGGGTTTTCGTGGTTCTCTTTCTGTTTTATTCAGTGTTTCCTCTCGTGACGATATTTTAGATTCCGAATTGGTGACGTCCTGTCTGACCGCTTTGAGCAGGAGAACGGTGTCCCTCAGAGTATCGTTTTAAGTGTGACTGTTTTTGTCATAGCTATTAATATCACTACCTCTATAGTGCAAAGTCCTGTCCAGTGGTGCTTGTTTGTGGATGTTTTCTCTTTGTTTTGTTTTTCTTCAAGCCTTACAACGACAACGCATCAGTTGCAACCTACTCTTAGACGTTTGGATGACTGGGCGCAGAAGAGTGGTTTTAAGTTTTCCACCGAGAAGTCCGTATGTGTTCTTTTTCACCGTTCTCGTTCGATTTTAACCATCCCTGAGTTGAGGATGAGGGACACTGTCCTTACTTTTAAAGACACGGTGAGATTTCTGGGTCTCGTTTTTGACTCGAAGCTTACGTGGTTACCTCATCTTAAAGACCTGAAACGACGGTCACATCACGCTTTAAGTATTTTAAAATGTCTTAGCCACAGTACATGGGGAGCCGACAGGACTTGTCTGCTCCAGTTTTACAGGCCGTTTGTGCGACCTCGGCTCGATTATGGGTGCACGGTGTATGGGTCTGCGAGGCCTTCACACTTAAACATGTTGGACGTTGTGCACCATGAAGGGCTTCGGTAGGCCACTGGGGCATTCAGAACTAGTCCCATACCAAGCCTGTGTGCAGAGGCTGGTGAACCGCCACTTCATATGCGGCGACGGCTACTTACGGTGCGCCAGGCGTATAAAACTTTGTCCACACCTGACGCACCAGCATATCATACAGTTGCTCAGCTTCCTCTGGCACGGCTATTTCTTAACCGGCAACGAGCGACGCAGCCCTATGGGATTCGCGCACAGGATTGCCTCTCTGCGATGGATATGGCTGGTCTTCAGGTTTTCCGTCGTGGTTGGAGCAAATTTCCCCATTGGCTACTCCGGAGCCACACTTATTTTAGATTTGACTAATTTTAAGAAAGATACTACACCAGATTTTACATTCCAGTCTCAGTTTTTTAACATTTTAGATGCGCATCACGGTTTCACCGTCGTTTACACTGATGGCTACAAACAGGAGAATTTCCTTGGCTGTTCTGTAGTGTTCCCTGGTCATGTTACCCGGATTCGCCTCCCTGATGAATATACTGTTTTCGCTGCGGAACTCCACGGGATCCTGAAGGCACTGGAACGGATGAATCCTGTTCGGGCAATCGATTGCTCCGATTCCCTTAGTGCCTTACAATCATTACAGAATCTGTACCCAACTGAGGAGTTGGTCCAGCTGATATATGACCAACTGTACTTGCTCCAGCGGCGGGGTAAGGAGGTGTCCTTCTGCTGGGTGACTGGTCATGTAGGAATATGGGGCAATGAACAGGCAGATCGGGCTGCCAAGGAAGCCTGCAGAGAGCAGGATGTGGTCCAGTGTACTATTCCCTTGCAGTCTGTCATTTCTGAACTCCACAAGAAGTGCATGGAGTTGTGGGAGGAAGAATGGCTGGCGGTGACGGCCAATAAATTGCGGTTGGTGAACTCGGCCATGGCGTTCCTCCTGTCGGTTGCTCAGGCGGGAAGAAGTGACCCTCACGCGTCTTCGGATCGGACACTGTCCTCACACATAGCTTTCTATTACGGCGGGAGGATCCCCCGTTTTGTGATGCTTGTTGTGTGCAGATCTCTGTCCGCCACATTTTAACAGACTGCATTTTATACCGTGATGCAAGGGCAGAAGCACAAATTGATGGGGATCTGCCCTGTGTTTTAGCTAATGATAAGACGTGTGTGTCTAGGTTTCTAAAGTTTTGTGATGCGTCTGGACTCTGGCTTAAACTTTTAGGCTGGAGGCTCTATTGTACTGCAAAGTGGCTGGCTCCTCCCTTTTTTCCTTGCGGTCAGCCGGCCACTTCCATCTGATATATTGTCTTAGCTCCCTCTACCACTTTCGTCTTGTGTTGTCCATGTTTTACTGTTGACGGCATGCTCCGTCCCACGTTTCGATGTGGGTAGGCCCATATTTTTCCAACCTTGTTACCTGTGTTTTACCTTCTGTTCTGAGTCTTTTGTTGACACCCGTCTCAATCTGTTAATGAGCGAGCGCTGAAGACCTTGCCGTCGTGCGCCCGTACAACCCTCTTCATCCAACCATCCATGACCGGCTTTATGTGTGTATCTATCAACCCTTTTTATATTACAGGAAAAGGTTACTGATGTCAAAGACTTGGCTAAGAATAACAATACTCACTTGTCATGTATCCCTCTCCGCCTTGTAAATGTGCCATGCTAGTGGGTGAACGTTACTGGTACTGATAAAATCTTCTCTAGTTCCAGTCCTGGCGGCTGCGTCGAAATTCCGTGACGTTTCGATGAGTGTCACTCTCATCACCTTCTGGTGAAGTATCGAGATTGCGCAGGTGTCCCAGACACGTCAATATATAAGATTTTACAAAAAAAAACTTAGTTTACACAACAGTCCACGTCTTATCACAAGAAAATGCTTCATTTTTTGTATAGAAAACTGTGAAGAAGCACAAAAGTGAAGTAGATCTTACTGCACATAAAAAAGTGTGGTTTCAGATGCGTGAGACTGCAGTTGTGTGTGGGAGTTGCCTTTGCATGAGTGTGTGTGTGTGTGCGTATGTGTGTCTAGTGTTGACGAAGATCTTAATGGCTGAAAGCTTTATTTGTGAGAGTCTTTTTTTGTGCCTATCTGCGACTCAGCATCTCCGCTATACGGTGAGTGGCAGCATTAACTTCTCAAAATATTGTTAAAAACAGGTTTGTTTGCCTTGATGCACACTTGTAGCCCGTGTTGACCTCTGCTGCTCAATAACGGCAGCACAGCGTCTCGGCATACCTCGAATCAGCTTTCGAATGAAATCCTGTGGTGTTCCTTGCCACTCCACTAGTAAGGCTCCCTGCAACCGCTGCAGCGGTTCAGGAGGATTTGCACGCGTCCTGACTCTTTCTTCAGTAAATCCCATACGTGTCCAATGGGGTTTACCTCGGGACTACATGCAGGCCACTCTAGAACACTGATATTGTGTCGCCGAAGAAAATTTTGCGCTGGAGCTGCAACATGGTCACGAGCGTTGTCGTGCGTTAGAAGAAATCTTTACCCAACATCTTGTGCCGAAGGTTGTACAAAGGATCAAGCATTTCGTTGATATACTTCTCCCCTATTACACGTGTGTTATGCCTCCTGTGGACCATAACCAATTCTGTTCCAGTGTACGCGGTAATTCCTTACCACAGCTTTATAGAGTACCGTCCATAATTGACTGTTGGAGACACTGCAGCTTCCTTATTACGTTCCTCACGAGTTCTCCATACCCCGGTACGAACATCGATACCACGGAAATTCACTCTGCTTTCGTCGCAGAACAGCGCATTAGCGACCGATGCCTGTGATCTTCGGCAAAGTGCAGTCTCCTTTTTCTACGTAAGTTTAATTCGCCGTCGATGCCTACACTGATTCTCGTGTAGTCTGTTATGGATTCTTTGGTGTATTTTTCACTGATAGTGGAAGTGCTACAACCAGCAAAGTTTACTCTTGTGCAAAAGATCTCGATAGTAACAACAATTTTGTTTTTTCTCCTTTCTGATTCGTGTATTATACCTTAGCGGCGGTTGTCTCTCCATAGAAGAGTGGCGTGGAGTGGTGGGCAGGGGGGGAGGGGGAGCAGCTGGCGACTTGTTGTGGCGGAGGGCGGGGGACGTATGTGGAGCGAGGGCGAGTTCCCGCAGTGACAGATGAGCAAGTGACTGCCTGTGGCAGAGGCAGTCGGCACGCACGTAATGATCAGCTGGTGTCCGCGGCAGCTGCTCGGAGGCGGCGCTGCGAGAAACTCGCGCTGCAGCATGGCGCTCACGCGTGGGGCTGCTCGATCCTCCTAGTAGCGGAAGGGATATCGGAAAAGTGTAGTATGGAAGGCCTGCAATGAAAACTGAAAGTATGCCAAGCACACTTTTAATGAATTCATTATTTCATCACGACAGTGTTTTTACTTCTGCTTTGGTGCTTTTATTAATCATACGCAATTTATGAAATTGTTTCATGACTTCTTTGAGTATTCCTAAAAGTATGACATACGAAGAACTCGTCACATGCTACTTTGGCGCTTAATGTCACCCTCATAACCAGAAGCAGCCCTTTGACCCACATTCAGAAATTAAAAACGGCACGAATAAACATTTATAATGACAAATAGAGGCCCTAAGCTTTTACCTAGACTCTTTAAAACAATAAAGCAATATTTTCGAAAGTAGAGAGCAATCAAAAAAGGAGGAATGAAATCTTTTGTGATGGTCGTACCCTTACTGGCGGGAAGCTGAAATTATTTGGACAGTTGACTCGGTATGTAAGAAGATGTCATCTAGTGACGACATGCACCACCTGACGGACAGCAGATGTACTGACAATATTTTAAACGCCGTCCGCCGACACACAGTGCAGTGGCACAGCTACCACAGAGCCATCTGTGTCTACCCTCTGATAGGAGCAAGGAGGCTCAGTTTGGTGCGTAGGTAGGGATCACGCAGGCAGCTGCACGTGCTTCCTGCAGCCAAATGGGCGAGTCTGAAAGGGGACAGATTGTGGCCTTCCGGGTGGTGGGATGGTGCTTTCGGAGAATTTCCACACAGGATGGGTGTGCTGCTTCAGCTGCGTAACCGTGCCAGTATCAGTGGTCACACGAATATTCTCATACGTGCAGATAAGTTTCTGGATGTCCACATAACGCAGACACCCGTCAAGATCGTTGTGGCAGCAGTGAAAGATGTACAGCACTTGTATTTTATTAGCTGTAAGAGACCCAGTACAAGTTATATAGTGTTGTGGGTTGGCAGGAGAGCCAACACCGGGTTACAAGAGGAAGCCGAAAGGCACGCGTCGTAGCTCACGCAGGCTGGCGTGAGGTCTGGAACAGGACAGGGAAATTAAACTTTAGAAAAACGGACGTAGCTGGTCGAATACTTAACTTTAATCCATTAATGGTGAACGTCGGTCTGACGGTACATGAATCACAAGATCAATAGCAACTGATAAAGGCGCCTTGCTAGGTCGTAGCAAATGACGTAGCTGAAGGCTATGCTAACTATCGTCTCGGCAAATGATAGCGTATCTTGTCAGTGAACCATCGCTAGCAAAGTCGGCTGTACAACTGGGGCGAGTGGTAGGAAGTCTCTCTAGACCTGCCGTGTGGCGACGCTCGGTCTGCAATCACTGATAGTGGCGACACGCGGGTCCGACGTATACTAACATTCCGCGGCCGATGTAAAGGCTACCACCTAGCAAGTGTGGTGTCTGGCGGTGACACCACATATAGAACCTTAACATAAGCAGGCAATGAGGATGACGTTACTAATCGCCTGCTTACCTGCTCAAGGTATAATTGGCAAGCAGAGTACGGCACAATGTTTTTGCTGAGAAACGACACGGAACAAGGACGGACGTTGTGAACTAGCGGGCCATTCCGTGCTGCGTGTCACGGATGGATCAGCGTTTCTGGGCTGCCTGAGGGCCTGCGTCGCTGGGGCGGCCACTTTCCGGGGTCAGTGGCACAGCAGGGGGTGCGGGCCCGACGGCTGAAAGCCGTCTCTCAGCAGTACACGTCTGTAGGGGCTCGGGCCGTTGAGACTCTACAGAAGGAGGAGTGGAAAGTGAAGCCCGGTGCTGCAAAGCAGGTCCAGCCCAGCCGCAGTCCAGCGGCCACAGCTTGGATTTGAAGAAACCAACAGCTATTGGCTCTTCTGAAAAACTAGGCAGGAGTAGGAGTTTTGCTCGAAATTTCCACTGAACTGCTAGGTCGAGTAGCACGTGTTGGCGGAAGGCCGTATGACTCGAAGTAGGAAGGGGGCACTCGTTTAGAGGCAAGTTCAGTACAATTAACACCAGGCCATACTGAGGCACATTTTTAAGGACATAGGATATTCCTATCAATCGAAAATTTAATTTACTAATGAAAAATCGATTTTGACAATAAATTTTGTACATATACGGTCAAAAATTCGTTATCCTTTTTTATTATTTACCATCCCCTTCCAACACCACAACATCGACGTGCAAGACCCGACTGGTGACGTCAGAGGATCACCTGGAAGGTGGAATGACGCAGCTGCTCTTCAGCGATGAAAGCAGATTCTGCCTACATGCAAGCGATGGTCGTTCGTGCTTACGACACTGACCTGTTGACCTCTGTTTCGTAGAGTGCATTCGTCGAAGACGCACTGGCCTAATTCGAGGCCCCGTGGTCTGGGGTGCGATAAGCTACAACTTTCATTCACCTTTTGTTCTTCTGGAGGAGATGCTTATGTAGAGTGTTGTTAACACGTTCTTTCGACGTTCTTGCAATGGGAGGGCGATGTGTTGTTGCAAAAGGAAAATGCTCGCTAACACAGTGCCCGTGGAAGTCGACGTTCTGTGAATGCCGCGCAGCAACTTCCCAGGCCAGCACGATCTGCAGACCCGTCAGCAGTCGAGCACCCGTGCGGTGTGACGTGGCGAGAAGTGACTCGTGCGACTCGTCAGCCGACAACTCTCACAGAGCTGCGTGAACAGGTCGGCCAGGCGAGGCACGGCGTATCCCAGGACAGTACTCGCCACCTGTACGATCGACTGGATGCCAGGGTCAGCGCAACGTTGCCGCCTGTGGACGCCGCACTACGAGGTAATACTGGTGTCACACCAACGGTCGATGCCTGGCACCTTAGAACGACTTATGCTTCGTGCTACTGATCTGTAAGTGTAATCATTTTTTGTACTTAATATGCACTGTTGAAACAATAAATCGAAAGTGAACTGGAAACCTCTAGAAGGGTGTACTTCTTTTCTGGCAGTGTACTTCAGCCGCCTTTTGTCGGAAAGGTATCTGGAGCCAAGGCATAAAGAACATAACATGGGCTTCATGATGGATGATATTGGGTTTAATAAGTTTGAGAAGTTATTTCCCTTTGTCACGTAATTTATCCTTTTGAGTTTTTATCAGAATATCAAAACGACAATCTAGAAGTGTCAGATGTATTATATGTAGCAGTTGTGGGCAATGCGAGAGGAAATGCTACCTCAGAGTGAGTAGACCTGCGGAATGCTCATTAAGAGAAATTACTATAATAATATTCGTTCGAATCTTCATATCTTACACTATTCTCGTTCACTGATATTTACCATAAAATGAAAAATTATTTACGACATTAGTAACTGCTCGAAAAAAAGTTCTCTGCATGAATTTTGAGCTGTTGCAATGTGGATGGTCTGCATAAAAAGGGTACATCCTTACCACTTATTCTCTCTCGTTGTCAATAGCTCCATTTTTTATGTGAACAAACCAGTATTACGCAGCTATACGATGCTTGGGATACAAGAGGGTATTGTGAAAAATAGTGCATCGTTATTTTTTATGTGTAATTTTTTAAGCCCTTTAAATAAAATTTATAACATTTTTATTCTTCATTTGAAAATATTTATTACTCAACTGGCGACGAACACATTTCTCGTGACGAGAGCGGAATTCATTGATTCCGTCGCAGTGTTTAACGTTGTTGACAGAGCGACAATATCGCCACTGCTTGTACCGCTCGACCACTATCAAAGTGAAGTCATCAACAGTGTTTGGAAGTAAATGTTTTGGAAACAGACGAAAATCAAGGGGGAGGGGGGGGAGGGGGGCGGATAAGGGTGGGGCAGCATAGATGATGATCGGTGACAGCAAATGCATCGCGTCGGATTGCTGCAGATGCCGCAGGGCTCATGTGTGTTCTAGCGTAGTCACGTTGAAGGAGAAGATGCTCCATGTATGGACGACCTCTTCGAATTCGTGCTTTCAGTTTCCTATGGGTCTCGCAGTCCGTTCCAGAGCTAGTGGTGGTGCCATTGGAAGTGAATACCAAACGCACCGGAACTTGAACATCTTACAGTACTATGTGTGTGACTTTCCCTCCTGGCAGCATGGCTGGTGATCTTTTGTAGTGGAACTCGATTAATACTCTCTTGTTTCCGGAGTCAAAATGGTGAATGTAGCTTTCGGCACCTGTCACAATACTGCTAAGGAGCCAATCAGTCTCACGCTCAAAAAGAAATGTTGTGCCAGACCTGGACTTGAGCCCGTATTTCCCAGTTTACGGAAGTGCCTTAACTGATTTGGCTATGTGATCGTGCATCCAGGGCCGATCTGCATTTCAGGCAATCATCATGCAAACTCGATTACGGGCACTGTTTCTCACACACCGAGACAGTTACATTACACAGCACCATGTTACACAGTACAATTCGGATCACCGTAGCGGCAAAGGCTTGCAGCCTTCGTCAGGTAAGGTCGAACTGGACTGAGTAACATGAAAAGCGTGTAATATCTGAAGCGATAATCACAACCGAGCAAGAAATTTGGTGGCGTTGTCTTTTTGCATCCCCTTGTAGTTATTGCTTCCCACCCTGAATCCAACAGCCTTGCCACAGTGGTGACTCGAGTTGCTGTCAGATCACGGAAGCTAAGTGACGTCGGGCTTAGCTAGCACTTGTCTGCACTGGTCTGCCAGGCGCTGCTAGCGAGCAGTGTGCGGTCAGCCCTTGTGAGGCCAATTGATGAGCTGCTTCATTGGGAAGAAGCGCCTCCAGTCATGAAAACTGACAACGGACACGAAAGCGGTGCGTTGACCACATGCCACTCCATATCCGCATCAAGTGATGCCTATGAGCTGAGAATGAAACGGCAGCCGGTCGGTACCGTTGGACCATCAAGGCCTGTTTGGATGGAGTTTAGCTTTTAGTTTAGCTCGCACACTTACATTAATGCACTCACCTAGAGGTGTGTACAGATGCAATGTAATAGGTCCCAGTGAGAAGCGAGGCACGCTCCGGCGGGCAGGGAGGTGCGATGTGACAGCAGCGGTCAGCGGGCTCCCAGCAGCAGGGCTGCGGCATAACGTACCCTGAACCAGGCTTACAAGTCCAGTCGGAACCTGCAGGCTCAGTTTGCCAGGTGTCAGGAGCCCGATCGTGCTACACTGCACCTCGTATTCCACAGACCTTGATAACGGAGAGTACGCGACAAGACAGTGACGAACTTAACAAGCGAGTCTGAAGGCGAAGATGGCGACTGCATGTAGTCTGTAAGGTATGCTCGATCATAATGAATCACTTTGGAGAAAACGATTTATTGACACATAGCCAACATGCAATGAGAGTTGTTGTGACACGCAGCTTGGTTCTTATTCACATGAAGTAATGAGTGTTATCGAGAGGGGCAATCAAATTGATTGCAAATTGTCTGACAAGATTCTCGATTTCCTCTCACGAAAGTCGCACTTCCTAATATGTGCTGGAACTTCATCGAGTAATAGAGAAGTAATATCTGGCGTTCCCCAAGGAAGTGTTATTGGCCCTTTTTTGTTTCTGGTCTACGTAAGGGAATTAGGAGACAATCTGAGCAGTCCTCTAAGATTTTTTTGCTGGTGATGCTATCGTTTACCGTCATATGATGCCATGAAATGATCAAAAGGAATAGCAAAACGATTTACACACGATATTTATATGGTGAAACAAGTGACAATTTACTCGAGTTCATGAAAATTGTGATGTCATGCACATGAGCTTTAAAAATAGTCGGCTAAGTTCCAGTTAAACGATAAATCACACATATCTTAAGGCTGTAAACTCAAATAAATAGTTTGGAGCTACAACTATGAATAACACAAAAGGGAACGATCATGCAGGTTATGTTGTGGAAAAAACAGACCAAGGACTGCGATTCATTAGTAAAACACTTAAGATATAACAGGTAATGTAAGCAGGTGGCGCAATGGTTAGCACACTGGACTCGCATTCGGGAGGACGACGGTTCAATCTCGCGTCCGGCCATCCTGATTTAGGTTTTCCGTCATTTACCCAAATCGCTCCAGGAAAATTCCGCGATGCTTCCTTTGAAAGGGCACGGCCGATCTCCCAACCCATCCTTCCCTAATCCGATGAGACCAATGACCACGCTGTTTGGCCGCACCGGGTTAGCCGAGAGGCCTAGGGCGCTGCAGTCATGGACTGTGCGGCTGGTCCCGGCGGAGGTTCGAGTCCTCCCTCGGGCATGGGTGTGTGTGTTTGCCCTTAGGATAATTTACGTTAAGTAGTGTGTAAGCTTAGGGACTGATGACCTTAGCAGTTAAGTCCCATAAGATTTCACACATATTTGAACATTTTTTGAACCACGCTGTTTGGTCTCTTCCCCCAAACAACCAAACCAATCTAAAGTGACTACTTACGCTACAGTTGTCCGCCTCTTCTGGAGCACTGCTGCGTGGTGTAGTATCCACATCAAATACACTACTGGCCATTAAAATTGCTACACCAAGAAGAAATGCAGATGATAAACGGGCATTCATTGGACAAATATATTATACTAGAAGTGACTAGAAATGTGATTACATTTTCACGCAATTTGGGTGCACAGATCCTGAGAAATCAGTACCCAGAACAACCACCTGTGGCCGTAATAACGGCCTTGATACGCCTGGGCATTGAGTCAAACAGAGATTGGATGGAGTGTACAGGTACTGCCCATGCAGCTTCAACACGATACCACAGTTCATCAAGAGTAGTGACTGCCGTGTTGTGATGAGCCAGTTGCTCGGCCACCATTGACGAGACGTTTTCAATTGCTGAGAGATCTGGAGAATGTGCTGGCCAGGGCAGCAGTCGAACATTTTCTGTATCCAGAAAGGCCCGTGCAGGACCTGTAACATGCGGTCGTGCATTATCCTGCTGAAATGTAGGGTTTCGCAGGGATCGACTGAAGGGTAGAGCCACGGGTCGTAACAAATGTGAAATGTAACGTCCACCGTTCAAAGTGCCGACAATGCGAGCAAGAGGTGACCGAGACGTGTAACCAATGGCACCCCATACCATCACGCCGGGTGATACGCCAGTATGACGCCAGATGACGAATACACGCTTCCAATGTGCGTTCAACGCGATGTCGCCAAACACGGATGCGACCATCATGATGCTGTAAACAGAACTGAAAAAATGACGTTTTGCCATTCGTGCACCCAGGTTCGTCGTTGAGTACACCATCGCAGGCGCTCCTGTCTGTGATGCAGCGTCAAGGGTAACAGCAGCCATGGTCTCCGAGCTGATAGTTCATGCTGCTGAAAACGTCGTCGAACTGTTCGTGCAAATGTTTGGATTCATCCGAAAAAATTACGTTCTGCCATTCGTGCACCCAGGTTCGTCGTTGAGTACACCATCGCAGGCGCTCCTGTCTGTGATGGAGCGTCAAGGGTAACCGCAGTCATGGTCTCCGAATTGATAGTCCATGCTGCTGCAACCGTCGTCGAACTGCTCGTGCAGATGGTTGTTGTCTTGCAAACGTCCCCATCTGTTGACTCAGGGATAGAGACGTGGCTGCACGATCCGTTACAGCCATGCGGATGAAATGCCTGTCATCTCGACTGCTAGTGATACGAGGCCGTTGGGATCCAGCACGGCGTTCCGTATTACGCTCCTGAACCCACCGACTCCATATTCTGCTAACAGTCATTGGATCTCAACCAACGCGAGCAGCAATGTCGCGATACGATAAACCGCAATCGCGATAGGCTACAATGCGACCTTTATCAAAGTCGGAAACGTGATGGTACGGATTTCTCCTCCTTACACGAGGCATCACAACAACGTTTCACCAGGCAACGCTGGGCAACTGCTGTTTGTGTATGAGAAATCGGTTGGGAACTTTCCTCATGTCAGCACGTTGTAGGTGTCGCCACCGGCTCCAACCTTGTGTGAATGCTCTGAATAGCTAATAATTTGCATATCACAGCATCTTCTTTCTGTCGGTCCAATTTCGCTTCTGTAGCACGTCTCTTCGTGGTGTAGCAGTTTTAATGGCAAGTAGTGTAGGATTGAAGGAAGATATCGAAAAAGTTCAAAGAAGGGCAGCTCGTTTCGTATTATCGCCGAATATTGAAGGGAGTGTCACGGATATGATACACGAATTCTGGTGGTGGTCATTAAAAGGAAGATATCTTTCGGTGAGCCAGCACCTTCTCACGACATTTTAATCACCAACTCTCTCCTGTTCTCTATCACGTAAATTATACGAAGAAATTCCGTTCATTTTATGTGCATGGTGTAGGAAAACGTTATATTTTAAGCCTTTATTTATAAAATATCATTAATGAAATGATTTGTAACATAATAATGAATTACTTATTATTTTCAAATAACAAAATACACATACATAAATGAGTAAACTAAGAAACAAAGGAAAGAATGTAAAATGTAAAATATCAGTTTAATACATGAAACAATTACAATTAAAATAAATAAAATCACTAATAGAGAATGTTTCGCTATGTTAATGAGGAACATAGAAACTACTCTGTCAGCATGTTGTGTATAGGTAATTTTGCACAAATGTTATTTCGGATCCAAGCTTTATTATATAGGGACATATGTCGCTTGAAAGCTTCTTTAATTGAATACTGTAAGAAAAGTTTTCATTTCTCAAAATACATTAATGGTGTTGGTATATTTTGCGAAAAGTACAGTTATTACAAAAATCAGTTTCATGAACACTAATTGTATGTGAACTTTTATATGAGAAATATTTCTATATAAATATTCCACATCACTTTTCGGGATGTGTTTTAGCGCTCGAAAGTGACGCTACACAGAAACAAAAGCAATACATACTGCATTATTTTGCCTCCTCTACACACACCAAGTTTTATTAGGCTCTTTTATTGATACTTGAGAATGTCCCCTTGTCACTGATGTGCATAGGTCACATTATATATGGTTTTTTTCCATATGCATTTCACCTTTATTATCTGCAAGGCATCTTCAGTGGCCTGGAATGTATGTGGATTTACGTTTAAGCTGTTTTGATTTACATTCTGGATATTGTGCGTTGAGGTTATAAACAGTTCCAGCACTTTCTTCTTATCTATGATATAGTGAAGTATAAATTTCTGGTTACAAATTACGTACATGCTAGTCAACATTCATTCTTTCTCCTCTTTTACACCTGTTCTCCTGTTTTCTGCCATACGATATTTCGTTTTCGCAAGCTAGGAAACGAACATCTGTTTACTTGATGTTTCGAATGCTGTTTCCTCCTGTTGAATGTTATTACGAACTGTTGAATACCTCTTTGTGTTATCAGTGAACCATCCCTGTGTCGCAATGCATGCGTTTTTTAACATGGTAGTATGTACTGTTTTAACATGGTTGTGTACATTTCGGGTTGGTTGGTTGGTTAGGGGGAATGGGACCAAACAGGGAAGTGATAGGTCCCATTGGATGAAGGAAGGATGGGGAAGAAAGCCGGCCGTGCCCTTTCAGAGGAACCATCCCGGCATTGCTTCAAGCGATTTAGAGAAATTACGGTAAACCTAACCACTCCGCCACCTCGGTGGCTACCATTTTAGGATTTTTATATTTACTATTTCATTTCTTCTAGTAAGTTTAGCAGGCTGTTTGTGCCGATGTGTGTCTAGTCCCTTAAACGTTCTTCTTCTCTCCTAAGGCTTTCTGAATATTATGCTGTTCTTGTGTTTGTTGTGGACATTTGCTATACTTATTTTCATATCGCGTTCTAAGTTGGTTGGATAAAGGGTATGGTGTTTTAAGTGTTCCTCAAGTGGAATATTTAGTTTGATTTTTCCAACTCCTGATGAATTCTTGGTACTGTGTTTTAAAATTCCTGCACCGTCTTGTTTCTGAAGTGCAGAAGCACAGATTCTGTGAAATTTATTTTTGTTAACTATTTAGAGGATTGTGGACTCTAGCAAGACAAACGTCCATCAAATTATTGTAGCCCTAGACGTTTCGCGATACAGAAACTGGTTACTTGAGATAACGTCCAATAGGATATAGCCTGGTGGAAAAGTACCTGCACGTAGCCACGTCAGATGTTTCGTGCGGCCTTCCTTCTTTGCTCCGGTGGACCTGCATCCCCCTGGCCATTCCCGTAGGTCCGCTGAACAGTCCATCTTCACTGGCAAACTGCAGCCTCAGTCTGACAACAGCCTTCTACAGCCTCTCTTCCGCCACTCTGCTACCAGCAATATACCTTCTGATTTTCGTTACTGTTAACCTAGCAGCAGTTTTATTTTGCCTCCTATGTTTTAGAGTGATATTTATTATTTTACTTTTTTATTTTATTTTCAATTTATTCATTTGTTAAGCTTGATATGATGACGACTGTCAAACCCTCTGTTATATTTCGAGTGATATTTATTCATTTATTTTACTTTTATTTTCTATTTATTAATTTTTTTAGGTTGATCTGATAACGACCGTGAATCCCTCTCTTACATCACACCAGGGTTTCAAACACTCAGTGCCTTCTCTACATCTCTGTCACCTAGTAAATAACAGTTTTAATAAGACAAATAATATTAAGATAATATGAATGTCTGTTGTGGCAGTGTGAGGAAATAGTACTGATAATGAACTAGTAAGGTGAATACTGGCAGCACGTTACTACTGTTACTGCTACTAATATTCCTAGTAATAATAACAATAATAATGATAATAATGGTAATAGTAATAATAACAATAATAATGATGGTCAGATAGAGCTATATGACTTCAGAGACTTTCCCAAGTCTCAGGCATCTATGATGTATTCATGCAGACTAAAGCGACAAACGAAAGTTCCAGCCCAAGTCTCCCGCTCGCCAGCCAGACGCGCCAACCACTGCGCCATCCTGGCACAGTGGCTTCGTAATTCTGCGCGGGCTACCCTAGCGCACTTCCCTCCTCTGTCCAAACTCCAGCCAATCCACCCTCAGACCTCACGCTATTGCCCCTAGACACTAACAACAGCACTGCAGAGGCTGTCCGACTGTACTGGAATACCACCTCAGCATTGAACTAAACCAAGGCATGAGTTCTTTAATCAAATGAAAGTATGTGGTTCCAGATACCATTTCAAGTGTCAAACATGTACGGCGTATATATGTAGGCTGAATCTGAAGTGGGCTGAGGCCTGTATGGAATTTTGGAAGCCTGCTAGGATAGTTCATGCAGTCGTGCAATGCCAGTATTCTAGGGTGGCGTAGCAGTTAGCGAATCTGCCTAGTGAGTAAGAGGTCTCTGTACGAATCCTGGTCTTAGTACGAATTTTCACTCGTCGCTTCAGTCTGCACGTATAACATCACAATAATAACTGTGGAAGATATTTAACAAACTATAGGTGTGCAAAATATACGTGCTCTGAGATAGCGAGTTCTTAGGAAAGGAAATTTAAGGAGACTGGACCATCGAAGAATACTTGGAAATGAGAGAGATCTGGTTCGAATGAAGTATGTGCAAGGTAACGTCTGTGTACAGGGACAATAGTAATAATCAGTATTGATTTTAGATATGTCATTAACTGTCATCTTAAACTGGAGATATTGTTCAGTTCTCTAATATGACGTGAGACGTTATTCCAAAGTTGCGTCACTGCTGCTAAGAATGACACAAGAAAATGGTCAAACGGTGAAGTGAGGTCAAAAGGATTTTGCTCTAACGGGAACGCGTGTTACTGTTACTTTTTTCAAAAAAACAGTGTTAAAGCTTAGGAGACTTATGAGGGACAGTGTTCGCTCATATAACAGCAGAGAAAACAAATGGTATGGAAATCTCTGCGCTTGTCTGCATCCAGCTGTGTATTTACACATACGATGGTGACATCTGATCAGGGACTCGAACATCGACATATAACAAACAGAAGCGTTCATAACCACTTCCAAGAGCATAAGATTTCCTGAGAATTCCCTTGCAGTATAATATCAATGAAATCAGTATATGGAAGTATTTGTGCAGGGCACATGGAAGTTACGGGCTGAGTCCACTTTAGATTTTCATCTATTACTATCAGACTCTTTGCCGAAGGAGAGAAGCTGATACGTTCCCATACAGGGTTAAAGATGGTAGCGATTCCCGATATTTCCGGCTAATGAGCGTAGAATGATCTACTAGTACGGCTTGTGTTTTGTTTGGGTTGAGTTTAATCCTATATCCTGCGACCATTTTGATAGTGCGCAGAGATGGATATTGAGATTCCCGATAGCTGTTTTTCAGGTCTATTCGTTTTGCAATTAGATGCAGCTGGAGGTCATCAGCGTACACGTGGTGTTTGCAGCAAGATAAAACCAATGACACATCACAGTAAAAAGAGTATACTGCCTAATACCGAACTCTGGGGCACACGTGATACAACCTGCCTCCATTGTCAATGTATGGTGCCAGATATGACGCATTGCTGTCGAGATGTCAGGTGTGAGGGAAACCGTTGCACTCTGCTTGACAAGAGAGGATGCTAAGTTTGACAAGCAAAACGTCAAAGTCGACAGTGTCAAAAGTTTGCTGGACTATAAGAAGAACATAAGAGTCGCACTGTTAGGGGCTTAACTAGTCCTTGTTTCGAGGCATCTGGGAAGACACTTGTTGCTGAGGAGTGGCTGAAGACATGTGTTGTGTCAGTTATTAGCTTTATCATTTGTGCCGTGATGCCATTCTGTCCACTAGATGCTGATCTGATATCTGGGAGAACAACTGCTGTTGAGGAGTGCTTGAAGACATCTGTTGTAGTGGCCACTAGTGGGTCACTTACGTGCTTCATGGTTTGTGTCGTGATACCATCGTGTCCAGTAATAGCTGATCTGATATGCACGATGGCCTATTTGACGGTGTTGAAAGTAACATACTTTAAAAAGAATTTTTCGAGGCTACAGTAGCTTACCCGACATGAAGATAACAATGAGACTCTATTTTGTTTGTGGATCAGTTGTGTTTGAGGGTAAAGTGAAGAATCGGTTCAGTTGTTCGGTTGGGACATGGTGGTCAGCAGTAGCATTCACTTTTTCTATACCAAAAACGCGCATGTTCTTCGACAGGACAGGTCACCTAATTCTGCTGCCGGTTAATGTATGTGGATGCGTGAATTTTGCATTTCTCGCACCATGACTGACTCTATTCCGCTTGTAAGCACTATGGCTTTTAGATTTGGGGAGCATTTTGTACACCAGAGGCCCACCGTCTCTGAGATTCATGAGCTGCTCTAGTTCTTCAGTTAGCGAAGATGAATGTTAGGTATTGGTTTTCAATGAAACTCATACCACCATTTCTGGCTATTTTACGCAAAAGACTTAATACGTCTCCTTCCTACCCTGTAGCTACTTTGTGCAATATTAAGTAAGGATATTACTTTGAAAAATAATGACCTCATCACAGCAGAATCGTTATAGTATTAAAAATCAGTTTTAACAGTTTCTAACATAGAGTTCAACAAAGCCTAACGTTCTAATTACACAGAATTTCCATATGATTAGTGAGACTGAACAGTTCAGATTACTAGACGTTTAGGTAGATACTAAACTATCGTGGAAAGCCGATTTCAAGATCTTCTTAAAAGACTTAATGCTGCTAGTATCTGAAGTAAGTGACAGATCGACCGAAAATTGGCTACTTTGCTTATTTCCATTTGCTTATGATGTATAATATTAAGTTTTTGAGTAGCTCTTCTCATTCTCAAAGGGCATTTTTGACTCAGAAACGGGCGGTTCTGCCAATAAATGGCATATGTTCGAGAACCTATTGTCTACCTCTGTTCGTTAGTCTGGATGTTCTGGTATTGGCCTCTCAAGGAATAAATCGGGACAGAGATGAGATACGGCAACATGTTTTAGATAGAAGTCGTAGGTGGCAAAGAGGTTCATGTATTGCTACTAATTACCGTGACCTGAAAGCGATTTTCTTGGTGGTTTGGAGATTAACGTGAGTTTTTCAGTAGTGTAACGCTAATTTTTGCTTCAGGATTTGAAAAGAGCGAAAAATTTCACATATAAAATGATACGTTATTCATGGTCAAGGTAAGGTTCAGTTAAGATGAAATAAGCAAATACTTTTATAATTCTAGTAGCGATTAACTCGGAATAGAGGAGGGATACAGTAAATTACGTTGTTAGATACCGACTGGAAGGGGTGTAAAGGGTCAGGTATCATTACCATAACAATAATTTTAAAGGCAGTTATCGAAGGTTGAGTTGGTATCATTACCATAACAATAATTTTAAAGGCAGTTATCGAAGGTTGAGTTTTGTTTCACGGAAACTGCTGTTTGTGTTGTTGCAATTGGAAAGAGCAAACATAAATTTGGTCTTTAAGATTTAATTAATAAATTTATTGGTAAAAATAAAGGTATCACAGTGTCTAGGTTTTATTGGGGCATTTGCAAAACAGAATAAACATAAATAAAACGTAGATCATTGATTTACAAGTCGTTTAATGAGTCCCCTCCTCTCTCAGTGGTCTGGATGCTCCTTCCAGTTGGTATCGAACGTTATATTTTGCTCTGCCCTTCTCTATTTTATGTGAATAATCTCTACTAGAACAAAAAACATATTTGCTTATTTACCGTCACTGAGCTAGCCATGACCTTGAATAATGTATCATTTTGTGCGTGTAATTTGCCGTCTTTTTAAATGTTAAATCAAATATTAGGGTTCCCATTTAAAGAAAATAACTTTAACGTCCAAGTTTACTTGAAAATCACGTTCTAGGTCAGGGCTATTAGTAGCATTGCGTGACCGTATTTGCTATTTACAACTTACACCTAAAACAATTTGCTGTATCTCATCTCTATCCCGCATTATTCACATTTATAGATTAAAATGGTCCACCCAGCATGACTTTTAATCTCGTTTCTGTTTAAAAATGGCAGCCTCGTCCCAAGAGTTGGCAGTTTTCACTCAGTTAATACCAGGCAGAAAGCCAATCTGCATTTGGATTGTACCGCCTCCACTCTTCTACAGAATGGGGTGCAGTATTGCGCAGCATGACAAAAATCCAAAAATCTTAGAAGTAATCCATGCGTTTTCAAATCCAAGCTGAAGAGTTTCCTCATGCGTCACACCTTTTATTCAGCAGAGAAGTTCCTTGCAAAATAAACTAATTCCTGTGTTACTGTGGTGTCACCGCCAGACACCACACTTGCTAGGTGGTAGTTTAAATCAGCCGCGGTCCATTTAGTACATGTCGGACCCACGTGTCGCCACTGTGTGATCGCAGACCTAGCGCCACCACAAGGCAGGTCTCGTGATACGAACAAAGACTCGCCCCAGTTGTACGGACGACCTAGCTAGCGACTAGATGTACGAAGCCTTTCTCTCTCATTAGCCGAGAGACAGAATAGCCTTCAGCTAAGTTAATGGCTACGAACTAGCAAGGCGCCATTAGCCTTACAGTGATTGTAATTAAAGTCTCCCGTGTATCGTCAAGAGCGATGTACCACAATGATTGATTAAAGATAAGTATTAATCCAGCTACGTACTTTTCTTCATAGCATTAATTAATTAGCCTGTTCCAGTACTTCACGCCCGTCTGCGTTAGTCTAGCGTGCATTTTCAGCCATCTCGACCTACAAGGTGTTGGCCCAGCTGCAGACACATCACATGGCGACGAGTCTACAAAGGATCTTGTGTTTTACTTTGCCCTAATTTATTTGTGTCATGGCTTCGCCACATTCTCCAGATGTACTGTCCGAATTTTATCGCTTGCAGAATCAGCAGACGCAGGCGTTATTGGATGCCCTTGGACAGCTCGTCCAGGGTCAACGTGCTATTCAAACCGATGCGGCAGCCGCCACTTCACCGGTACCGCAGCCACAACCTGCCGTTGCACCACCATTTCGAAGTTTTGATGAAAACCACGAGACTTGGCGGGGATGGTCCCGCCAGTTCGCCTTCCACCTCGGCGCCTACAGAATTCAAGGTAATGAGCGGCAGCCATTTTTGCTTTCTTGTGTCGGTGTGTCCACCTACCGTGTCATAGTGAAATTGTTTCCCCGACGCGACGTAGCAACTCTGTCCTACGAGGAAATTTTGTCTGCTTTAGATGCCTATTTCAAAGAAACAGTTAATGTGGTTGCAAAACGGTATACGTTTTTTCGTACAAAACGTACGGCTGGTCAAACTAATAGGGAGTGGGTAGCAACATTGCAAGAACTTACTAGGAAGTGTTCTTTTGACTGTGACTGTGGCCTTTCTTATTCAGATACAATGGTACGTGATGCCATTGCACAGAACGTTTCTGATGTTCGCATACGGGAGCAAATTTTGAAACTAGTTAATCCCTCCCTTCAACAAGTGATAGACATATTGGATAGACAAGACACACTTGACTGTGCTCAGGAATCTTTTGGAACTTCGCCAGCAGTGTGTAACATTAAGCGGCCCGCCGGGCGAGATGCGCGGCCCGGTCAACTGCCATCGCACAAACAAACGCAGCTGCCGCCGCGCTCTAAGCCACGTGTGCCGCGCCAGCCCACAAATGCAGTGAAATCATGCCCGCGGTGTGCTACTAGTCATTCGCGTGAACATTGCCCATCACGCCAAGCTATTTGCTTTTTCTGTAATAGGAACGGACATGTTCAAAGTGTTTGCCAGAAAAAGCTCCGATCAGACAATCACAATCATTCCAGGCCCTTTGCTTCGCGCCGGAATCGAACCAAGGACACTCAGGATCGTGGACCTTCGCCCATGGACATTCATGTCGTTAATTCCACTTCGTCCAGTGACACTTTCTCTAACAGTGACTGTGTTCGTCCCACAAAAACTGTGCGTCGACGTCGCCGGAAATCACGTCAATTAGCAAGTGATTCTGTACAAGTGTCTGTTCAAATTGCACAAAACAGTCGCTCTTGTCGTCAGCAGGACAATAAACTTTTTGTGGACTTAGACTTTGACGGCAAAGTGATACTATTCCAGCTCGATACCGGAGCTGCAGTTTCATTGCTCAATCACGACGCGTACAAACAACTGGGCAAACCTCCGTTGCGTTCCGCAAATGTTAAGCTAACCACATATTCCGGACAGAAAATTCCTGTGTTAGGACAGTGCAGCCTTTTTCCAACATATAAAGGACAAACAAAACTTGTGTCGTTTTACGTTCTTCGTTCTTCTACTGCAGTGAGCTTGTTTGGCTTAGATTTATTTCAGTTGTTTAATTTGTCTATTGTAAATCAGGTCCTATCAGTGAATCAAATTGTGCCTTCAGACAGTGTTTCTCGCTTATGTGACGAATTTGCAGACATTTTTGCACCGGGCTTAGGTTGCGCTAAAAACTATGCAGCACATTTGGAACTGAAGGTCAACGCGCAACCGAAATTTTTCAGAGCGCGCAATGTTCCCCACGCATTGCGTGATGAGGTCGCAAGAACATTGAACAATGTAGAATCACAAGGTGTGAGTGAATGTGCGCAATGCCTCTTCTCTTTCAGCTCCGCTTCATCGCGTACGCCGTGCAGGTGTTCCGTTCGTCTGGACGACGGAATGGGAACGCGCCTTTCGCCAGTTGAAATCGGCGTTGGTTTCTAATACTTGCCTCACGCCTTTAGATCCCCAGAAACCCCTTTTGTTGATGGTAGATGCATCGGATTTCGGGATCGGTGCTGTGCTTGCGCACAAAGTTGGCTCCCATGATCGCCCTATTGCCTTTGCGTCCTAATTGCTCTCGTCTGCGCAAAGAAATTATTCCCAGATAGAGAAAGAAGCTTTGGCTCTCGTGTTTGGTGTTACTAAGTTCCATGATTTCTTGTATGGTCGTCATTTTACCATCATCACAGACCACAAACCTTTGACATCGCTTTTTCATCCGACCAAGCCTGTACCTCCGCTTACAGCGCAGAAATTCATTCGCTGGTCTATTTTCCTCTCGCAGTACCGCTACGATATCTTGTATCGGTCCACTGCTAAGCACGGAAACGCCGATGCGTTGTCCCGTTTGCCTGTTGCTGAGGATAAAGCATTCGATTCTTCCGAACTTGCTTGCATGTTCATTGATTCGCAAACCGATGAAGTGGTCGAATCGTTTCCGATCGATTTTTGTCGTGTAGCTACAGCCACAGCTGCTGACCCTGTCCTTGCTACTGTTTTACGTTTTGTTGCTACGCAATGGCCTTTGTCAAAGTCTCGGATTGCGGATCCGTTGGTTCGCCGATTTTTTGCTCATAAGGAGAGACTTTTTGTTCGACGTGGTGTTTTGTTGTTGCGTTCTGATAATGATCAGTCCCGAGTCGTGGTCCCACGTTCGTTACAGTCCTCTGTCTTACGGCTTCTTCACCAAGGACATTGGGGTATAGTGCGAACGAAACAACTTGCTCGTCAGCACTGTACTTGGTTCGGAATCGATGCTGCAATTACAACTATGTGTTCTTCTTGCATGGCGTGTGCCGAACAACAATCCGCACCGCCGCGGAAACTCTTTGCATGGCCAAAAGCCACTTCCCCTTGGCAACGCTTACACATTGATTTTGCTGGTCCATTCTGGAATGCTCGATGGTTGGTTCTGGTCGACGCCTTCAGTAATTTTCCTTTTGTTGTCCGGATGTCTTCCACGACGTCCTCCGCCACCATGCAAGCGTTGTCTGCTATCTTTTCCATTGAAGGTCTTCCTCAGACTATTGTTTCCGACAATGGCCCACAATTCATGTCCGCAGAATTTCAGTCATTCTGCCAGGCCAATGGTATTCAACATCTGACATCCGCGCCGTTTTCGCCTCAGTCAAACGGTGCCGCTGAACGATTGGTCCGGACTTTCAAGTCACAGATGTTGGAATTGAAAGAGTCGCATTCTCGGGAGGACGCGTTGTTGCTCTTTTTGTCCTCGTATCGCTCTCAGCCCCGCGATGGTCGCTCGCCGGCTGAGTTGCTCCATGGTCGTACTCATCGCACCTTGATGTCTTTGCTGCATCCGCCGCATCAGGTTCCTGTGCAGCGGCAGACTGCTGCTTTTGCTCCAGGCGACGTTGTATTTTATCGCAACTATCGAGGTTCACGGCGTTGGCTCGCAGGGCGCATTTTTCGCTGCCTCGGCCGCGCGATGTATTTGGTTTTGGGGGCCTCTGGTGAGGTGCGTCGGCATCTCAAACAGCTGCGCCTCTGTCGTCGCACGGGTTCTGCCGCTCCCCGTCTGCTTTCAGCGACGGTGCCGTCCGGTCAGCGCCCTGGGGACCCATCTACTGGCTCGCCTCATCCCCAGGTGTTACCGACGATGCCTTCCATTTTGCCCCATGGCGACGCGCCGCCGCAGCAGCCGCCGCCGCCGCCGCCGCAGCCGCCGGTACTCCGGCCGGCGCCGCCCGCATTCGACGCTTCGCTGCAGCCGCCATGCGCCTCCCAGGGTCACGCGCCGCCGATCGCTTCCCGTGACCATCTGTCCTCCGCCATGGAACTCCCGCCCGCTCCGGACCACATGACGTCATCGCGCGTCGGCTACCCCGACGCAATGGAGGTCGACCCTTCGGCCCCTCCTGTCTCTTTACGGGCGCATACACCGCATGTTGACGTGCACCCTGGACTAGGTTTTCAGGCGTTTCCTAGCTCCCCTCGGACCGAATGGCCGGGTGCGGGTGGCACATCCTCGCCTGTTGTTAAGCTCCCCACGTCATCGCATACGTCAACATGGGGTCCTCCCCACGGCGGGCGGAAGCCTTATCACACGACCGTTCGCCGATTTGCGGGGGAGGAATGTGGTGTCACCGCCAGACACCACACTTGCTAGGTGGTAGTTTAAATCGGCCGCGGTCCATTTAGTACATGTCGGACCCGCGTGTCGCCACTGTGTGATCGCAGACCTAGCGCCACCACAAGGCAGGTCTCGTGATACGAACAAAGACTCGCCCCAGTTGTACGGACGACCTAGCTAGCGACTAGATGTACGAAGCCTTTCTCTCTCATTAGCCGAGAGACAGAACAGCCTTCAGCTAAGTTAATGGCTACGAACTAGTAAGGCGCCATTAGCCTTACAGTGATTGTAATTAAAGTCTCCTGTGTATCGTCAAGAGCGATGTACCACAATGATTGATTAAAGATAAGTATTAATCCAGCTACGTACTTTTCTTCATAGCCTTAATTACGTAGCCTGTTCCAGTACTTCACGCCCGTCTGCGTTAGTCTATCGTGCATTTTCAGCCATCTCGACCTACAAGGTGTTGGCCCAGCTGCCGACACATCAGTTACATTATTGATTACGTTTATATAAACTCATACTCTGTCGTATTTTTGGGATTCACAAAGATTTTCTTTTCTCTGATACTCCTTTTCTATTGTAATTTCATGAACTGAGGGATTCCATGACCACAGAGATCTTCAAAATTGTCGAACGGAACTAGACGTGTAACATAAATAAATTAAATAGTGTCCTACACTTCAAGTACAAGTTAATATAACATATGATATATTCTATAAAACCGTAGTCATAGCATCACTGTTTTAGCAATACTGCTCTTATTAATTCTTAGAACTAGTGATTCTTCAGAATACTGCCCAGAAAGTCGACAGTATGACAATACAGGTTGTGATGAAGGACAAGGACGTCACCAACATCCGCAGATCCAACGGAGTGACGCCGCACAGCTGATGAGCGGGACTTTGGCTGCGTGCCAGGCGCCAGAAGCGACGCAGCTCCACCGCTTCTGTGCTGCTGAGATTCGAACCCAGCAGTAGCCGGCACAGGACAGGAGCTGTCTGCGCAGATTCCCTGGACAGCGCGTGCGAGGCCGACGTTACCATTAACACCTGTGACGACTGCCACGAAAAAAACAAAATACATATCACGTGTGTCCATCTATCCCGCTCTAATAAAATTATTGCAACAACGTTCCAGGAAATGCTGCACAGTGCTGTCGCCATGCAAGAAACTAAGAATGGCTCGTGCGCCGACAGAACCTCCTGCGACATGTGGCACAGTGCCGAGTAGACTCTCCTCAGTTTCCGGTACCGATCTGCAAGTGGTCGGCGCTGGCTGATCATTTGCTCCGAAGCTCCCAGACACTGGTTGAGTTGTCGTATGTCACCCCTCACCAGAAGAACAAGTGCCACATACTTTGAAACAGCAGTTGGTACAATACTATTTGCGAAGAGTATGGGGAGAAGTTCCCAGCTCATGCCGTTCCTCGAACAATCCAATGTAACAAGAGCAACGAGCAGAGCTAGAGACATGGCGTAAGCTGCCACATAGGAGGTCTTTGCTGCCCTATTGGAGAAACGATGAGAATCCAAGACGCCGCCGTCCCGATATGACAACAGTGTGAAGATCTTCTGGTACCTGCGGGTGTTTCGAAACAGGTCTGTAGCGACCGCCGTAATCATGGTGACGTAGAGCGCCGCAGCAGAGGCAACCAGCCACACAAAGTTTAAGGAATCCTTTCTTCTGACGTGCAATATTTGCACCCAGTACCATACAAGTGTTGATGATACCAGGGTCATAAGGAGAACAACCGCTGCGTACAGTGTACCAGCACGTGTCCTCCGTAGCTCACGCCTCTCAGTGTCCACTGTGAACGGCGTCAGCCCGAAAACCTTGCAGATGGCGTGGTATGGTGCTACTGATCTTAAGAGGTCTCCCCTACTCTCCATTTCAGCATGGGCTAGCACTGCAGGAATCTCCAGTACCTGTAATGGAAGAAAACAGATCTTCAGTTATAGAATACTCGATATATAACTGATTAACAGTGTTAACACAGCCATGAGGTAGCATTTACTTGACGCATGTGTTTTTCTTAGCACATGTTGCCACAAACCACTATGAGCGTAATGGATCATGATTAATAACGCAGCTGTAATCATAACTATAGAACAACGAACGCCGGTATGAAAATATGACCATTTAAATCAAATCAGAAACTCGACTATCCGTATATGCCGCTGGATCTCTTCACAACGCAAATGAAGAAAACTGAGGTAAGTCTAATGAGACACAAATTATTGCGTATGAGAGTATGTAATCTTGTGTGTAAGTAGCTATACTCATTCCACGCAATTAATAGCACTGACGTTACCATTATACAGTGATCAACTGCGAGAATTATTATTATTCTTTCGTAAAAGACATCGACTTAACACTTCCCAACGTTCAGTACAATGAGTATCACAGTGGAAGCCTTGATAGATGAGAGAGAGAGCCTGCGAGCTCTAAACATTATGAGTAGAGTAAATGAAGGTAAGGAGCATAGCAAATAAGAAGACATGAGAAGTCATACACACTCACGGTCGGGAGCAACACAGATGGCGCGCTAAATCTCTTGGAGAACGAAATGGCGGTTGCCTGTTGCAGGAGTAATTTCGACAGTCTTCTAGATAAACTAAACAAACCTAAATCATCGGGAGAAACGGAAACTCTTGCCCCATTTCTCCTACACACGTGTTCAGAGACTAAAGTACTCCCTCTCGCAATTTACTATCAACTTTGCCGCTTTTCTATTGCAATTACACCGTATTTTCTAGTGTGTGCATGCTTGAAATTACGGACGTGGTTTACCTAAATTGAAACCACGTATTACATCGACATCAAATAAGTGAAAACACTCATTTACAGAATTGGGGTAGGTTTGAGAATCATTATCTCTCCACGTAACTCTGCCGTAATGAACGTCATAGAATTTTCAGTTGAACTACGTATGTTAATCCCAAGTTGAATAACGCACCTGATTCAGTTATTTGTATTGAACCTTTTCCATCACTTTATTTTCACACACGTTTCTACGAATTCTAGCACAATTGGTCTGAGTTCATAAAAAGTAATAGCATTAACCATACAGCATATTTAGTTAAACTAAAATTAATAACGACTCTGCTGACATGAAGGAAGAAGGGGGGGGGGGGGGGGGCGGACATGGATAGATGCACATGCTGCGGAGTGTGAGAGAGAGGCAACCTTTGGTCACTGTCGTAGATGTTCTTATGTAGAATCCAGAACATTCTATGTTCTCGTTTGCGCATATGAACCAAGTAGCCAAATCAGGATAAATGTTGTTATCTTTTGTTCTGCTATTATGTGGCCTAATACCCTTTCATGATACAATACGTCTGACTTACTATTCTAGCGATCTGTATTTTGCGTGACAACTGATACACTGTATTGCAATACTGCTGAGCTACTTGCCGCTAAATTTGATGAATTTCGCACGATAACAAGTGTTGCTTTATATTTAAATGAGAACATCAGCTGAGTAATACAAAAACACCTATGGGCCTCTCACAAAGACCAACAACGAGATAGCTAACTCGTCATGCACATTACAGCCGCAGATTTATCTTCCCACTCAGTGATTTTCGTTGTCATACCACAAATATAAATTTTTTATTGTTTTTAATCATAATTTATTCATTTAAATATTGTAGTTCTGTATTGATATTTTATGTTACGCGGTAAATAAAAAATATTACTGGTGACCATTCTTTCATTCCTCAATAAAGGAGAAGAAGAAAGAAAGGAATTTTCCTCTCTCCATTCCAAAACACCACTTTATTTCTTGTAGATGGAATTTCTAAACACAAGGTATTTACTTCCACATTCAACATTTACAACAACGCTGCTGGAATTTTCAATAAATGTCTCTACGTTTTAAGTCGGTCTTTTCGTTCTAAATATGTCAGGGTGATTCCTCATAATTTTGAAACTCTATATTTATTCTAAAATATTTAGCAAACTACCTTTTTCTGCGGCTGTGAGGACTGACAGACATCATATTGTGTCATTTTCTGAGGTTTAGGTGTGAACAAAATGAAGACAGTTTGATGTCTGTGTGATTCAGAACTTCTGTGAATACTGCTTCGAAATTTCTTCCTCTCTGTCCTGTACATATTTTCTCTAGGCTACCGCATTTTAACTTAGAAACAATGGAATGGGTAAATTTGTGGGATTGTTCTAGTTTGTGAGAAATACGTGGTAGCATTCTGTTTTGCTTTGACACTTATTGGCAAGTTGATTGTATGACGTGCGTTTTTTATTTTATCCCAAAATTTTCCCAAATATTTTGTGACATTTACAGAACTTTCGAAAGCACTGCCAAATAGACTGGAGAAGCAAACAGACCTCCTGATTGGCGAATACCAGGCTGGGTTTCGTAAAGACATGTCGTGCGCTGAACAGATATGGAACCTTGAGATGATACTGCAACACAAACGGAACATAATCATCACCTCCGTCGACTTCAAGAAGGCGTACGACTCAATAGACAGAGAAACCCTCTTTGAAATACTGAAAGAATACAGAGTAGATAAGAAGACACTAACCACAATTCAGCAAACACTAACAAACGCGACATCTAAAGTGAAGTTCTGTTGAGAGCTCTCAGAACAATTCGAAGTCAGAAAAGGACTCAGGCCTCTCGCCATTGCTGTTCAACATAGTACTGGACAAAATAGTGGAAGAATGGGAAAGGACACAGAAAGGAGTCCTGTTAGGATAAGTAAGAGTCAAGTGCCTGGCGTTCGCAGACGATTTAGCCATCGCAACGGTACGAGAAACAGAGACAATATGAGCCATAGAGGAACTACACGAAATCGAAGCCAAGGCCGGACTACAGGTATCATACCAGAAAAGATAGTTAACGAGCACCCAAAAACACTCATCATGACACACAAAATATGAGACAATACACAGAACAGAAAACTTCAAGTACCTAGGGGAAACAATACAGATTACAGGAAGAAATGACGTAATGACGTATCTAATGAAGAGAGAAGAGTGAAACGAAGACTACAGTTTTACGGACACCTCAGCAGAATAGCATCGCATAGGATAATGAGACGGATCTTTAACTGGGTTAGCACAAGGAAAAACAACAAATGGATGAATGAAGTAGGAAATGGGATGGAGAAACTCAACATCACACAGGAAACAATACAAAACAAAACACTCCTTAGGAACTTGATCAGAAAAAACAAATTACAAGAGACAGTACACAACAAACGAACACAATGGACTGAACAGAGACGACAGGAACACAGTCAAGGGATGAAGGAACACTGGGCGGACAGGAAAAAAGAGAAGCCGAAGAGAACACAAGACCTAAAATGGCCCGAAGAACAGAAGCAGAAACACAGCATACGAATAAGGGAAATTTGGGCAGAATGTAAAATGTAAAGAGAAAACAATATATATATATATATATATATATATATATACCAAGTAAAATTAGTATGTCATCCACATATCGGTGAAATAACGAATTTCACTAACCCATTCGTAATGGTTATAAAAAGAAATAGTTCTGAGCATTGTGTTGTAAAATATTAGCAAATGTACGAGCAAGGTAATATCCCATGCTTATAGATACTGAAGTCAACCCCGGGAGGAATGTGGTGGCTTCAGTGGGAGAAGGTGTGTGGTCCAGGGTTGTGGCGAAGTTGCAGGTGGGTGGCAACTCAGAAAAAATGGAAATGAGCGTTTGGCGTCATTGGCCGGGAGGCCCCTTACGGGGCAGGTCCTGCATCCTTGGTGCAGGTCTTATTATATTCGACGCCACATTGAGCGAACTACGCGCCGAATGGGGATGAAATGATGATGGAGACAACACAACACCTAGTCCCTGAGCGGAGAAAATCCTCGCCCCAGCCGGGAATCGAACGGCAACTCAGAGAAACACAGCTATGAAAAAATAAACAAAACGATTTACTTCACTCAGATCCTGGTGGGCGTTGCGTGGCCGGCGTGGAGGCAGCTGGCTGGCTGTGAGACGTGTACCCAGGACTGATGACGCCTGTGCCTACTGCACCGTTATGTGAGTTATGACGTAGTCACACTGCCTCCGCTGCGCTCGCTGACAGATGGCATACTCCCAGCAATAGCCATTTCCTCAACAGGCGGCTATGTCCTCGTGGATGATGGTGGGCGCCGCGGCCACTCCCCTTAAGACAGTGCCGAAGCGGCTGCCATTGTTGAGCCCTGGGCGGGCACCAATCCCAAAGACGGAATGAGCCTGGGATAGCCCTACCCCGCCGTGGCAGCAAGGTATATATATATATATATATATATATATATATATATATATATATATATATATAGAGAGAGAGAGAGAGAGAGAGAGAGAGAGAGAGAGAGAGGCCCCAACTTGTGGCTGCTGCTGACGGCTCCACATCGTCCCCTCAGAGGGTGAAGCCTGCGTGTTCTGCTGGCACTGCTGGCTTCAAAACGACAGTTAGAGCTACAGGCCAGCAGTGCGCCTGTCATGCACAATGCGCCGTTTTCATTCGCTTTCTGGACACCACTGAAGCCTGACAGTGGAGGAAATTCCTTGCCAATATGCAGGAACCTTATGTTACAGTTGTGCTGGCAGATTTTTCAGCACCAAGCCTGATCCGTCTCAAGTTGGATAAACAGATAAACAGCCCTGTCACTGTAAATGAAACGCCGAAACCACGCACATGCCAGCAGCAATCATTTGCAGCAAAGCTTTGCCACCAGACTCCCACAGATTTGCCCTCAAAATAGTAATGGCACTACACTTCCCACTGCAATGGTCAGACATAGCTTCTGGGCCCGCATTTGGAAGAGATTTACATCTAAGATTACGACATCCAGTGAATACCATATCACATTTTACAGAAAAAAATCCCATCACAAGAGTATCTGGTGGCTTATACGATACGGTTTAGAGACTGCATTTAACATGTTATCATAACTCATCATATTTCTTCTTAGACTATTTATTTACTTCTTGACTTAACAGGCCACTGGATCTCTTGGAACGCATATCACATTCTACTTTTATTATCCTGCTTTTCTTGTGCCCTTGGCAATTCTTTCACCTTACCACACAGCATGCTCAGGGCCTTCTATCCTTCTAGCACATTCCTCATGAACACACACGGTACAATATTTCCCATGCACTCACCCTCGAGACCCAGGGATCCATTCTACGAGAATTTATACTACCAGTGGATCACACTTATGGGTGGGTTTACAGATAGGAAGATGAAGTCTACAAACAGTAGCGTCATAATCACAACAGTACCAGGTATCTTATGCGCATGGTCGCAGTTTGGTCGTTCCTCTGCCCCATTCTCCTGCACATGCTACATCAACAGCTCTTCTAAAATCCGTCCTTCTTACATAGCTGTGAGTCGTTTCGGGAATGGATACGTTCTGAAATCAGTGTGTTACTGAAGGAGGCTGAAATTCGCATCGGAAGATCCTCTAGCGGTTACTCTAGCCGCTACAACTGCGCCTTTCTTAAATTCAGCTCGGTTGTCCCCATGAGCATAGCTGGTAGATGGAATATTTTCCCTGTTATGCCATATGCCTTCCCATTAATCAACAACGCACCTTTCAGTTCCAGTCGCCTTGTCCCTGAGATCTGTAATCAGCCCCAAGTCTGGCGGAAGTTACCCTCGCACCTTTCGTAGCTCCAAAACTATTGCTCTGATGATAACACAAATGGACTCAGCTGCCCATGTGACATCTGCTGAAGAGCTTCCTACAAGCTCGTCATCACCACCCACGTGTCCCAAATGCAGTCCACTAGTGATTACAACAGCCATTTCACTCTCACAGCCAATACATCCACCAGCGCTTGTATGATTCCCCTATCGCTATCTATGGCCGCCCCTGATATCTTTTGATATTCCATCACTTCGCTCTTCACCTTCCGTAACATACGCGTATTGCTGAAGAAGTCACGTTCCTAGCGTGTTATCTGCGTGGTGTGCCACTCTACCAATAACGTGCTACCCGCTGCCAATTTCTTCACTGCCTCTACACTCCCGTTGAACTCTTAGAGGTCAGTGGTGTTTTCCATACCGAAAACACTCTTCAAAACTCTCCAACAAGCAAATATCCAACCTTTATTTCATCGACATCGCGAATGCTGTACAACTTTAACTGGTTACTGCATGTGTTCCCGTAATCGTTCATAAGATTTCTGTAACTTTTCGCATTCCCCTGAGACTCTACCGAGCACACTTCTGGTCTTGGCTCCTCGCTGAAGACATGAAACACGACCTCCAGGCTCGTCACTTCATTTCTCAGATCCCAAGCCTTGATAACAAATCTTAACGTGCATTGACGGCTGATCACCACCACATGCTCTCCCCATCAAAAAGAACTCCTCCCTCCAGGTGCTGACCTTGTGGCGCCTCCATTTCGCTCCAGGCGAAGAGATGCAGTGCAGTCGCGACCGGCACCTCCTCCACCCTCACAGCAACTTGAGCACAGGGACTACTATCACCCTGCCACGCACCCCAGAAGGACCGCTGTCATTGGTCAGCTTCCTCAAGCAAAGTAAATTAAAATGAATCCTTACATTAACCATTATTACGCACGGAACTCACTCCTTACCTACAATTCATTACAATCCGTCACTCCTCTCATAAGACTCTAAGCAATTTTAATAAACGCAAAAAAATAGCTAAACTCAACGCAGACGGTAAGTTCCAGATGTATCCATCCACGTTCTCATGTCCACACCTATGCTTCTGCCTTTTCGCAAACGTGACAGAAGTGCTACCCTTTCGCAAATTGCTGCAGATTTCAATGTTGAGGCATCAACAAGTGTCAGCCTGCCATGAAACATCGCCGATATGGGCTTTCGGAGCTGAATATCGAACCGTGTACTCTTGATAACTGCTTTAGGCCTCGCCTGGGCCCGTCAATACCGACATTGGACTATTGATGGCTGAGAGTCTCGTTTCAAATTGTATCGAGAGGATGGACTTGTATGGGCTTGGAGACAACCTCATAAATTCATGTACCCTGCATGTCAGCAGGGGACTTCTCAAGCTCGTGGAGGCTCTGTAATGGTGTGGGGCACGTGCGTTTGGAGTGGTATGGGACCCCTGATACGTCTAGATACGACTCTGACTGGTGACACGTACGGAAGCATTCTATCTGATCACTTTTCATTCATGTCCATGGTGCATTCCGACGGACTTGGGCAAGTCGAGCAGGACAATGTGACGTCCCGCACGTCCACAATTGCTACAGAGTGGCTCCAGGAACACTCTAATAAGTTTAAACAATTCCGTCGGCTACCAAACTCGCCAGAAATTAACATTATTGAGCATATCTGGGATGCCTTGCAACGTGCTGTTCGGAAGAGATCTCCAACCCATCGTGCTCTTACGGATTTATGGACAGCCCTGCAGGATTCATGGTGTCAATTCCTTCCAGCACTACTTCAGACATTAGTTGAGTCCACGCCATGTCGTGTTCAGGCACTGCTGTGTGCTCGTGGGAGCCCTACGCGATATTAGCCTGGTGTACCAGTTTCTTTGGTTCTTCAGTGTAGTATCCATTTTCTATGTTATTAGCGTATTTTTAAGAATAATGTTGCCCAGCCTGTCATTCACGATGCAGATGAGTGCAACAGTCTTCTCTGTTCGAGACGCACAGTTTAAGCTGCCTTTGATAGTTTTTGTTTGGACGTAGAGCGAGTCTATTTATTATACACAACATCAAGGTAAGCCCTGGTTTTTTTTTGCACCACATAGTTGTTGATGATTAATGAAATCAGCCGTTGCCCATTTTCTTTACCTTGTATTTAAAGTGTGAAATGCTGCGATTTATAGTAATAATTTATGTTCCCCCCCCCCCTCCCTCACTATCTTCTTGCTCACACATACCTCAGTATTTCAAACATTAAGCCCAATGACCCTCCTTCAGCACACATGCGATCAATAATCAGCTCCGGTCAGTTATCCCAGCAGCTGCAATAAATTTTGCATGAAATTATCCTCTGTATGCTCTTGTCATTTAATGTCCTCATTAAATCTGATTTCTCACATGGTTTGTGCACATCTGTCTCGTCACTGTATGTCACATCACAATTTCTTTTATTGCAAAGAAATATAAATACTAGAGCTCTTAAACTTTTTTTTCATCGGTTACTTTGTGTCGGTTCAGCTTTTCACCTGTCACTGCCAGACAGAGGGAGCAACCGAGCCCAGACTGAGGTACCGCTGCCCCTCTTACCTGTATTGATGACACACAGCCGAGCTCAGAGACAGACACATTCGCTAATGTTGTATGGGAAAAGTCAATAGAGTGAATATTGGTGCACGTCAAATTAAGTTCCTCGGTGCGTCTGTAACTTTTTGATGTTATTACTTGGCGTTGGTACCAAGGAACCAGATCTAGCTCATGCTGTGAGTTACAAGAAAATCTGGGGCAAGGAAGGAGTGCAAAGTTGCAGAGGAAAACTTTTCCACACTGAGCCGAGCTGTAATCAAGAAGTGCAGACTCCACCTAATGGCTCATTCTGCGAGTCTTGCACTACAGGGCCACAACCTCTGAGTTCAGCTGCTCCACGGCGTGGTGGCACTGATGGAAATTCCGAAGCCATGGGGAACTGACAATAACTGAGTCAGCACGACCGTGAGAAGTCCACTGACACCTTTAGATACAGAGGACAAACGACTGCATCGTTGGCTGCGATGACGTTATATCCTGCCTAAATACGACTGTTTCCGAGCTCACAGTCTCAGTGTTTGGTCCTCTTGTCTGCCCCTCTGGTTCTGGAGAAATGGCAGTCTCGCTACTTACAGTGCACAATGAGGTGCCGAAAGTCATGGGAAACCTCCTAATATGGCGTAGGACCTCCTTTTTTCCCAGCGTAGAGCAGCAGCACGATGTGTGATCTATTCAGCTAGTCATTGGTAGTCCCCTGCAAAAGAATATAGGCAAGCAGCCTCTGTAGTCGTCCATTATTGCCAAGGTGTTGTCGATGCAGAAGTTTCTCCCGAACTGATCTCTAGATTATATCGCAAAATGTGCCATGGGATTCACATGAGGCAATGTGGGTGGCCCAGTCATTCGCTCCAATTGTGCAGATTGTTCTTGAAACAAGTCACGAACACTTGTTTCTCCGTAACATGTCGCACTGTCATCCATAAAAGTACCATTGTTGTTTGGGAACATGAAGGCTACGAATAACAGCAAATGGTCTCTGAGTAGCCGAACTTAACCATTTGCAGGCAATGATCGGTTCAATTGGACCAGAGGACGCACACAGTCCACTTCATGTAAGTATCGGCTACGACGCCATTGTGCAGCCAACACCAGCTTGCACAGTGTCTTGTTGACGACTTGCTGTACATTGCTTCGTGATGTCTGCGCACACTCGAACAATATCAACATCTCTTACCGCTGAAATCGCGACTCATCTGACCAGGCCACACTTTTACCGTCGTCTGGGGTCCAACCGATATTTTCACGAGCCCAGGAGGAGCGCTGTGGATGACGTCGTCGTGTTTGAAAAGGCACTCGCGTCGGATGTCTGCTGCCACAGCCCATTAACACCAAATGTCACTGCTCTATTCTCACAGATAGCTTCGCCGTGCAGCCCGCATTGGTTTCTACGGTTATTTGACGCACTGTCGCTTGTCTGTTACCACCGACAACAATACGCAAACGCAGCTGCCTCGGTCGTTAAGTGGACGCCGTCAGCAACTGCACTGCCCATGGTGAGAGTCAATCCTTCAAATCTGGTATTCTCGGCACACTTTTGACACTGTGGGTCTCGGAATAATGAATTTCCTAACAATTTTCCATGCGTCAAACTCCAACTACCATTCCATATTCAAAATCTGTTAATTCTAGTAGGGCGGCCATAATCATATCAGAAATCTTCTCACATGATTCACTTGCATAAAAATAACAGCTCCACCAAGTCACTTCAGTGGAACCCAGGCGTGTGGTTCGGAAGCTAACGGTTGGAAACCATTCTCTCAAATGACACTTTCTTTAAATCGATCACTGAGAAATACAATAAATTCTTTGAAAGGAGGTTGCAAACTCAAGTTAAAATCTAAAATTGTACATTCGTCACACATACATTTTTTCTCAGCTACTTATGGATATGACTTTTCCTCGGAATAAAAACACCACAGGCAGCGTTAGAATATTACTATATAATGATGACAGGAAGTAGTGCTAGTCTTTGCACAGGTCTACAGGTTGTTTATGTAACTCAAATGACATGTATCTATGTTATCAGTATTCAGCAACATTAACAGACAACAAGTTTCGCGCGACGGTGTTTTGTAATATGTACCCCGATCTCTGTGTTTTTTCGTTTATCTACTACAATTATCGTATCATAATTTGAGTGCTGAATGCGATAGACAGTTATAAGCACGTCTTTAGACTATTGTTCGAACATGTTTCAACTCCATAAGGAATAGTTAGTTGGCCAAGTTTAATTTATCTGCATATACGATACGTTTAGAGACACGATGTGCATCTTGTCTTATAGGTTATAATCCTGCTAGAATGGGCATCTTAAATCATGAATTATCATTTGACTGGATGTATGATTATTTGCTATTACCTTCGGCAGTTTAGTGTGTACTCCTGCGTAAAATCCTTATTTTCACTGATGTTAACGTCCAGTAGAATAACTTTCTTCCGTGCCCAGGCTGAATGACGAACGTTGAAAGTCTCCTTTTTTTCAAAAGTCACACTGAGACACTGGATGAGTACCATTCACTAATGTCATCAAAAACCAATAGAGGTGTGCTCTTCGTGTTCAGATTACATTTCCGTAATGTCATCTGTCTTGGGCAGCAGGAGTTTACAGAGTAATGTGACGTTCATCTTCAATTATCGATTCGGATCTTGAACTCTGACAGTGAAAATCTGGGGACATCCGACAAGAAACTGTTTCGGATCTTTCAACCCATCATGACTGAGTATTACGGCAGTTAGTACTCGATTTTTGGAAGGCGAATGCTCACAAACACATTCTAGAGGTCCATCGCTGGTTTCCATGCCTCCATCATTATTTATAGTAGCATAAAGTACTTGATCACTAGCTGAGGACGATGATGATAATGACGATAATGACGATGATGATGATGCTAGATCAGGAGGACCGTATATTCTGTAATATTAAATGAGGAAACAAACACCAGTGATCAGTAATATTGTTAATAGTAAAATATCTACTAAAAAAATAAGACATGCATGAGTTATTAAATTGCATATGTGTGTGCGTGTTTCACGATTATATTTTTTGGTTCCACAGCAGCAAGAGCTATGATGACAGGTATGATTAGGGAGTAAAACCCTCATGACAGCTGCGATGACGGTTGTTGTTGTGGTGGTGGTTGTGGTGGTGGTGATGATATCAATGATGGCTCAGCTCCCACACCAAGCTTCCTATAGAGCTTTTCCCAACTTTTATAGCATCCTTCCCTGAATCATCAGATATTCTTTATCTTGTCTACTGGATCAGAATCACACAGTAACATTACTGGAAATACCTGTCTCCCATAAACACCAAGTATGAGGAAAGAGATTAACCTAAGTAAGCTGAGTTATATGTGTCTTTTTTTCGAAGAGTAAGAAAAAAACCAGTGCTGAAAATTGGAAAGGCTTATTGCACTCAGCTGCTTCTCACAACCGCAAGCCTCTACAGAAGCGTAAGAGATATTCCCCATTAAAAAATTTTTCGTGCGACACACACTAAAATTTACTTGTCTTATAGAGTAAAAAAATCCTGCACGTAATAATCATGACAGCATTTTTCCAAGAGATAAGGTTACACGCACCTGTTATGTTGCAGGGTGTCATCTGAAGTGAACTCGCTCATTTGCGTCGCTCCACACACTCAGTAGCACTGACTCCAACGTTTTTTATTTTTTAATTCTTCTTCAGTACTTGGGTGGACTGTTTCCGATACTAATCTTCTCATACATTAAAACCTTTAAGCAATAATCAATGTTTTGTTAAGTTATTCTTCGGTAGATATTATTTGATTATCGCATGAATTAATGCCTACTGTTTTAGAAGCTAGTAAGGATACTAATCGCAAGTCATTCAAATTATTCCAGTGAACAAAACTGATATGTTCTACAAATTTGTCGGAGACTCTTTCAACCGCTAACTTCAAGCGCATTTTCGTCCCCTCTCTTACCGATATGTATATCTCACTCTTGATACACCTACTTTATTTAATGCAGGCTTCACGATCTGAGAGTATTTATAGCTACAATTTAAACGTAATGCTTTCCGAAAGGGACAACTCAGCTTATGGGCGTTGCTAAAGATGTTAAACCTCTAGTGCTGAGTAGCTCGTTTTGATAGATCTAATTTTTAAACAATAAATTATATAATCCTCTCGCTTTCGAGTAGCCTGTATTGTGAATGATTAAACCATCCCCATAGGCATCTACTGGTGACTCGCCAATTATCCACACTCTTGCTGTAGGTTAGATTTGATGCTAGTTTGCTAAAAAAAATAATGTTGCCAGCCCATCCCATGCATCCAATACAATTTTTGCTCATGCCTCTACTTCACCTTCCTCACCATAATCTAATTTTTCATAAGAACTAAAAATTCTTCTCATTTGTCTAAGTATGTCTTATTCTCCTATCCGATTAGTACTCCCAATCCCTCTAGCGGTTCAGAAATAAGTGTAAAAGTTTTTTCCAGTACAGTGTCAGCAGCTTTAGGTTGTCATTTTAGAAGCAATACCAGTTTCAACATCTGAGTTTTAAGTCTTATCTTTCGTTCAATCGAATTGAGAGACATGTTGATAACTATAGAAAGATCCAAGCTGGGATTTGTTGAGATAGGTTTCTTTTAGGACTTACCTCCGACTAGAGAAACGTCCAGGCTTCCTCTCTAGAAGCAAGAAAGATGCTCTACGTTAAATAAAAGCGTACCTGGTTAAAACAAGTTTTTTAATTAATATTTATTTATGTTATCACGAGAGGTGGATGTTGGTCTACTCATAAAAAAATGTAGAGTGGATTCACTACGAGAAATTTCTTATGCATCGGATGGCAGATTCCATGAAAAAAGTATGAAAGGGATTCTTCTAAATTTGTTGTGTATCATGGTCTGTTAATACGCATTTTTGAAAAAAATTGTTGTGAAGCTTCAATTTTTAATTGCAAACCACAGGAAATCCCGGTGAGACAATGACTCTTTCATGACAAAGAGTGTATTTCAGAAAAGTACTTTTGTCCACGATGGCCATCATAGCAGTGTGAGCTATCTGAGTCACGTGTTACGATTCTGAGCGAGTGAGAGTGTAAAACAGGTCAGTTGTCTCATACTATTGATTATACACAGCATCAATCCTTATTTTTGCAACACATAGTTGTTGCATGAAGTATATCATTTTGGGCAATGGAATTTTCCTCATTACTGCCATAATAGTATCCATTTTGTATGCTGTATTGCCCAGCCTCTAATTCACGTTAGACATAGTGTAAGCTACCTTTATTATGTGTTTTTTGGACGTTGAGTGAGTGTCAGTTGCCTGTTAGCAACTAGGTAAGCCTTATTTTTTCTGCACAACATAGTTGTTGATGATTAATGAAATGATTCGTTGCCCACTTACTTTGCGTTTCAGATCGTAGCAAGCTGCAGACGACACTACAACTATTGGAGTGGGATGGTGGACAAATTTCTGTTATCAGGGCTAAGCAGCACTTGAAGCGATACAAAGGGCGACACCACTGAGCAGTGGACGACTGGAAACGAGGGATCTGCAGTGGTTTACTCCAGCCGTCATCAGAGAAGTACGAAGGTGATTATGGTTTATGGCGTGGGGTTGTTCTTCGTAGTTAGGACTTGGTCTCCTTATTGCACTTAAGAAGACACTAAATACGTAAGGATATCAAGATATTTGACACAGTTATCTGTTACATGCAGTCGAGGAGTAGTACGGAGGAAATGATTGTTTTATCAACACAATAACGCACCTTATTAAAAAGGAGCCTCTGTGAAATAACGATTTCTGCACAATAATATTCCTGAAATGGACTGGACTGCCTCGAGACTGACATGAACCTAATGCAACAAATGTGGAATGAGTTAGAACGCCGAATTCGCTCCAAAGCTAAGCAGCCAAAATTACTGGTTTTGGTTGTTACAGAAAACTGAGCTGCCATTTCCCCACAGACATTAAGGCGTTTCATTGAAAGTGTTCCCAGCTGAATAAAAGCCATCATAAAGGCAAAGCATAGACACATGTGACACTAATTTTTGTATGTTACAATTTCGTTATGCTAAGACAATTTGCTATAACATGCTTCAGTCTAGAGTGAAAGGCAATAATTTGTAACGAACAGAAGAGCATCGATTTTTGTCTAAAAGTCTCTACGTTGCGTAAAGGGACATTCCATTTGAGAGACGTCCCCCAAAGAAGTTCAGTCATAAAAAGTCCATGTTTCTATTTGTCTGGATCCAACGTATGCTTTAGATTATGGGCGAGAGAATGTATTCGCTTCTTCAGAAGAACTAAAAATGTTTATTAAGTAACTGGGCCAGTTTTATATCTACACTGCATAGCGACAGATGCAATTGCGATCACGAACTTGCCCGCCTGCTCACAGTATGTCGTCTGAGCCGCACACTGGGGCACCTTGCACACAGACTAGCAGTGCGTGTGACTCGCAGACAGGGCACTTGGCTTGTGTACAGCGCGGGGACAGGAAATTGTTTGTGCGTGCGAAAATGATGAGCGTTTGCAGTTAGATACAGGTACTTCAGTTTTCTTGTGAAGTCATAGCACATATGACTTACTAGGCAGACGTCAATCGTAAAGGTATGTGTTGATCCATTGTGGAAGTGGGACAGCAGCTGGTAAAATGTTTAACAAAGAATTTCGCCGAACAGCTGTGCAGATTGAGAAACTATTTTATTTTGTTTTCGCTACAAGTTTCGGAAATTCATCACGCCATATTCAGGCCCATATGCACCAATAAAAAATTATCTACTCTGGCATACTGGTGTCATCATCTCAGTTGCAGTCAACTCTTCGAAGCAAGCACTTGAGAAATCGCGACATCGAGAAACAGACTTTGTATTGGAGCAGCAAGGTCTGTCTGCTTACTCTGTTTTTCTCGGCAACACACATGCATTCATAACAATGAAGCGCCAGAGAAACTGGTATACCTGTAGACATGAGTATTCAGATACAGAGATATGTAAACAGGCAGAATACTACGCGGCGGTCGGCAATGCCTAAAGAGGACAACTAGTGTCTGACGCAATTGTTAGATCGGTTACTGCTTCTACAATGGCAGGTTATCAAGATTTAAGTGAGTGTGAACGTTGTGTTATAGTCGGCGCACGAGCGATGTGACGGAGCACCTCCGAAGTAGTGCTGAAGTGGGGATTCCATTTCACGCGTGTACCGTGAATATCAGGAATCCGGTAAAACATCAAATCTCCGACATCTCTGCGGCCAGAAAAAGATCCTGCAAGAACGTGACCATCAACGACTGAAGAGAATCGTTCAACGTGACAGAAGAGCAATCATTCGCAAATTGCTGCAAATTTCAATGCTGAACCATCAGCAAGTGTCAGCGTGCGAACAGTTCAATGAAACAACATCGATATGGGCTTTCGGAGCCCAAGGCCCACGCGTGTGCCCTTGATGACTGCACGACACAAAGCTTCACGCTTCGCCTGACCCCGTCAACACCGACATTCCATTGTTGATGGCTGGAAACATGTTGCCTGGTCGGACGAGTCTCGTTTCATATTTTATCGAGTGAGTGGTCGTTTACAGGTATGAGGGAACCTCATGAATCCATGGACCCTGCATGTTATCAGAGGACTATGCAGTCTGGTGGAGGCATGTGCAGTTGGGCTGACATGGAACACCTGATACGCCTAGATACGACTCTAACAGGTGACCCGTACGTAAGCATCCTGTCTAATCATCTGCCACCGTTCATATCCATTCTGCATTCCAACGGACTTGGGCGATTCCAGCAGAACAATGAGACACCCCACACGCCTAGAATTGCTGTAGAGTGGTTGCAGGGACACTCCTCTGAGTTCAAACACTTCCGCTGGCCACAAGCTCCCCAGACGTGAACACTATTGAGCAAAAAAGCTTTGAGGAGTATGTGGAAGAAAAACGTATGTTCAGGCTACGTGAATATCGAAAAATCTTGAGTCCGAAACCCATCCCGTTCGACAAACTTCTCAATTCCATCAATTTCATTACCTAAGGAATGTTGTGACTAGGAAACAGTCTGTGAAGGTCAGAGACGGGTATTTGGTAGAATCTGATGTGTTCGCTTGAAAGAATAGAATTTATTCGTTAACTGAATATGTAGGTTCGCCGAGGGCAAGTACCTTTTTGACCTAAAAATCTTTTATAGTCAGGTGAAGAACGTTTCACATTATGTTCATCCCTACATGTACCCATACAAATTCCGAAAATAGTGCCCTGCTGCATGCTATGAAAGTCAGTTAAATTCGTTTTAACATTCTCACCTCATTGCTTATGTTACGAGACATTTCGGTCTTATGGTGTTTACCCCTATCGGTGTACGTCGGCGTATCTGTGTCGCTGTGTCTGCTAACAGTAAGCTGCTTATATTTAGATCATGGCAACCACGACCACAAAATTAAAACCTGAACGTTATTCGTATGATACGTTTCCCATGAAGAAGCTCCATGAAAACCTCCACTAATCTCATTAAATCAAGTCAACAGTACTTTAGTATAATTTGTAGTATCAAATACATTGGTACAGTAACAAGTGAGGAAAGTGGTACTCAGAGATAGTTATGACAACAAACAAACCGCAGAGTAGAGAAAGATAGAAGATAGAATATCATGTCAGCGAATGGATGTTCTCTAAGTTAATAGTCGATGAGAGTTTTAATAATAACTGTTTCTCAGTAGACGCCTAGAAAAAGCAAACAAGCTAAACAAGATAATGTGGTGGCCAAGAAAGGAAACTTGAATCCCGTTAGATGTTACGATCTCATTGTGTCACGACTGCGTTTCACGTGCAAAAAGAACGTCAATGGACGTTAAAAATACAGTGACGGAAGAATAGCAAGTAGTTCAAGAAACTTACTGTGCGTGTGCAGTGTACTAGAAGAATATGTGAATATAGCTCTAGGTGATTCAGGGTTATGCAAATTGAGACATCTAAAAGAGACAGCTGTAACCTCTAACACCAACATTGGTTCAAAATCGGCAGAGTTTCGACTTCAACTGAGTTTCGATGACAGATACAGGTATGTCAGTAGTGTAGCAGCGGGCGGATACGAGCCCTAATACCGCTGACATCAGCATTGTCAGATTACATCTGACACAGTTGTGTCTTATCAAATTCAAGGTCACTCCTGGGCAAGGGACGGGACATGAGTCGTGGGGAGGGGATGGCAGGGGAGATCAGCCAATAGTGTCCCTGGACTCCACTGCTCTTGGTCAAAAGGGCCCATTCGGTTGTGGATCCTTTATGTACTAATAAATATAAGAGTCTGAGAAATGACAGTTCATCTTCTTAGCGTTTTAGCCTCTGCTTCTCGTATGCTCGACTGACAATACACTTTTGTTGAGCAAAGAAGACTTTAACAATTGTATTCACTGTTAAAATCTATCAGAGACCTCTATGGGGACCGTTAAGTGAGTAATTGGTAGCAACCCTTTTAATTTTTCAAATGTGGTTTGATCTCCTGCTGTCAATTCGAACTCGAAACTCTTATTCAGCAAATTAATGGGGTGGTCGTGGCATAATAGCAAAACTCAATGCGAAGTTATATTAATTTGCTAATCTTGAAAAGGACTCTACCACCTTAGTCATTTGCAGTGCTTGGAAAACTTCACACAGCTCGCACTAAGCTCAGGTATGTTCTCCATACTCGATAATTACATGTTCCAAGTAATTCATTTGTTTCAATATAAAATGGCACATTTCTATGCTTAGGATGAGGCATGGTGAATTTAACCTTTTATAACTGCCTTCAACATGTTGTTTAATATGCTCAGCAATTACAATATCATCAAGGTACGCTACACACTGCAATGGTTTTAATCTGCTCAAAACTTCATGCAAAAATCTTCGAAACATGATTCGCCAGTTTTCTCCAATACTGGGAATAACCCCAAGGAACTGTAAAAGCAGTTTTTGGTTGGTCCTTCTGTACTAACTGATTAAATCCATGTGGAGCATTATTTATATTATGCCGAGTTCTCCAGGGTTTCCGTATTAGTGGGTACTGGATATTCGTCAGTAACCATACGCGAATTGAAGGTACCTGTTATCACAGGAAAAGCGATATTTCATTTTCTGTCTGAAGACATCTTAGCCGCATTTACTAGTGATGTACCCTACAGACTTATGCAACTCTGAGTGACAGCTGATTAATAACACTTCCATTTCTATGTGTGGATGGGGGGGGGGGGGGGGAGGGGATAACCTGTACGGCTCATGGTACAAAGGCGACTGGTTTCCGACTGGAATCCTATGCTTCACCAGAATTGCTGGTAATAGATCCCCAGGATTAAAAAGTTCTTCGAATTCTGCCAATAATTACTGGATGACTACTTCTTCCGTTCCTTCAAAATATGTGACATGTGTGTAATGCAGTTGTATCAGTGGCTTGCGCATGGATGGAGTCTCAATGTATCCTGTCTAGGTCATCCTTGTCTAGAACATCCAAAATGGCAATCAATAATCCTTAAAGAGCCTTAAGTCTTCGATATCAAAATTATCCACATTGGTCGACACTACTTGTTCACTCTCTATTTCACATACACATTCTTACAGATATAATTCTTTTTATGTATCCAACTCATGGTTCTTCCACAGTGTTTCTACCACACACAATAACTATAACTTTGCAGGTAATTCTGTTCCTATATTGACCCAAAGTAGTTTACTGGTACCTTCCAGTATTTGACCACATAAACTGAGCTTTAATGACATTGCGTGGAAGTTAATTCGTTTGTCGTTCATCATAGATGAATCTTGAAACAATACGTCACTGACAACAGCTTCCTCTATTCGGTCCCCAATTTCAATCAAGTATTTCCATACATCTACTTTAACATGATACTTAAAAGCAACTCTAAGATTGCACAATACCCTTTACCTAAGCAAGCCCCCCCCCCCCCCCCTCAATCCTCTGATTCTTTCCACTTCTACCTAGAAACTTAACATTGCTGATCCTTGTGACTGCAAATCGCCACACCACGTAATCTCTAATGCGGAAGTTCTAACTGTCTCTAGACTCGCCACAAACATACGGACTTCCTGTCTAACATGACAATCGAAACACATCACTTCTACATTGCCTCTTGTAGTATCAAATATTACTAGGAATACCGTTTGGTGGTTTTGAAGTTGCCATCGTCATCAGTTGATTATTTGCACTTCATCTCTTACCATTATACCCCTTACTTCAACAGTCACACTCCAGTGTTCCACTTTCACACATTTCTTACACAATGGCAGGTCACACTCCACCAGTTGCAGTGGTGCACGAGGATGGCGCTTAAATTAGGTATCACACTACTAGTTGTAGTGGTTATGAGCGTTGTTTACCTGGTTGGAAGATTTGAACCCAGTTGAATGTCCACTGATAATAATTGTTTCCATTTTAAAGCCGGCTAAGAGATTTATAATAACTACAATAATGTAGTGAGCTGGTGAAGGAAGTAAGGTCGAGTCCTATTAGATGTTAGAAACTCATTGTATCGTGACCATATTTGAAGTATGAAAAATATACTGCAGAACATTAAAAACCAGGTAACACAAAGCATAGAAAATAATTTACTTCTGTTTATAGTGCAGCAGTATGTATACAGTATGGCAGAGAAACACTTCATTAAATTTGTTAATTGAAGACATACAAGTTCCAGAGTGGTAGCAAGATGGCGCTTGTACTTAGGTACCCCACTACTGATTGCGGTGATGGTGAGAATTGTTTAGACAGCAGAAGAGTAGGAGCCAAGTGGACGCCAGTTAATACGCCAGGGAAGTGTGAAAGAAGACTAATTTATTTACTCTATTAGTTATAGCAGTTGTTACCATTAGCAGCGGGTGTCAGACGTCAGCCCAGAGTGCTGAACTCAGCAAGCAGCCTTCACAGACCAACCAGTTTACAGCAGTGGTAGGCCGAGGTGAGGTGCCATGGAGTCAGTACTTGGGCACGTGGAGAAGTGCAAAGTTAGGCTGCCAGCCTAGTTTCAGACTGCCATGGAGGGAGGAGGTGCAGGCACAATGCTGTCAGTGCACTGAGGTAGCCCTTGTGGGGGCGGCACAACTGTAGCCTGCAGAACTAGTGTGCTTGCACGAGACAGCAGCCAAGTGTGCATATAGTAAGGATGCATTGACTCGTCAGCTGGTCATGCCAAGGTGCGTAGACTGGACTACCAGCTGGGTGTTGTGGAGTCAGCAGCATTCAGCCAGTGAGTGGACCCCTGGTTGAAGGCACCAGTTCGACTCTCTGCAACATCAGACCTCGGACCTGCCAGTAACAGCTAGTGGAGCCACATCTAGAAGTGGCAGCTAGATGAACCATATCAGGACGGTGAGTGACATGGAACATTTCTCGAAATCTTCTGGCAGCGGCTTATACTGCCTGGCTAAAATGGGCAGCATTAATGAGAGTTTTACCCACGAATGTTATTTGAGACAGCATATTTTGTCACTTAGGATACAGAATAGTCAGGTGTTGGACCAGGAGGTGTAGTAACCTCAGTTGACAGTACTAAAGCTTGGCTTCTTTCCTCTGCTGTCTCAGCAGTGTCCGGCTCTGATGGAGGCGGTGAGCCGTATATGTGGGGTAAGGCGTGGGTGGTGATTTTTGCTGTGTCAGACCAGGCCACCCAGAGCTTCTTGCCAAAGGACGCCTAGGTGGCCTCCTCTCTCCTGCCACCCTGAACCATCTTGTGACAAGTAATGATGGGTACTGACATTAACTTTGCTACAAGAAATGTTGAGAAATGGTCACACAACACAAGTGTGACTTTTAGAACACCGAGTTTCCACCTCTGACGGCAACAATGGCTCTAGACTCGCAGGGTATTGAGTCGCAATGGAGGTGCATCACAGGTACGGGTATGTCATCGCGCTTCTGCTCTGTCATGGACTCCATTACCATAGTGGTTAGTGATGACAGCATGTCAGTCTGTCGATAACTTCTTACCAGATAATTACAATGGATGATGCATGCGCAGAACATGAACTGGGGAAGTGTTGAATACCAAGAGCATCAACGAAGGTCATGACAAGTTTAGCAGCCTGCGAATTTGTAGTGTCTTTTTTAGATACGACATCATGGTGCCACTGGCCTGAGCAGATACACAACTATTGTTCTTTTTCACTATGCAAACCAGAAATGATTGAGTAGTATACCCAGTGACATCCTCCACCAACACGCCACGCGCTGTGTGGATACGACAATATTATGTTCACTTCGGAGCCTTCCACACACGGATACGCCTCTCGTGACACAGTACGTAGGAGAGAGACTCGTCTGAAAAGCTGCCGTGGTCCAACTCTTGTGTCCATTGTTGTCATACCTCTGCTGGCGTAGCTCTCTGTGCTGCTCCAACAATGGATACCATGCCACAATCCCACGGTGCTCCAGATGTGGTCGCGTACACATACTTGCCTTGCTACAAACAAGCCCATTTCCTGACTCAAGGTAAGTGACGTTACTGTACGATGCTGCAGGGCCGAGTGAGTCCACTTGGACTCTAGTTGTGTGGGGCCATTGAGACCCTCTTTGGTGCTGACTAGAGACCTCCTGAACCTATCAATTTGATATTTATGTGGCAATCGTGGAATGCCAATCAATGGCCAAACAAGATTGTGGAATGATAAACTGCAGACCCGATAGGTCACGATACTGCTGCAGTCTAATTCCAAAATGTGTCGGTAGACAATTCTCCTTCTTATAAGACTTACAACAACCAAGATTCAAATGCGATTTACGAATAAGAAACCTGCTGCGTAACCTTTCCATGTATACAGAATGTAGATGGCGTTAGTTGAAAATGAAAAGAAATGTGTGTGAAATCTTACGGGACTTAACTGCTAAGGTCATCAGTCCCTAACCTTACACACTACTTAACCTAAATTATCCTGAGGACAAACACACACACCCATGCCCGAGGGAGGACTGGAACCTCCGGCGGGACCAGCCGCAGGCGTTAGTTCTACCTACGCTGACTTGTGCTGAAGTGATAATCACTTGCATAACCAATAACGTGGTACAAGTACTCTTCGTTGCATTTGATCATTTGTTGCATGTTACCTTCGTGTTCATTTTGTTCTAGTTTTAATGTCCTGCCATGTACAAACATTTCTTATGTATTAAATTTAAAGGCACATGGGTGCCATTATTGTCACACATTAGTTCGTCTGAGAGACACCAACCTTTTTACCCAGAAGACGCAGACCCTGTGTGTACAGGTTCGGTTGCGACAAGCTTATTCCGCCCTCCTAGGCACCTACGCTCTCTGAAATAATGAGTAAACACTGGCAACATAGAGTTACGCTCGTTTAGACTGTCAAACAATACTTGGACGACTAGAACTATATCTGAACTGCATATTCGTAAAGAGTAAGAAAGTGGAAAGTAAAGCATGGAGAATGGATTGGTCTGAAACAGGCGTGGCGATGATAGGCGGACATTTGTTTAAAAGCGACAGCCCCTTTAATACCTACAGTCACTATGGACTTTTCACAGTCCAGAATAAAAGAAGTTAGCCATCAATGTAATGAAAGCGAATTCAGAATTATACAAAAAAATTGTCATGTTGATTCTCTTAACTTCACATTTCTGCAAATCATTTTAATAAATGTAATGTTCAACCCTCCTTGAGGATGCGATACTAATGATCAATTATTTAATAAACTGCGAGTGGCTGAGTTCAGAAAAAGATCACAACAGAAACAAAACTGCTTACGGCATTATGAGCGTACGGAAGAGCACGACAACACCCCTTTTTGTGTACAGGCCATTTGTCTTTAACTGACTGGCCGAGAGTTGGCACTTTGGAAGCGAGCAGCCTGAATTTGTTATTGCATAATAAGACTGGAACGCACTGAGATGTATTCATATGAACCTAGTAACTGATTTATTAGTTAGAAAATCTTGACAAGGGTTGTTGAGTGGCAAGCGTCTATATAAAATAATAACTGAATTTAAACGCTCTATTGATACTGGTGGTTCTTTTAGAAGTATGTAAATGAATCTACTACCTGAATTATTAGTTAGACTATCTTGACAGGAGTTGCTCAGTTACAAGCATCTACAAATATTGACTATCTTACCAACTGAATTAATACTCATGCTTGTTGCCAAGAGAAAGCAATATGTTAATCTTACTAAGTTAGTCTGATAAACAGACAGGTGACTAAACACGTGAACTGGAAGCTTCATTTCTGGAAAGTTACTAAATTATGCTTTGGTGCAAATAGGTAAATACTTCTGGAACAATCGGTGCAAAATACATATTTGTATTACAGTATTAGACCAGTAATTCTACATGATAATAACAAGTTCGTTTAAGTGGCCACCCTCCACAAAAGGGACACAGACATTTGTTTTGTAAATACGAAGGTAAGTCAATTATTACCCACAATTTAGTTATTTTTGTTTATTTTGGTAGTACTGTCGTTTTACGTTGATGAGGCATGCTTTGTTTATTTGTTGTTATATCTTTTCTATTTTCAAGCTGCTAGGTTAGTTTCGTTATCGATGCCGTGCTGTTAATCATGGCTGCTCCGCTGTCTATTTGCACTAAAGAAGAGCAACGTTCAGTAAATCGTTTTTTGTGGTCGGAAGGCATATCCGGAGCCGAAATTCATCGAAGACCTTCCGTACAGTTCAGGAACAGTATCCTGTCACGACAGAGTGTCTACGAATGGACTGAAAAATTCCCAAATGGTCGCACAAGTGCTACGTACGATGAAGGAGCCGGACGACTATTTACCGCCACAAATTAAGAAACCATTGAGCGTTCAAGTGAAATGATTCTCTTGGACAGACGATTAACTATTGACGAAGTGGCACATAGTCTGCAAATTAGTCACGATTCTGCCGACGAAATCAATCACAACGGACTTGGGTTTCATAAAGTTTGTGCAAGATGGGTCGCAAAACAGTTCACACATTTGGATAAACAAACGCGCTTAGACATCTGCTAAAAACATTTGGATCGCTATGGTAAAGAAGGGGACAACTTCTTAGACAGGATCATTACTGGTGGTGAAACATGGATCCATCATTACGAGCCGGAGAGTAAAACGACAGAGTGTGGGATGGAAAGATCCAAATTCGCAGTGCAAGAATAAGTTGAAGACCCAACCGTCCGCAGGAAAACTGATGCTTACGATTTTTTGGGACGCACAAGGTCCAGTACTGGAACATTATGGGGAAAGGGGCACAAGAATAAACAGTGTGCGTTACAGTGAGATGCTTAACGCAGGTTAAAGCCCTCAATTCGAAGCAAACGCCGAGGATTGCTGTCAAAAGGTGTTGTGTTGTTGCACGACAATGCCTGACCGCATACTGCTACCCACGCTGCTGAAACGCTCCAGAAAATCAAATTTGAAGGACTGGATCACCCTCCACATAGTGCCGATCCTGCCCCTTCTGACTATCACTTGTTTGGTCCACTCAAATATTCATTAAGGGGCCGTCGATTTGCCTCGGACGAAGCAGTGAAAGAAGCGGTGCATTCCTGGCTCGCAGCTCAACCGAGAATCTTCTGTTATGGGGGCGTCAGGAAGCTTGTACAACGATAGACCAAGTGCGTTGAAACGCAAGGAGACTATGTCCAAAAATGATGTTCTTGTAAGTTTCATATATGATTACAATAAACTTTTATAGCTACTTTGGAGACAACAATCGACTTACTCTCGTATAACCGCCTTACAGTGCAGCAAGAAAAGGCGGGGTTGTTTACAAAACAAATATATCTGAAAACACCTCAAAAACGTTTACATATGTCTGACTACGTGAGTAATATCCATACCAATATGTCTTCGGACCCACAAGTGATGAGAAAATGCATGTTCTCGAACTGACTGTAATAATAATAATAATAATAATATCAATAGTTTCTCTATTACTTTGTGTACCAGCTCAAAGAAAAGTGGAAACATTGATGCATTATTCACTGTTTCCACAGCATCGGCTGAATTCACAGGCTAATCATACAAGTAAATTACGCTTCACCTGGTTGTAAATCGCCGAAATTACCATAAGGAAGCTAAAAATCACAAGAAATATACACATCGCTTTACTGCTCAGGAAGAATGTAATATAACGAGGAACGCACAAAAACATTAAATCAGTCTTTTAAAGGTTAATGGATAGTGAGGAGCTGTTGCCATAAATCCAGAAAAATCACCCATGTTAGCGAAATTATTTAACCAGCTCATAAAGATGTGAGAACTGGAAGCACTCGACGGCCAGCGAGGAGAACGCATAGTTGGCCGTAAGTCATGTGACCAAGGAAATGAGTAAATTGCTCAGCCTCTCAAATAAATCAGCAGTGGAAAACGATAAGAAAATCTACTCCCACGATTTACTTATGTTACTTGTTCTGCACAATCACATGGGATAACGTCAAAAGGGCAACAGATTGGAAATATATGAGTCCCAACTGTACCAAACAAAAGCGTCAGGAGTTGATCAACGAACTCCAGTGGCAGACAATGCAAGAAAGCCATCCTCCACCGCGCTGTGGCTTGCTGATAAAGAGAGCGTACGTTCCTGGAACAGTCAACAAATGTATTAATTTGTCCTACGTGTACCTCGCGAAAGAACCGTGAATACAAAATTACAGCGACTCGCGTCCAATCGGAGACTTACCGGCAATCGATCTAACCGCGAACCATTCGTGACTGGACCAGGAAAGGTGGGAAGTGACAGCGGCATACAAAATAGCCTCCACCACGCACCCCAAGGTGGACTGCGGGGTACATAGAACATCATGACAAAAGATATCGTCTGCAAATGAGAGATTGCTCTCTTTTCAATATGAGTGACGTACGTTTGACTAGATAAAAACTGTGACGAGAAAAATCGAATGGATACTCTCATCCACGTGGTCATCTAGTTGAAAACCACTCACAGAGTGTTTGAGCCTCAGACGTATATAAAATGGTAAGCAAACGTTCTCGAAGAGGGCTACTAGAATCAGGAAACTGGTTATCTGCTGGAATGCTTTTCGTACACATGTAGACCATTTCCACAAGTACACGAAAAGTCAGCGAAATTCCTGAGTTGATGCTGTAATAGGAAGTTCATAGATCACTGCTGAAGGTCACTGATACTCGCCAAAAGCATTTTATTTGATTATGAAAACTGCAGAACTTCTGTACCAAGGTTAACTGTGCCATGTCAGTCAATATTAATAAAATATCTTTCTTCTGAAAAGTTATTCTGCGTGGTGTCTATGCACTATGTGTAACTGAACAACTCGTAACTGGATGTGAAGTATAAAACGCAATTATCGTGATATTTCGCCTGTATCTCTGCAGGTCGCTAGAAGCAAAATAATTACATTGTTAATGTCACACTAAAGTGCCATATTAAACAAAATATATCAACAGTGCTGTTACCAGTTGTGTAACGGAATCTTTGCGGATTGGTGTCGCACGTTAACCGACAATTTCATTTACTGCCTTATCAACTGTGTGTAGGGAACTATAGTTCAAACTGGTGGCATCCACCTTTAAGGCACAGCACAGCTTGCACAAGATAGACTGCCGTTGAGAGCTGCATTAAATCAGACCACGTGCTAAGAACCAGTACAACAACCCATCAACAAGAGAAAATAAAATAACGAGAGGAAATAGTTATGCAACACATTTAAATGAAGAGAATCACTGACAATCCGCTCACGACAAAGCAAACAGTGATTAAAAATGTCCGCAGCTCGTGGTCCAGGCGGCGGAGACAGTGTCGCATTGCGCGTGGAGCGAGCAGGTCGTAGTTAACTTCCGCCTGTGCCGCAGCGCCGCTTGTGTCGCAGCCACTCAGTCTTGTTTGTGTATCCGCCGGAGTCACATCGTAGTTGCGTATCGGAGTTTTTTGTCGCTTTCCTCTTGGCGACGGTGTTTTCTGCCCGAGCCATGGTGTCTGTCGAGACTACTAAATTTTTGCTCGTTCGTTTCAGTTTTGACAAGCGTACGCGTCGTGTTCAATCTGGCTCCTTAGAAATTCAAGATTGGTTGGCTGATGTTATCCGTGCTACACCTTATCACTTAGACACTGCTTATTTTGATTCTGATTTGTATGCATTCTTTGTGAAGTTTTATGATCCCGTTCCAGTAGAACGGCTTCTCTCCCGGGTTGGTCCTAAAGTGTTGTTTACACATCGCGATGGCTCCGTTAGTCAAGTCCTCCTTGAAAATGCGGCACTCGAGTATACTCCGGTCAGAATTTATAGCCCTCCTCCTGAAGTGGACGATTCATTTCTTAAAACGGCGTTGCTTCCGTTTGGAGTAACACGCTATATGCGATGCGAAAGCTGGTCAGCACAACATCGCTTCCAGTGTTATAATGGTATCTGGACTGTGGACATGTGCGTGAAAAAGAATATTCCCTCCCACTTAACTGTTTGTGGTTACCGAATCCATGTTACGTATGCAGGGCAAGAAGGAACACGTTTTCTCTGTAACTAAAGCCGTCAGCTCAGATCTCATTGTCGGTGCGGTACTACTGTTCAGACGAAGTCTTATCAGAAACGTCTTCCTTTAACGTTAGCAGACATAGTATCTTCGCAGTCAACTGCCAGTCAATCTCAACATCCCCCGTTACTCCTCGCGAATTTCCACCGTTAGCGATGCGTACCAGTACGGCCTATCTCCACGAGGTGACGACGGCTCCTGCAGCGCACGTCAAACGCCGGCGGACTGAGGACGGCAAAGATTTCGAGGACTCCCCACTCCAGTCTCGTTCTTCTGATAAGGCGTTGACAGAGGCTGCACCTTCTGGCGGTAATGGGTTGTCTACTGACGTTAGTTGTGATCCCAGTATTACCAGAGTTGATGTAGCTGCTTGTGTTGTCGAAATGTGTGTTGTTTCTGCATCCCTCACTTCAACCGTAGATGTGACGGTTCCCGTCAGTTCAGATGTTCCCGCAGAAACGTTGCCTTCTGGCCAGTCTTTACAATGTTCCAGTGCAATAGCACCCCTCCTCCACGCTGAGACCGTGGACCAACAGAATTCTATGGCTTCTCTTCCTGATGATCAGGAAATGTCATCCGACACCCGCACTGCATTGCCTGTCTCTTCTGTACTTGATATTGATGTTGGTCTTTCTGAATTGTGCTACCCGATTTCCGACGAGTGCAGTAGCGATGGCTCCTCTATCAAATTGGAGCTTGACGTGCCCCCAACCCCTCCACATAAGAGTGTATGTTTTCACGGAGTGGTGTGAAACAGCGTTTTCAGGTTGCACTTGCAGCGGCGCGTCGTGAAAAGAAAAACGAGGATTCCTCTGCATACGGAAGGGAGGCTTGGTATACCTTCTTTCAGCTGCCTCCGGACGTTGAGCAGAGACGGACGTGACGAGTGCTTCCTCCTTAGTGTTGTTTTATTGACCTTACATTGACCTTACATGTGTTAACGGATGCAGGCATACACATTTCTACCCCTCAATGTTAATAGGATGCGTTCCATATTAAGGCTTGCTGCGTTACGCCAGTTTATTTACGATTTCCAATCTGATATATTGTGTTTACAAGAGGTATTATTTGATGTGTTTTGTTTTCCTGGATACTCTGTTTTCCAAAGTCACGCCTGAAAATTCTACCGGTATAGCTTTGCTTTATCGAGATGGAATCCCGCTGACGGACTTCGAAACGCTAGATGTTTTTATGACGCTGTAGTTTTATGACCTCACTTTAAGTTTTCCTTATGCTCCGTCTGGATCCGGTGGTTCATCCGATCGAGCGCGGTTTTATAAGGAAGAAGTTGTTTATTTACTCCGACGGAACCCGTGCAAGGTTTAGTTGTGGGCGGGGGGGTCGGGGGGGGGGGAGGCGATTTTAACTGCGTCTTACGTCGTGTAGATCAGACCCCCAATTGTATATTTTGCCGTGAACATAATGATATGGTGACCTCCTTGCATCTCCAGGATGCTTGGGTTTGCAGATATCCTACATTGGTGCGGTTTACGTTTTTCACAGCTACTTCAAGTAGCCGATTGGACAACTTCTATGTATCTGCCGCCATATATAGTCAGTTTCTATTGATTGATGTAATTTCTGCCAGTTTCATTGATCACTGTGCTGTTTCATTGACTTTGAACCACGTCCCGCAGTGGGTCCATCTTCGCGTCCTTTATGGAAGCTAAACACTCTACATCTCACTGACCCCTCTGTGGAAGGTATCATCGCAGACGTATGGCAGCGGACAACCCAGTCCAAGGTGCCTTATTCCTCACTTCTAGAATAGTGGGTTACCTTTGCTAAACCCCGGATTCGAAATTTAGCGCTGAAAAAGCGGCTGAAATAAGGCGCACTAAGGAATTTTATTATGCTGTCCTTCGCGATCTTTACGATAAAGCTCGTGATGCCACCTTGAGGGTCGTCCACGTCCACCGTGTGAAGATGATACATCTACAACTCACTCGCAGGCAAATGGATGGTGTCCGATAGCGTTCCCAGCCTCGTTCAATCGTACAGGATGAGTTGACCTCTCTCTATCATGTTCTCCGGCTTCACAAGCGATCTCAAAGGACATGTCTTTCTACCATCCCTTCTCTAGATGGGCGTGAGTGGTCCTCCCATTCTGTATCATGCGTGAACTTTACCAGTACTATTCCGCACTCTATACTGCAGTGGATTCAGACGGTCCACAGTCCGTTCATTTCACCTCCCTTCTTGATAGTGTTGTGACGCCATCTCTCCAGGAAGAGTTTTTCTCTGTATTCCATCACAATGATATACTTGATATTGTGGCTCGTTCTCCCTCCAACAAATCGCCTGTCCCCGATGGACTTCCCAAAGAATTTTATATTCGATTTTGGCCCCTAATAGGAGATACGATAACTTCCATAACGAATGAAGTATGCCACAGAGGCCTTCTCGTGCCCAGCTTTAAGGTTGCTAAAACTGTCCTGATCCCCAAAAATCCGGGACGTTTGCGTGTGGATCAGGTCCGCCTGATAACCCTCTTCAACTATGATTATAAAATAGTGGCGCCAGCGGTAAATAGCCGGTTACCATTATAGCAAGCCATCAAAGTTGTCTTCCGGGTCGTACTCTCCTGACTCCCGTTGCTGAATGTCGTGATATAATTTCGATTGCTTCCACCATCCCGTGCCAAGCGCTTTGCTTTTAATTGATTTTCACCAAGCGTTAGACCGCGTTAATCATGGATTCCTTATGCATTGACGACTGTTGGTTTGAACGATGCTGCGCTACGGCTGTTTAGCTCTCTAATCAGTGTTATTCGGGCGCCCATTGACGTAATGGCCGTCTTACGTCCCCCATCGCGGTGTGTCAGGGCGTCCTTCAAGGGAGTCCATTACCTATGTCGCTCTACGTGCTGTTTCTGGAACACTTATTGCGAACTATAGCTGCTCGTTTGGGTGGCTGGTCGCTGTTGGGAGAAATGTTTACCATTCGTGCATATGCTGATGACATTATGGTGGTACTCCGTACCCATGATGATATGCCACTGCTGAAGGAAGTTTTGGATGCCTTTTGTCCTCTTACGGGAGTGTGTATTAATGACCAGAAATGCCGCTTACTCAGTTGTGAGTATTTGACGCTGTTGAAATTCCATGGGTTTTGAAGGTCATCTGATATCGATCGTTGGGTGTTATAATTGATAGTTGTGCGCTAAAGATGGCTACGATAAACTGGAAGTCTGACAAGGATAAGATTCAGGGAGCAATCATTGAACACGAGCGTCGCTCTCTCTCACCTCTTCATAAGCTACAGACCATGGAAACGTATGTGTTAAGTGAGGTTTTTTTATTGCACAAATCTTTCCCATTCCTGCGATGATGTACCGCAAGTTGCAAAGTTTAACTGGCGCAACTCTATATTTCGCGTCCTTTATGGGGTCATGGCGCGGCCCCGCCTGCTGGGAGATTTGGGTCTCGCTGACATTCGGGCTAAGGCTTCTGCCTTATTCATCCGTCGCATCGTTTTAACACGTCAACGCGCCCCCCCCCCCCCCCCTCCCAATCACTTACAGCTCGCCTTTATGACTGTATCCGACCGGCGAGTTTAACTCCACCAGCAGATATTGGTAGGATTAGTTATAAACTACGCCACGTCAAGGAATTTTTTCTTGATGTCAGTTATTTAGAAGTAAATATCCTTTCCCAAGAGAATCTCCCCCTAAAAATGTTGTTAAGCCGCTGGCCAGTTCCTCATAGTATTCCCTCTGTGGAAGCCCTGTCGCCAGAAAAGAACTGAAAAATTGTTTGGTCTAACATCAGCCTCCAGATTTTCCTGATGGATGTGGCGTCCTCGTGGTACTAAGTTTTTCATTATATTGTACCTACCAAAGTGCGACTTTTTCGTATTGGTCTCAATGTGACGGATCGTTGCCATGAAACTGAAACATTATATCATCGGTTGATCTCCTGCGGTCACGGCCATTGGAGATGGCTTCGCCGACAACTGGCTTTTCCACTCAGGATGTCGGAGGCTGCTATCTCGGGTGAGATTCTCGTGCGTCCCGATTCAACCTTCTTTCCACAATCGAAGAACAATGCCATCATGTGGCTTGTTGGACATTACGTCCACTACGTGATGGTGAGTGCATATGACGCAGATCCGTGTGCATTTTCCCAATATATGGCCATAGCCCATTGGACGTGGCTCAGGGTGCCCCGTTATCGTGAACTTTTTTCTAATATGCTGTATCTTGTTTTTCATCGACAAGGTGTTGGATGAGTTGCGATCCCCCCCCCCCCCCCCTCCTTTTTTGCGTGGACACTCTTGTTTGGATTTAGATGTTCCACGATATTGAAGTGACGGAGGAAAGAAGGTGTGGGCACGTTAAAATTAACGCCCCATTCCTTCACATACGTTTTTCTGATGCAATCCTTTTGTTTTTGTCGAAATCACTTCTTTTGTTTTATTTTAATTGATTGCTTCCAATAAGTGCCTTGAAAAAACAAACAAAAAAACTGAAGATTTTCGTTTTTTGAAGGAATACACTGCCATTTGAGTGTATCTTTCGATATGTTTCCTGTGTGCAAGAAAACGTGGTAATCGTATTCCTTACTGAGGTTGTTTTCGCGTGAAAAAAGTACTAAAAAAGGGGCTGGCGTTATTGCCTGTGGATCACCGGGTCCCGGGTTCGATTCTCGGCCGAGTTGAACATTTTCTCTGCCCGGGGACTGGGTGTTTTTGTTGTCCTCCATTTCATCATCATCATGATTTGTGAGAAAGACTAGATTGGAGTGTGAAAAGAAAATGGACTGTGTAATAACTGGGACTTTGTACGGACGCTGAAGAACGCGCAGTTGAGCGCCCCACAAACCAAACATCATCATCAGTAAATTAAAAATAAAAATACTGATTCCCATGCTACAATTTTTCATTATATGAGAAAAAGTATTAATCAGTGCGTTACGTATTTCCAACACCAATCGACGTACCAGTACTTCATACTATCAGAGTAGGGGGGAAAAACCACATGCACACATTCCTATCTGCAAATACACATTTTATTTACACGTCAGCGTCACAAAAATGGTGCGTTTAGAAAACAAAGCTAATTTTGCGATTCATTAATTTCTCCAGGCGTATTAGTTGATCAAACAATCCACGGGTGTACTGCCGGTCCAACGGTCACAATACAACGGCTTCCAGATATGTCCCATCGTCAGGTGCGCTGACGAACTTATTTATTTATTCTTAAATCTTTCATTCCACCTCTGGAGGAGACGGTGGCTGCAAGGAAGCATATCCATTTTCAGCCAATAGTTGTAGTTTGTGCTCCTGTGACAAACTTTATTTAGGACAACTGGTTGCTCATTTAATTTTGTAGGATTTTTAACAGCATGTAGATGGATAGCTGAGAGGAAGATGTTGTTCATTAAGTTTCCTTCATACCGAATCCCGGCATTTGCCTTACGGCTGAGCTAAAAAGGTCTCGGTCGATGAAATCGCTGTAAGGATTAGTTGCCTGTTGTTCGTCTTAGATATCTTCATATTATCTCAGTGGTCTTGATAACGTTATAGCGTGATCTTGGAATTTTGTTGATGCAGAAAATTTATGTCTAATTCTGTAGAATATGAGAAACTTTAAAATCTAGTCGAGTAGAGACTATTCTCTTCTTCTGTGGGTGTTCATTGAAGTAACTTTGCTGAGTAGTTTGTTCTTTCTATATCAGGCTGCTACATCATTCCAAATCCTTGTACGTGTTCTTCGTTTGTGGACAATTTCACTGATTTCTTCATTTTCCAGAGGATTATGTTGGAGTGAATTCGATACTGCTTCGCGAATAATGTAGGGATGAAATGCATACTTGAATTTCGGAAAATGAATCGTTGTAGGATCATGCTGGAAGAGTGATTTTGTAAGTTTGTTGTTATGTAGTGATGTTGAACGCGAATATGTTCTTTTATTCCGTTAGTACGATCTTGGTTTCAAATTTTTAGTGAAGGGAGTCTTTGGGAATACATGTTGTAGATCTATTCTGGTCAGCAGATACAGCTTTTTATCGTTTGATTGGACTCCATAATCCATGGTTGAGATCCATATTACAGAATGCGTCGAAAAAGTATTTTGTATGTAAGAAGGGAATCGGTTGCGCCACGCCACGCGTTCGGTATTTCACGAAACTTATTTAGATTTCTAGTCGAGTTTTTCTACTGATTTCAGAGGTCATCTAGATAGACTCCAGATATCTGACGTTTAGTTGTGGATTAATTTTTTGTCCCCAGTGTCCGAAACGGAGTTTGTGGGTATCCTGTTTTTGTCGATTAATGATACAGCTATGTCTGAATAGGAAAAGCTAATTTTTGGTTGGATTAGATCGGATTCTTCATTCATTTATCCAGGTTTTAAGTTTGCTGATGAAGCTCTTGGCTTGTTATTAATTGCATCCTTGATGGGTACATGACACCAATAAGTGGTGTCATCAGCGTACAGGACTATGTTTTTCACTCACCTAGGTGTTGGGATGTCCGCTGTATATATCGTACATAAAGTGGACGTGAGGGCACCATGAGGGACTGCTTTAGCTGTGGAGTAGGACGATTTTTGACCCCAACTCGCACTTTTCTGTTTATGAAGAGGTTAGTTAAAAATTGGACTATTTCAGGTGGGCAGTTTTAGTTTAGCATTTTGTGAAGACGCGCATTCTATACCTTTTCAAAGGTACGTTCTGTGTCCAAAAAGAGGGTATCAGTCGCATCTGTTAAATTGCGGATTTCTGCTATATTGTTAGTTAAATTATCGATCAACGGTACTGTCACTTTCTGAAACGAGCTTGTTCATGTGGTATAACGCTGTCATCTTCTGCAGACTGTTTTTGTCTGTTATTAATTATTTCTTTCAAGGTCTTGCCAATTATTGGAAGTAACGTGGTAAGTCTCTATGAGTAATGGTTGTTTTGTGTTTTCCTCGTTTCGGAATCATGATGATGTGTGTATGTTTGCACTGGAATGGAACAGTTTTTTTGAGTTAAGGCTAAATTAAATATAAGTTTTAGTTTTGAATCATGATAACATGTGTATGTTTCCAATGGAATAGTTCAGTTTTTTTTAAATTAAATACAAGTTTTAGCTCTTGAACAAGTCTCTGCGGTAGAAATAGTTTAAGATGTAATCGTCCAATCACGACGCTTCCAGGAGCTGTATTTTTGCCACTTGGTACATTCAGTTACTTCGATCAGTAGTGGATGATCGGCTGGTGTGATATTTTTCTACAGAAATGAAGTTCCCTAGTAATAATTTCCTCGTGGTTGTCGTCAAATATGGTGGCCTGTGGATGGTAGTGTATTTTTTCGAGTATATCGAGGAATATTTCACCCTTCTCCCTTTCGTCCGCCGTGATGTGGTCATCAATTTGTAGATCCTGTTCTTCGGTGACTGTTTTGCCAATGATTCTCTTGAATGTATTCCAGAACAGAGTGGGGTTACGTGGGTCAACTCGGGTTCCCATCCGTTTGCCCTGAGTCGACAAATCTCTAATGTAACTTGATTGTTAAGAGGGTTCCATTTCTGTTTAGTTCTTTCATTAGGGTGCAATTTAATTTAGCTACATAATTTTCTTTTTCTTTGATTAGGTTAAGAATTCGTATAGGAAGCCTGTGCATGTCGTCGCTAGCTTTAATCGTAAATACACTCATGAGTGTTGCTAAATCTTATTATCTTTAGGCAAAGAAATGTATTATCTTCTCAATAACCTCCAAATCGTAAGCTCATCCATAATTTTGTATAAGAAATTAGTGAATTTACTCACAGCAGTTTTGTTGCCCAAGCCATCTGGACACTTTCACAACTCAAACTAATCATCAAATTAATTCATTTAAGAAGACTTGGCCTTAAATTGCTTGTGTACCCATGTACGACCACAATAAACTAAAAACAGTGAAGCGTGGAGGAAGTATGAATGAGAACAGTGGCGTATTTAAGTTTACAAAATAGTGACAAGTTTTATTAATCCTTTTGTAAGTACAACTAGCTGATAAAGCTTATACAAAAATCATAAACACAAATCAGAAAAGGGAATAGTGTTTGTTTTGCAAAGCATTCATTGGGATGGAAGCTATGCAAAGTCTTCATCCTCGGATCAATCCTTTTACAACTCAAAATGACTTTAATGACATGAATCCACTATGAGACCAACTTTATTCAAATGGAATAAACTACGACCAAGTATACCACAGACTGTGGTTCAGCTGATAACAGGAAGCTGTGAACACCATTTAACAAACTTACGCCGACGCAGCAGTGTTTCGCCCTTTGACTTTGGTTCAGGCGGCAGTTGGAAACGGCGTGCTGTAGGCGAGGAGCGGTGCGCTAAGCAGCTCTAGTGTTCTGACGTGTCCACGAAAATTTGCAAACTGAGCGGTCTTGCTATCTGACTATCAGAACGCGGGAAACTTCCCTATCTGATCCCTGAAACCCCGACAGATTTCAGTGTGAGGTGACCCGTTCACTCTTCTGGCCAAATCGATCTGACTCACAGGCACCACGGTGTGTGCTGGAATTATAAAACGTCAGATGGCTGACTCAGTACGAATACGTTTATCCTCATGACGCCCGATATGTGGGATGTGATATGCAGTTCCACTGCCAGTACAGCTGGAAACTGCCACTGGCTCTTAGTCCACCACAAGATACAGACAACAGGTCTCACCCACTAGGCAAAGACCGGAAGTTCTCCACTAGGGAAAGACCAGACGACGACGAAGGCAAAGAACCACAACCAATTCCCGCAAAGCCCCGCTACGGGAGCCGAATTAGCAAAAACCAAACCGCCCCACAGTGCAGAAACCAATGGAACTATCCTCTATTCATTGAATCTCACCTCTTGACTGCTGTATTGGCCTGGTAATCAATCCACACACAGCTAGGGTGTTCTCGCGCTTGCTGAGCAAGCCACCATTTTGCACATGCCGAGAGGAGCCAATCAGCGACTTCAAATTTCTCTTGTCCGAAAAAAGATGATTTTAGACTAGGGAGATGTCGGTATCAGGGTAAGCATGGTGGCGTAGCAGCATCTGCCTAGACGAGGTCATATCCCTCATTTACGAGGAGCTCTAATCTTTCCACACCAACCATTTCCAATTTCTGAAAGAATGTTGTTAAGCTTCCCAAATAGTCGTCCCCATCAAATACGTTTCTAGCGCTGGCTAAATGAACATGGCGAGCTCCTGGCGTCAGTGGGGGCCTACAGCATTTCCTCCTCGAGACAGGTACACCAGCTGTTCTGTCCGTATCGTCCCAGGATCTAACATGAGAATGCACAGACCTTTATGACCTTCACACTGTTTGCACAATAGCTCAGTTTACAGCAGTCCCTTTTACGTGACTTCCTCCACCCACTTTCTGCCAACTGTTCGCCGTCACGTGGCCGAAGAAAAATGTTTTATGAACCGGTGCCCTTCTGTTGAGCCTGAGTAGGAGGAGGAGAGGGCTTGGGCCAGATATCTCTCTGCAGATACGACTCACTGGCGCTGCTTCCCAGAGTCACTCACAAAGGCAGGTCACTGCACTCAGCATTTTGGTCCCCAACTCATCTCGCTCCTGTTCTCCGTCACCTACAATGTGGCCTCTTGGTTACCAGTTCTCTACAAGTTATACATGCAATGATAAAAACATTGTGCCCACAATTTCCCCGTGTAAAAAAGTCATAAACCACACTTAGCAAATGTAGGGGAACACCGTGGTCATGACCTAAAACATGAACGTTAATCTGACTGACAGTGTTGTTAAAGTGTGAAAGTGGTATGCCACTTCTCGATCTGTCCTGGCGTTCTATGATGGTTTTCTTTGCTGCGTTATTAATAAAATCAGATTGTACTGTTTCGACGATTAGCTGGTTCTAGCTGACAAGGTCTTAATTGCTGTCGTGTTGGATTTCTTGCTTAATAATTTCTGTTTTACGGTTTCTGTAGTCGATGAAAGTTTTCCAGTTGTTGTTGTCATTTTTGTCGTTTTTTGATGATGAGGAGGTGTTATATGGTAATGCTATCACCGTCTCAACGTCATTGCAGTGACTAGCCATTCGCCTTGCGCACATAATGTGATCTACTGTGGAGGTTCCAGCGTAACTGACGAAAGTAGATGAATTATTTAGATGTGCAATGAGGAAATCGCCTTTTTTTTTTTTTTTTTAATTCCTTCGCCAGCAACAGTTGATCTGGCATTAAGCTCTCCTGCCCATTGCGGGTTCGGGGGTTATAATAGGCCCGTGGTATTCCTGCCTGTCGTATCAGGCTTTATGTTTCGGCCTTTATGTGATGGCCGCCTGTTGGGTTTGACCTCCCTGTCTCAAAATTCTTCCAAACAGCGAGCCGATTGGGGAAGGGCGCCTTACATGGTGCATTGTGTCCATCGTGCGTTGAGACCTTTCGCCAGCTTATTCGTCGTTGCATTGCACTCCTGCCTGCTCTCCATCTCTTGGGCATGGCTACGTTCATTCCTGCTTTCCCGCCATGCAATGTGCAGTGCCGCTTTCTGGACTGACGATGCACATGGACTACTTGTTACCTAATATCCAGCACGGTAGCCAGTCCATTGTGGTGAGGCCGCCATGTACCCTGTTGGTTGTAGCCCCCTGACAACACAGGGATCGCTCTGCTGATGCCTGCGCCGTTAACTCCCCACGTATGCCAAGGAGAAGATGCCTATCTCCCTGGGGCATCGAGACTCCCAGCAATGGCCATCCTGCCAGGTGGCCCTTGCTGAGGCTGGGTGGCGCGTGTGGGGAGGGCCCTTGGTCGGAATGGGTGGCATCAGGGCGGATGACCCGCAATGAAGCGTGGTACATCATCTCTCGCTGGTGGCCAGCCGCCAGCAGTCTCTAAGCGTTCTCGGGCTCAATTTAACGCTCAGAAATACGATCCCAAAACGTTCCCCTCACTGGCCACGCCGTGGGAGGAGCGTAAGTCTCAGGATGGAAGTGACAGTTATTCACACCGGTTCCTAGTTTGTAAGAAAGCTGATGGGGAGTCTTTCATGTCCACAATGCCTCAGTTCTTCGTAGAGCATTTAGAGGACAAGTTTGGGGAGGTGCAGGGCTTGTCCAAAATGCGCTCTGATGAAAATGGCATCCTCTGCCCAGTTATGAAGGTTACTTGCTTGTGACAACTTGGGGGATGTTTCCATTACCATCACACCCCATAAGAGCTTAAATATGGTCCAGGGAGTTATTTACCATAGGGACCTTCTTTTGCAGTCTGATGACCAGCTGCACCCCAATTTAGAGTGTCGAGGTGTTCATTTCGTCTGGAGCGTTCATCAGGGTCCAAAGGATAATCAGATTGCTACTGGTGCCTTCATCTTGGCCTTCGAGGGTGATACATTACCAGAGAAGGTGAAGGTGATGGTCAACCATTGTGATGTCAAGCCTTATATCCCTCCCCTGATGCGGTGCTTTAAGTGCTGGAAATTCGGCCATAAGTCTTCCTTCTGTACTTCCAGTCTCACATGTCGAGATTGCGGAAGCCCATCACATCCCAATATTCCATGTGCCCCGCCTCCCATCTGTGTCAACTGCAGAGAGCATCATTCACCTTGCTCGCCAGACTGCAGGATCATACAGAGAGAGAAAAAATCATGGAATATAAGACCCTGGACCGACTGACCTATACTGAGGCTAAGAGGAAATATGACCAACTACATCTTGTTCGAATGACATCTTCATATGCTGCTGCTACAACAACCGTGTTAGCCCCATCAGCTCAGCGAATTCCAGCCCAATCGCCGAGCTGTGTAACTCCACATGCCTCCTTTCCTATGGGGTGCACTACCCACCCTGTTGCTCCTGCACAGCCTACCTCAGGAGCAACACCCCACCACCTATCGCGGACGTCTGTCCCTGCTTCTAAGCCGGAGAACTGTCCAACTTCTTCGGCTTCACTCGCCCGCAAGGGGCCCCTTGGGTCCCTCCATTCCCATGTTTCCACAAGGGGGAAGGATGATGCCCAACAGTCGCATAAGTTCCCACAGGCAGCTGGTCGTAGGGCTTCGTGATCCTCCTCCATCCCGAAGACTGAATTGCTGAAACAGCGAGAGAAATCCAAGAAAAAGACCTCTAAGACCAAGGTACTTGCGGTGGGGGCCTCCCCCCCCCCCCACTCACAACCTTCAAGCTCTGCGTCTGGGGTGGAGATTCTGACGTTCGCTGAGGACCTAGATCTCGCCGGTCCCTCAGACACGATGGATAGTACTTGCACAGGTGCTCAATTGGTGGCAGCAGATGACGTAGTGGCGTAATCTGCCTCCCCAGTCCCTTCACGACTTTCTCGGCCATGGACAATGTCATCCTCCAGTGGAACTGCAGCAGTTTTTCCACCATATCGCTGAACTCCGACAACTTCTCAGCCTTAACCCTTTCCTCTGCATTGCTCTTCAAGAAACTTGGTTTCCAGTGATGTGAACCCCTGCTCTCTGTGGCTATCAGGGTTATTATAGGAACCGGGCAACTTATGAAAGGGTATCTGGTGGTGTCTGCATCTATGTCCATCACTCTCTTCACAACGAGTCTGTCCCTCTACAAACACCTTTAGATGCTGTCACTGTTCGGGTGTGGATGCCTCAGGCTGTTACTGTCTGCAGTCTGTATCTTCCACTGGATGCTGATGTCTCGCAGCATGTCCTGGCTGCGCTGATAGCCCAACTGTCGCCACCTTTTCTATTACTGGGCGACTTCAATGCCCATAACCCTCTGTGGGGTGGAACAGTGGCAACAGACCAAGGCAGCACCATCGAGCATGTATTGGCACTGATTGACCTTTCCCTTTTAAATGATGGTGCCTTCACACATTTCAGTGTGGCGCATGGCGCATTGACCTTTCGATCTGCAGCCCTAGCCTTTAACTGTCTGTCCACTGAAGTGTGCATGACAACTTTTGTGGTAGTGACCACTTTACGATCTTTCTGTCACTGCCACAGCGTCACTCTGCTGGGCACCCTTGCCGATGGGCTATGAATAGGTACTTGTTCTTTTCCATTGCCACTATTGAGCCTCTTGCCAATGACGCCCTTTATGCGGCGGTTCACTTGGTCACCACTGGCATCGTTTTGCCGCAGAATCTACCGTTCCCTGTTCTTCTGGGTCCCCTTGGCGGAGGACTGTGCCTTGGTGGTCGCCTGAGATCTCGGAGGCGATTAACGATCGCTGGCGGGCGCTCCAGCTTCACAAGCCACACTCCTCTTAACACCTCATCACCTTTAAACCGCTCTGTGTGCGGGCCCTCTGCAATATTCGCCAACACAAGCAGGATTGCTGGGAACGGTATGTCTCCACCATTCGCCTCCATATTTCTCCATCACAATTTTGGGCCAAGATTTGGGGACTCTATGCCTATTGGACCCCTGTCAGCATCCCTACACTCTCACTCAATGGAGCAGTATGTACTGACTCTGACATAATTGCAAAACCGCTTAACAGAGCATTTTGCTCTGAGTTACACTTCTGCAACTTACCCTGAAAGAGTGGTTGGAATGTTGGAGGCATTCATTTCACAAGCACCACGCTGGATCCTAAAATATTCCTTTCAGTGAGTGGGAATTCCAAAGTGCCCTACCCGCTTGTCCTGATATGGCTCCTGGGCCAGATCGCATCCATTGTCAGACGCTCAAACACCTCTCAGCGGCCTGCCAGCGACACCTTGACCTTTAGAACCTTATTTGGGTCGAGAGTGAGTTCCCCTCGCAACGGCGGGAAAGCATCGTAATCCCCGTTTTGAAACATGGCAAGAACCCTCTGGAGGAGGACAGCTATCGCCCTATTAGACTCACCAACGATCTTTGCAAGTTGCTCGAACGCATGGTGAGCCGGCGGTTGAGTTGGGTACTAGCGTCTTGGGGCCTTCTGGCTCCATCTCAGGGTGGGTTCCGTAAAGGCCGCTCTGCCGCCGATAATCTGGTGTGCCTAGAGTCTGCCATCTGCACGGCCTTTGCCCGCCGTCAGAACCTCGTCGCAGTCTTTTTTTACATGCGGAAGGCATACGATAGGACATGGCGACATCACATCCTCTTTACTCTTCATGGTTGTTGTCTTCGGTGTCCACTGCCGATTTTCATACGAAATTTTCTGTCGCATCGTACCTTCCGCGTGCAAGTTGCAGCCTCGAATAGTTCCCTCCAAGTTCAGGAGAACAAGGTACCGCAGGGATCTGTCTTAAGTGTCTGCCTCTTTTTAATTGCAATTAATGGGCACACTGCGGCGGTGGGAACGTCTCAGCTTCCTTGTACGCTGACGACTTATTCCTCTACTATAGCTCCATTGGCATTGCAGCTGCTGAAAGTCAGCTGTAGGGCACTATCTGCAAGGCGCAGTCTTGGGTTGTAGCGCATGGCTTCCAATATTCGGCTGCCAAGACCTGCGTTATGTATTTCTGCCAGTGACGCATTGTTCACCCTGAGCCACGGATTTATCTTGACGGCGAACCTCTCGCTGTGGTGGAGTCACATAGGTTTTTGGGTGTGGTTTTGATGCCCAGTTCACTTGGCTGCCTCATATTTGGCAGCTTAAATGGATGTGTTGACAGCATCTAAATGCTCTGCAATGCTTGAGCCACAACAGGTGGGGCACCGACCGATCTTCCCTCTTACGGCTCTACCAGGCATTAATCCAGTCTCGTCTGGATTATGGGAGCCTGGCTTATGGCTCAGCATCCCCATCTGCGTTGCGGGTGCTGGACCCGATCCTACACAGCGGAATACGACTTGCCACTGCTGCCTTCCGGACCAGCAAGGTGCACAGCATACTTGTGGAGGCACGTGTCCCTCCACTGCGATTAAGACGCCAACATTTACTGGCCGCTTATGCTGCCCATGTTTGTAGCTTGCCCAGGTATCCAAATTATCGTCTCCTGTTCCCACAGTCAGTCGTCCATCTCCCAGAAAGTCGACCCCAGTCGGGTTGTAAGATCGCCGTCCGCGTCCGAGAGCTTCTCTCCGGGCTTATGGTTTTCCCTGTTCCACCTCCTTTCTGGGCTGCTCTGAGTACACCCCTGTGGCGTGTGCCTCGCCCTTGCCTCTGGCTTGACTTGGCACAGGGCCCGAAGGACTTAGTACCTCCGGAAACCTGCAGCCGCCGCTTTTATTCCATCCTCGCCATTTATCAGGGCTCTGGCGTTGTTTACACTGACGGTTCGATGGTTGATGATCGTGTTGGTATGCTTTAACTCTAGGGGACCATTCCGAACAACGTTCATTGCCAGCTGGCTGCAGCGTTTTCACTGCTGAGCTGGTCGCCCTCTTTCGTGCCCTAGAGTATATTCGCTCCTGCTCAGGTGAGTCCTTCGTTATCTGTAGCGACTCCCAGAGCAGTTTACGAGCAACCAACCAGTGCTTCCCTCGCTCTCGTGATGGCTGTCCAGGAGTCCCTGCATACTCTTGCCCGTTGCGGCCGATCTGTGGTCTTTATGTGGACCCCTGGCCATGTTGGGATACCTGGCAATGAAAATGTTGACCGCCTGGCGAAGTCGGCCACCAGTAAACCATCTCTGGAGATTGGCCTCCCGGCGACTGATTTGTGGGCAATCTTACGCTGCAAAATTTTCGATTTATGGGACACTGAATGGCGCAACCTGCCTGTGCCAAACAAACTCCGTCCTATCAAGGAGACGACGACTGTGTGGCGGACATCAATGCGGGACCATCGCAATGAGTCTGTTGTCCTCTGCCAGCTGCACATTGGGCACACACGGCTGACGCACGGCCACTTATTGCGCCGTGAGGAACCCCCTCTATTTCGCTGCGGCTCCGTTTTGTCTGTGGTCCACATTTTGTTGGTGTCGCCTTTTAGCTGTGCTCAGGCAGACGTTAGCGCTGCCAGATACGCTCCCTGCCCTTTTAACAGATGACTCTGCGTTTTATGTGGGTAGGGGGCTTTTATCGCTTAATGTAAGTGTTTGTCTTTTTGAGTTGATTCTGGCCTATGGCCTACGATTGTAGCCTGATTTTTTAATGTGTTTCTCGGTGGTTGGCTTTTCCTTTTTTGTCTCTATGGTCGGCCAAGCACCGTCACACTTTGTGTGATTTTATTTCGTCTTGTCTGGACTTTGTGTAAGTTTCTCTTGCCCTGTGTCGTCTGTCTTTTTCCATTGTCCGTTTTTATTCTTTGTAAGTGGTTTTAAGTTTTGGAACAAGGACCGATGACCATAGCAGTCTGGTACCTTTATTCCCCCAAAACCAACCAACCAACCAACCTTAATTCTCTGCATTGCCTGAGCCACACCAGCTGGGGGCTGATCAGTCTACCCTATTACGGATCTACCAGGCGATAATTCAGTCCTGTCTGGACTATGGGATCCTGGCTTATGGTTCAGCATCCCCTTCTGTGTTGTGGGTGCTGGACCCCATCCTTCACAGCGTGATGCGAGTTGCCACTGGAGCTTTCCGGACCAGCCCTGTGAACAGCATACTTGTGGAGGCAGGAGTCCCTCCACTGCGGTTACGGCACCAACGTTTACTGGCTGCATATGCTGAACACCTTTGTAGGTCGCCTGGGCATCCCAATTATCATCTCCTATTTCCTCAGTCTGTCGTCCATCTCCTGGAAAGTCGGCCCCAGTCGGGTTGTACGATCGCAGTTCGCGTCAGAGAGCTTCTCTCCAGGCTTGGGGTTTTCCCTCTTCCAGCTGTTTTCCAGGCCCTTCTGCGTACACCCCTGTGGTGTGTGCCCCGCCCATGCCTTCGGCTCGAATTGGTCCCTCCTGAAGCCTTCTACCACCACTTTCATTCCATCCATGCCATGTATCAGAGCTCTGGCGTTGTCTACACTTGCGGTTCGATGGTTGCTGGTCGTGTCGGTTATGCTCTCACTCTAGGGGACCATTACGAACAACACTCATTGCCGGCTGGCTGCAGCGTTTTCACTGGTGAGCTGGTCGCCATCTCTTGTGCCCCACAGTATATCCACTCCTGCTCAGGTGAGTCCTTGGTTATCTGTAGTGACTCCCTGAGCGGTTTCCCTCGCTCTCCTCTGGTGATGGCTATCGAGGAGTCCTTCCATAGTCTTGCCCGTTGCCACTCTGTGGTCTTTGTGTGGACCCCTGGTCATGTCGGCATCCCTGGCAATGAACGTGTTGATATGCTGTCCAAACAGGCTGTCGGTGCACCAGCCTTATCGATAGGGCTTTCGGAGAGTGACCTCAGGGAAGTTTTGTGGCAGAATGTATTTCGCACCTGGGGTGAAGAATGGCGCACCCTGCCTTCACCAAACAAACTTCAGGGCATCAAGGAGGCTACTGGTGCGTGGCACTCCTCCTTGCGGGTCTCTCGCAAGGAGTCTGTTGTCCTCTGCTGGCTGCACATTGGACACACCCGGATGACGCATAGCCACTTATTGTGCTGTGAGGACACACCTCTATGTCGCTGCTGATTCGTTTTGATGGTGGTCCACATTTTGTTGTCCTGTCCCGTTTTAGCTGTACTCAGGCAGACGTTTGCGCTGCCTGATTCGCTTGCTGCCCTTTTAACAGATGACACTGCCATCTCAGGCTTAGATTTGCGTTTTATTCAGGCAGGGGCTTATCACTTTGTCGTTTTTTTGTTTTGAGTCTCTCCTTTGGCCTACGATTTTAGACTGGGTTATTTTTGTAGTGTGTTTGTAGATGGTTGGCTTTTCCCTTTTTGTCTCTATGGTCGGCCAACCACTGTCACACTCTGTGTGATTTTACTTCCTTTTGTCTGGTCTCTGTCTGAGTCTTTCTTGTCCTGTGTCGTCTGTTGTCATCTCCATTGTTCATTTTTATTCTGTGTGGGTGTTTGAAGTTTTGGAAAAGGGACTGATGACCGTAGCAGTCTGGTCCCTTCAGTCCCACAAACCAACCAACCAACCAGCGAGCAGCAGCAGACTAGCACTGACCGACGGTTCCTAGCCTCCAGAGGGGCACTGTGGATGTTAGGCAGCGAACACTGGCGCCCTCCTACACTGGCCAGTCAGGGGGCCCAGTGAGTGGGAAGAGAAATTTCAAAGTTGATGCGACAGCTTGAGAGACTAAGAAGAGGAACAAGGTTGGTCATCACCTAGTATTCAAACTGGTCCCACGTGCTCCACATATAACAAAGATCGAGAGGGAAATGTGGTGCCATCATGGCTACAGTGAAGCTGCTGAACTGACTACACAAATAAAGGAAAATGCCCTGCGCACATCCTCTCTCACTAATCAGTGTGACACACTATGTGATCGAGAGTATCCGAACACCTGGCTGAAAATGACTGAAGAGTTCGTGGCGCCCTCTATCTGTAATGCTGGAATTCAGTATGGTGGTGGCTAGCACTTAGCCTTAAAGACAGCTTCCACTCTTTCAGGCATACGTCCAATTAGGTGCTGGAACTTTCTTGGGGAATGGCAGCCCATTCTTCACGGAGGGCTGCACTGAGAAGAGGTATCGATATCGGTCGGTGAGGCCAGGCACGAAGTCGGCGTTCCAAACCATCCCAGAGGTGTTCTGTAGGCTTCAGGTCAGGACTCTGTGCAGGCCAGTCCATTACAGGGATGTTATTGTCGTGTAACCACTCCGCTACAGGCCTTGCGTTATGCAGAGGTGCTCGATTGTGTTGAAAGATGTAATCGCCATCCCCGAATTGCTCTTCAACAGTGGGAAGCAAGAAGGTGCTTAAACATCATTGAGGCCTGTGCTGTGATAGTGCCACTCAAAACAACGAGGGGTGCCTGCCCCCTCCATGAAAGAAACGACCACACAGTAACACCACCACCTCCGAATTTTACTGTTGGCACTACAGACGCTGGCAGATGACGTTCACCGGGCATTTGCCATACCCACACCCTGCCATCACATCGCACGATGTCTGATGATTACTGAGGTTGCTGATGTGGAGTACCTGGCAGTAGGTTGCAGCACAATGCACCTAATATGGAAAAAGTATATTTTTGGGGGTGTCCGGATACTTTTGATCGCATAGTGTTTTTACATAAAAACTCATCTAGCCGCATAGGTATTAGAAGAGAGTGATTGAAAGTACTTTCGTTACAAAAAAAAAGTAAATAAGTAAAACATATAAGGCGTGTAAAGTGAATGAGAATGAAGTGCATGTCTTTCAACGTCAAAGGGAAATGGGACGCTCCTACTGTACGTCACCTCAAATAACGACAAGTCCATTGCGGTATGGACCGTCGAATTATAGGCACGCAGGACAGAGGGAAGATAGATATGCCAGTCATCGTGCCTGGAATGAACGAAATAAATTTAAAGGTTTGCAACAGTCTTGTGCACGCAATCGGTTCTCCCGTTGGTCTGCATACAAAGAGACTCGTCTGTAACTGGCGTATTCGCCGCACTTGGCATAATCGTTTCTTTAAATCTGAGGCAGATATGGTACTCTGATCTTTAACTATGTTATCAGGTACCCCACTGTTTAATAACGCATGTGCCACGGCACTCGCCAGTTAGTCTGGCATCGATACGATGGCCAAAACTCGAGATAAATGATCGACGATCGTGATAAAATACCTATTCCCTGCAGGTGTTGTATTAAATGGCCCTGAGGACATCCATCCCCAACATATAAAACGCTCTGGACGCATCTGGTAGTCTTTGAAGTGGAACTTCGCGATGCCCAATGTCGGCCCTTTGCACGCGTGGCACACAGTTCTTAACATACTGCTCCGTCTCCCGCTTTCTGTTGCTCCACTAAAACTGCTCTGCTACACGTCTATCCGTCGCACGTATCTCTCCGTTACCTGACAACAAATGATCACGAGCTTGCTGCAAAACTTCCTTCTCAAAAACAGGTGGAACCACCACAAGCGGTCGACACATCGTCTTTCTACACAACAGATCAACGTGAATAAAAAATAAGAGTGGCCGTGACTGAAATATGTGGCGCTCCATATATTTTGCCTGTGCCCCCTACCATCTTTCCACGCCCCTCCCTAACGTTAACATCAACGCTAATCAACGACTTAATGCATCTATGTCTGCATGTGATCTCGCTGGCTTATTAATTACATGGGAGATGAATTCACTGAGCTTAAGTATCCGCAGAATTAATATGGTAGACGCATTTTTGAAACCAAGCAACCATTTAAATAAGGTCTAGTCTGTCGCGACCTTAAGCTTCCTACCGTACAGGTAGAATCGAAAATACATACTACGTTACATGACCGCCAGCATGTCACTTTTAGACATTGAGTAGCTACGCTGTTACTGCAAAATTTGATAGTTACCTCCATTCTACCAAAGCTATCCACACTAACCGGAATCATCCTGTGAATGTCACGCACAAGTCCAAAACTCCAGCGGGCTACACAATGTGATCCATCCAACTCTTTACTGCTTGAGAGCGGCTCAATCACATATAATGTTTCTCTCTACAAATCAGTATCGACTGAAAGCCGCACTAGCTTCCACATACCTGCTGGTATTTTGTCCTGCTATTCAATCTATACTGAAAACGTACACAGTTCATTTGGCGTCGCCCCATGATAAGTGAACCGTGCGCCATTGCCTTAGTTGCAATTGTTTCTCCCAATTGAAACCAAGTTCCACTGAATTCTACTATGTGTTGCCAAAAATCAATCTTTGTCAAGTGTAGCGAAAGAATTGCTGAATAGTCCTCACCAATGCACAGCAATATTTCCGTCTGTTACCTGAACTTGGTTTCCCCAATCTCGGTACTGCTGTACCCAATGAGTCCACGCTTTTATCGCCACAGTCTCCACTTCTCAATGAGGAGCGGAATGATAACCTGCACAAGCGCCCTTGTGTCCATCAAGAATCTGTTCTTGCCACTCACCAAGCTTATTAAGCAGTATTTCATCTGTGTACTAACTTGTGCCATGTTATGGTCTATATTGATTGCTTTCCAATGGTTGAACCACTCTCGTGCATGTTTAACAGATGCTTCCCTTGCCAGTTCTCACCACCTTTTCCACCTCTACAGTCAAATGCCTGGTGACCCACTCCGCCACGTAACACTCTGGTTGTCTACATTGCTTCCCTATAAGCTCCTCCTAACAGCATATGTAACTCCTGATTTCAGAAGAAAACACTCAATGGCCCACTCTTTGCTTTGTTGCTATATCCATCTCCTCTATACATGCTGCGGTTTTAAAAGTTCCTGCTAAGTCCTCCGATTTCCCATTAGTACCTCCGTGACATCTCCGCAGGTATATGACGCAGAAAAAGCGCCCACCTGCCTCATGCAATGACACCGTATTAGCTTCCACACTCTGGCACCGCGCATATATCTTTGCACTCAGTTTATCGACTCTCTTAGAGAACACTTCCACAGACTCGTTGCTCTACATTGATAAAGTCCTTAGTGTCCATGTCAAAACCGTGCACTAGTTTGCTTTTGGTTCCGCTGGCACAGTCCAGAGGCCCACTTCTGAAACGACTCTACTTTGCTCAAGGGCTCGTGGTGTACAACATGTGCTTTGGCGTCCCTGCCAAACGCAGTTTCATCTGAACTCCCGTGCTCTGCGGCAGCGCACCTGATCTCGTTAATAAAAACTGTGGCGTCCTCCGTTGTCTTGCCAGAGAACGAAGTTACTAAAGTGACTACTGCCGGGTCGTTTTGAACAGGAAGCACACTGCATTCGGATCTGTTTCCGTGCAATTGCGACTGAATCTGACTCTCTTTCTTAGCTTCTACCTCACGATTAGTTTCGAATTTTGTCTACCTCTCGTGCTCCAGTTTCTCTCTTAACACGTGCACTCGCTGAGTTAAAGTTCCAGCTGCTTTCATACTAGTGGCAACACGTATTTCTCCCTTTTTGAGTAATCTACGTCTACCTTAATTAAACAGTTCAAAAGAGAAAAAAAGCACGCAGAAACTCCCGTTTAACCACATTACACGAAAAATTGAAACGCAAATTAATACCTCCGGCTAATCATCACCCATCTACTCTCAGCAGAGGTACTAGCCAGATGATGAAGTCGACAACACACAGAACAACCAGGTGCTACAGCACAGGTACACGGCAGTTCGTTCCGAGACAAATTACAGAATGAACACCTAAAAGGCACTACATTATCATATTCACCATTACCCCTAAACGAAGGTAACTAAATGGGTTCCTGTGGCTTTACAAAAGTAACTCTAAACGTCGCTTACTGTAGCTGACACCATTAATTCTGACACCAAGTGCTACCGCCAAAAGCAACGCAAAAAAGAACTAGACCCACTGAACGACATTGTGCTGAACTGATACCACCGAACCCACATAAAGTGCCACTGCCTCACTCACCACTCACTAAACCAACTGTCTCTCTCTCTCCAAACCATAGTGTTTTAAATCGATGAACTCTTTCTGACACGACTTGTTACGTTGCGAAGCAAAACGGCCAATCTCACAACAAATTGTTACGATCCCATGGTCTCAGGAGGCAGAATGTACCAGGATTACTGGGAGAGAAGGGTGAATCGGATCAGCCGTGCAAAGATGAATAGACAAGTTTGGCCTTGACCTTCATTCCGCAGAAGAATCCACTGTGCCCGTGTTGATTCAGACGACGGCGACGCGACATTCATACGAGTTTCAGCGCAAACACCACCGCCGGAGTCTGTTGCTACGGCACCTGACGTTCCGCCCCCTTGACATAATGGCTCCTGTCCTCGCCGAGGCGGTGTGGCCGGGGTGCCTGCCCTCCTAAGCGCGGCTGTCTGCTTATGGCCACCATGTAGGATGCGAAAGGGTAACAGCCAGCAGCCTTAGTTGTGGAAGAGGCACAGTACGTCCAGTAGCCCCCTCAGGGTGACTCTGTCGGTGATGGGGACAGCCTAGGGACCAGGAGGCTGTGAGGCCATGACCCAGCTCCATCCTTGCAGACGGCAGCTTGCAGCCTGCCGGACGACGTCACACAGAGAAGGAGACTGGTGACCACCTGCTCACAGCACCCATGCAGTGCCAAGTGTGAGACCTGCACTCCCACGGGAGTGACGTGTCTGTACCACAGAGCTTGGCCGTTAGGTCAGTGGGCCAGTTGGTTGTCGAAATCCATCTCTAGATAGTCGTTGTAGTTGGCTTGGAACTCAAACAATCGTCTTTCTGTCCAGCTCCAGACATGGGCAGAACATCAACACGACTGTTTACCTTGAGCCTCTGGACACCCTTATTTATACTCCTTTTCCTGTGCATCTGAGGTAGTTTTTCTGGAGGGGACGAGTGGAGTCCTCCTTAATAATTAGAACATCAACTTTTTCTACATCAGCTTCTTCTACCCCTCATCACCCCCTCCCCCTCACATGCAGCAAGTTAGACTCTGTTGTGACTGCAGTGTACAGGTATTTCATGGCACACAACGGCGCTTTGTCGCGCCTTATTACTCTGCACTTGTCACCACATTAATTGCTTATAATGCCTGCAGGCCATGCTTCCTCATCTGCGAGTGCTGTCGCAAACCTGCCTCGCAGAACTGATTGCTCAATAAGGACCTTTCCAGTGGCCATTAGCCAAATACCTGTAGGTCCTTTAACTTCTACCTTCTAGCCACAGCTGCGTAAAGTTTTCAAGAGTTCCGCAAATTGTGGCGCAGCAATATGCAGAGTACAAACCCGTCTTGACTGCTTGCATTAACAAACAAACTTCTGCATACACTGCATACAGTGGTACTAGACTAGTAACTTACCCACGAAACTGTATGATATACACGAATACTAGTGGGTCTAGTAGCATATGTCCAATTCAGAGCTGTAAGAATACTAACTGGCTATGAATTTTTTGTATCGATATCTCTGTGTTTTCCTTATGTCTTGTATATGTTAATAATTTCTCTTAACAGTATGTGCCATTAATTTATTGAGATCCATCACTTGCAAGAGTGTCCCTGATGCACATGTTGTGTCTTAGCCTCATTTTACAAGCAGACAGTACATATCTTTTTATAATCAGTATCTAATTAACATAATGTTTTCTTATTACTGTTTGTTACTATGGTTTAGGTCGATATGGTCATTCAAAACAAAGTGAATTTTTCTGATTCTTCTAAAATATTTAGTAGACATACTTCCTCCGTTGGCGGTCATATTGAAAGGCATTGTACTATTGGTTGTGCATTCCTGTTCTTTTTGGTGTAAGGGAAACAAAGACAATTTCATGATGGTGAGAATTCAGATGATCTGTGAACATTTTCTTGGGAATTCATGTCTATCCGTGGCATATGTCCACATGTTAACTTTTAAAAACCTTAAGGCCATATTTACAAGATTTTCTGAGGAAATGACAAATTCATAGTCGTACGGTGTTATGTGGTGCGAAAAATATTCTAAGGTTTTTTTTTTTTTTTTTTGCAGTACAGGTGTGGTCTGACACCAAATTTTTCCCAGTATGTTATGACAGTGCATAGACAAATGAAGTATTCTGGTTTATATAAAGCTTTCTTATGTTTTCCTTTTATTAATGTATAGCTTATTAGTGTAAATATTTTGAATAATATGTCACTGTAACCACATGAAGTTTGCCATTTCTTCTGTTTTTAGTTCAGATATTATGTTTCCTTCATTGAGTAAGTATTTTTTCTCCATACAGGTTCTTAAATATGTCAACGGGCGTGATTTTTGGTGGCAAAAGCAGTTGTTAATTATGCAGCCTGTGGTTATCTGGCGTGTGTATTCAAGTGAACTTTTTGTAATTTAGAGATCTAGAAAGTTTATTCTTTCTGTTGCCCTTGCTCAATACGAATTCAATAACCTTAGTAACTTATTCAACTATAAGTGGAATATGTATATATATCGTTGTGATTCATCAAATGAAATTAGTTTGTCATGTGCATATTTTCAGTAATAATGAAACCTACTATCCCATTGGGGTGGTTATAAATCATTTTTATGAAAATTTTGTGTGGACACATTAGCTAGTGCACAAGCAAGGCAGTTTGATAATGCTAAGCTCTATCCTTGTACATGTAATTAGTCGCATATACAATAATGAGCCAGTGCTAATGTATGATGTGTTTGTAAATTATGTTTAATAACTTAATTAGATTTGACAACTTATCCACTGTTGTACAAGTTTGTTCCATCTAAGACAAAATCTTGTGGTCTGTCTTGAATGTGATACCTGTAATGTGTTGTATCACATGACTCGAGCTCTTAATTGGACACTGATTTCTCAATATGTAGTTCTAAGTAAAAATGTAATTGATCTTTTGCGTGGTAGGAATTAAAGTTTAATCACGTTCTTTACTATTGGTTTGATACGACTGTTTTCTTTATGAATTTTTTGTTGGGTCTGCAGTTTAGAAGGAAATGGATTGCATTTTTCTTTTGCCAAATGGAAATTCAGTTTTAATTAAGAGTAGTTTAATTAGGGTTTTTTCACGTGGACTTTTTTTGCTGAATAGCCTTGTGTTTTTTTTGCTCAGTGTGTTTTTTTCATGATTACTGCTATATTATCTTTGTTAGTATTAAATAATTTGCCTTGATAGTTCATGTTTTCTCTCAAATGGTAGAGATATTTCCCATATTGAGGAAAAATATTGGATCAGATTAAACTTCCACTTCAACAAAAACTAATTTGAGAAAAAGCAAGAGAATACACGACCTAACATGATCACAAATTAATCATTCTCTAGGTGAATCCGATACATTTGCTCTATCAGGTGTTAATATTTTGAAGTGGCAGGTGAAAGAAAAAATATACTGGAGTAGGCAGAAGGAATTTTCAAAACAGTATCTGAATTTCACTGGCATGAAATTATCTTCATTTTCTCACTGTTAGAACAACAAGTTTAGTGACATTATATAATGGCTGCCAATTCCACCCGCCAGTGAAATAAGATGTATGCTAAACATTTTACAAGAAATTGAAACTTACAAATGCCTTATGAAATTTCGAGACATTATTTTGAACGAAGAGATGGAACTACAAAAAGGACCATTGAAGATTTCACCAATGTTAATCTAACTGGTTAATTTTAAAATACATTCCTTTCTTCAGATAATGTGTTAACATTGATGAAATTATTTGGAGGTGAAATTATGTAATCTGTGTTAAGGTCAAATTAATCATTATCTTTGGATGTAAAGCTCACTGCCACTGAAAACTACATAATAATCAAATTTATATGCTGATTACCACTGGCATAGAAGAAGATAAATATATAACTTACTTAAAAATGTCTTTGACATAAGCTAAGAAGTCAGTTTATGTAACCTGAAAGAAAATACAGTCGTATGTTAACTAACAAGAAACACTAATCTATTTGGAAAGATGTTTTGTCTTCTGTATTGCCAGTAGCGCTAATGATGGACAGTTACGCTCCTTACTATAACAGCAAAGAGTAAATAAAGATATTCCCTACTGCTAAGTTTATGCCAGTCAGCCCCAGTCAGTCACCAGCCCGGATGGCCCAAACGTTTCATAACCCAATGGAAAACGTCTTTTTGCCAGTTCAGCTTTTACAGTCACCATCTCATAGTATGTACATAAAATAGTCCCAGAGACGTACCCATTTGTTAAATTTAAATGTAGCACAGTAGTCATATCACCACTGAAGGCTCCAAATTATTCTCTTCCGTACAATCCAAGTTCTTACATATCAAAAATTGGTTCCTTGCCTCACAAATATCGGAAATCTTTTTCTTCTAACTTTATTCCCCATTCTGTTCTGATCATGATTCCTTACTTGTTGCTGCCAGCAGTCCCCAGAATCAGCAACTTCATTCATTACGCAAATACCTGGAATAATTAGATGAAAAATGGATGTGAAGAATCTGAACGCAGTACAAAACTATTCTTGATTTTGAGTAATGCACGTACGCCTAAAGATGTTTAAGAAACATAATAATCAAAGAATCTTAAGTGTAAATTAATGGAAAACCCTTCCAGGTTGGTAGATTTATCGGTTCCGATCTCAACCTATTTCTATATCTAACAAATTTTGTGGCTAGGAAAAGCATTTAAACAGTGATAAATGAGAGTCAGGTAGAATTCCATGAATTACGCTGCAACGACAGAAAACTGGAAAACTGATAAATTCAGTGCCTTGATACAGAGGTCCACCGATAATAGGTACTTTGTTCACCTCAAAATTATCTCTTATTACCAAATGAAGAACGTTACTTATAAGGTCCGTCCTTACCTGTATATACTCGTAAGATAAAATCCGGTTTCTGTTGGCGCGATTCCTTTCTTTGTACAATAACAGTTAGTTAAATTCCTACTGATATTCCCACCTCGATGTTACTGTCATCAAGCGTTTCGATCTTTCTACGTCCATCACTGTCAATACAGAGCTCTACAACTACTGTTTACTGATAATCAGTTGCTCCAATTCAGGTTTTTGGTATTCACAAGCACAAAAATTCAATTTTGGCAGTAAATAGGGTAATAAAATTATCGCTAAAATGGTGAACATAAAATCTCAAATTCTGACAGTAACTGAAGCTAGCAGCACATAAATATGCAACACATCAACTGCACTGGCGTAATAACATCAAAAACCTGGCACTGGGAAGAAGTTACGTCAGAACAAAACGTGTCAAGTAGAAAAAAATTTCAAAAAAGAGGATATAATGTCGTGTGAAGTAATGATGTTCCGTATGTAACTGGCTGTTAACATTGTTAATAATAACTGTTCCTCAGGAAAGCTACAACAGAAACAAGTAAGACACAATACCCTTATTATCTGGGGAAGAATGTTTGTTTGAATCTCGTTAAACATTCAGAGCTCACCGTATCATAATTGTGTTTCAAGCACAGAAAGTCCCACTTCTAATGCCCAGCGGTGTACAGTGCGACTGTTCGGTAAGCAGCTTCTACCTACTGGTTGTTTTCTTATTTTTTAGACTTTGTTGCTCATCTAGGGAACAACCGAGACATTTGTCGCAATGGTCTTTTAAACTTGTTACTATCAGTTTCGTAGATTGCAGGCAGGATTTAAATATATGATGCCAAAATCCAAACAACATTCTCAACTCACTTTGGGTTTCGTTTAACGCAAGCACGTTTATTGATTCCCCTTTGAGGTTGAATTATCACAACAATAGGGCTAAAGTTTCTCAAATTTACTGGCTAAAACTGTGCACGACATTATCTAGCATGAATTCCTAGAAAACTACCAAAGCTTCTTTTATGTCCAGTCACCTGTGCTCAAACTTAAATAGTTCCACAATAGCTAAACTTCGTGAAATTTTTCTGTCCAGCTCACGCTAAGATTGTTCAACATGCAAATACTTGCAACTCCGAACACTCGCTAACTCGTGGAAGTATTCTATGTTAAATCTGTCCAACTTGCGAGTATTACTACAACTTCAAGACACATACAAACATGAAAATATACCACTCTGAGATTGTCCCATTTGCAAGAATTATTGCAAGTTCGAAAACCCGCTAACTCGAGACAGTATTCTAAGACTACATGATCTGTTTATCAAAAATTTTGCATTTGCCCTGATTTGCTAACCAGCTGCATATAAAAGCATGTAGTGCACATCAGCCAAGTTTCCATTTGTTGCATGCCCTCTTGCTGGACAAGATCCTGAAATTTTTAATGGCACTTGTGTGTATTTGTTTCTTCCGTGTTAAATTAAGAATTACGCTGGTGGTAGTTATTCGTCATTGAATATTATAGACTTAAGTACTAACCTCTTTGCCAAGAGCTGGGAGGTGACAGGTCAGTGTGTTGCGTCTGCAAGAAACGACACAGAAGGTTTGGGCTATCTCTCAACTGTACGCTAGTGATGAGCGAGAAAGTGAGAAAAATATGAATAATGAATTGGTCTGGAATCGACATTGTGTAGGAGGGAAGTAATATTTTTAAGGTGGCTGTTATTTTAATGGACACTGCAAGGACTGTCGAATCAATACAGAAGGATAAAAGCCAGTCGTTTTCTTTGCTCCAATTTTTCTTTGTTTGTGTACTTCCATATTTCGTATTTTCTCACTACCTTTGCTGTCAATGTTATATTTTACCGTCTTTCATGCCATCGGAAATAATTATCTAACGATTATGTAGCATAACACATGCTCACACTCATGTCACGAGGGAAACACAATTGGCAGGGAACTAACAGGTTTGGAGTTAGCATTTTCAGTGCATGCGATGAGAACCTCTTACTGGGTCACAGCGACGATTGTTACGACACTTATTTTGTTATTATTTATTTGCTGGCAATTTTTAGTCAATTATTTTAGCTCTAAAATACAACATAGAATACATGCGAAAATTCTCATAGAACATGTAATGTATTAAGATAAGGTGTAAAATGTATTCATTTTTGTACCCATACTTATTACAAAACAGTAAAATGTCTACTGGCCACAGTTGCAGTGTGTCTATCCAAAGAGTTCCAGTGGTAACAAAAATCGATTACCAACGTTTAACACAATTATTGACACATGTAAGCAGTTTAAAATGCTATCACATTATACTCATTAAGAAAGATATGAGTACTGTTTCATTAAATGTTTATCATAGTAAGTAAAGCATTAACTCATTTGTAAAGTAAAGTTACTTGTAATGGAAATAAAGTAGTTTACGTATTATGGACTGCTCCTCTGACACGCAATTTTTCGGATTCAGAACTCAAAAAGCACACTACGTGCTAAGGTTCTACAGTACTCCCCCCATTCCTACACCACAGGTACTATTTAGAATTCTACATCACACTGAACCTCAGTGTTCTAGTGAGTAATTTAGCATCTCGTTGATGCCAATTTATTTTAAAGTCACATTTTTATATTTTTTGGCGGATTCAAAACAATTTTAACTTTCCTGTGTATTTAGTAAATCTCTTTATATTGCAGAGTAACATTCTGATATCAAAAATTTGTCTGAAAACAAAAATATGTACTTGCCCATTGTCTCTCTTGACCTTTTAAATGTGCCATGCTCTTGCGTGAACGTTACTGGCACTAATGAGATCTTCTTCACTTTCTATCTGTGTGTCTTCATCGAAATTCCACAACGTTTCGATGAATGCCTCTTCCATCATCTTCTGGCGCAATGTCGAGGTTCCATGGGTGTCCCATATATAGAATGTAACGCATTTAAGTGCAGATATGTGTATGTGGTAACTTAATATTTACGCTGTCACTGTTTTGGTGATTTCTTTATGTCGAACTGTCTTCTCGCAAACATGTCACTAATTTTTACTTGATGTTTTCTGCGTGGTCGTGAGTACATCACTAGGCAGACAACGCCTTTCGTTATAGACTAACCGTTTTCCATCCACGTGTTGACACTTCAGTCCCTGACCATCTGCCCAGGGTAGAATAGCCATTAATGGCTCGCTCTTGCCACACCTACTTGGAGATACCAACCAACCTACAAACATATGTCTTGTAACAGCTATAATTTTTGGTCTGCAAATGACGCGAATACTGTAGTAATGTCGAACGACATGCCGTCCTCAGTCAACAGCACAAATATCGGCACTTAACAGCCGTTACACCCTGTGTATACCTGAGCGGGGCCGACTCTCCCCAGGTGCGGCGTGTGGTGGGGGTTGTGGACCGCCGTTCGACTCTCGGTGCATTCAGTGCACAGACTCGCAAGGAGTGAACTGCTGGGTGCACGCTTGGCTTAAGGCTGCTAGAACAGGGTCCCTTGCCGAACTCAGGTAATAGCTGTCGTCCCTGCTGACGAGATTATCATGGAGCCTTATCTCACTAAATTCTTTGATTATACTCTCCCAAAATCCACTAGCTCGGCACACCAAATTCGCTTTCTCAAATTTGAACATATGCCCCTCGTTGAGGCTGCGTTTTTCCAGTGCTGATTTGTCTTTATGTCCCACATGTACGCATCTAGTGTGTTCCGTCCAGCGTTGCGGGATGCTGTGCTATGTTTGCCGGATCTATTGGGAGCCACACTCTCAATGAATGTCATATATACCCGGTATTCGCAAGTGTATATTGTACTTTACCGAACCAAACACATTATTCGTTTTTCGTAGTGATCGGAAGGTGGCCCTGATGTTACCTTTTTTCGAAGATTCTTCCAGTTTTGGCTTAGACGAGGTTCTGTTCATCTTCCTGTACCTCATATTTCCTGATGGCTGTATCATTCGTTTTCTTCGATGCACGTCAGTCTGCGCTCCGCTCCACTTTTTTTTTTTTTTTTTTGGTAACACACAGTGTTGCAGAAGAGCCAACACCGTGTTACTAGTGGAGGCCGAAATGCACGCGTTTTAGCTCACGCAGGCTGGCGTGACGAGGAAAGAACTATACTGACGTGACGTCTGGAACATGACAAGGAATGAGAATTCAGAAAGCGGACGTAATTCGTTTGATACTTAACTTTAATCCATTAATGATGACCGTCGCTCTTGACGATACATGATTCACAATATTATCTGTTCAGAATACATTCTTGAATATAGTACTTACAGTAACTGAATATGGCGCATTGCTAGGTCGTAGCAAATGACGTAGCTGAAGGCTATGCTAAACTGTCGTCTCTGCAAATGAGAGCGCATGTAGACAGTGAACCACCGCTAGCAAAGTCGGCTGTGCAAGTGGGGCGAGGGCTAGGGAGTCTGTCTAGACTAGACCTGCCGTGTGGCGGCGCTCGGTCTGCAATCACTGATAGTGGCGACACGCGGGTCCGACGTATACTAATGGACCGCGGCCGATATGAAGGCTACCACCTAGCAAATGTGGTGTCTGGCGGTGACACCATCGCCTGATGCTAGTTTGTTGCATGAACCTAGAGATCTGAGAGGGTCTTTTTCATAGATTGCATATCCTAGCGCACTGTCTGCATTTCCTCTTATTAGAATATCCAAAACTGGAAGACATCACTTATGTTGTAGCTCTGTCGTCAACTGTACAGTTTGATGGAAGCTGTTCAGGCGTCTGGGAACTAAGTCATGGCCCCTCTGCCATGTTCCCAAAAGGCGACGGTGTCATGCGCGTAACTTATTGGCACTTTATTTGGAAATATTTGCTATGAAAGTGACATCTACCATCGAGTTGCTGTGGATAAAACTGAGAGGAAACGTTTGCTTTCTTAACCAGTTCGCTATCGTTGAGAGGTTTGTGTTCCATGATAGGTTATCAGAGAACCAATGAGCATTTGCTCCATGTTTTTGCTACGTATTAATGACCAATTGATGAAGATAAACATGCTAATGGTTTGCAGAATTCTTAAAATTAGAGACTCCGCCTGAAGGTTGCGCTCTCTTAATTTTCGTTGTCACCGCTCTGCTCCACATTGTTGCATGGCTTCAGTTCGCGCCTGCAGATTGGCACCCTAATGAACGTATTTGCTAAACGGTTTGCTATCACACTTTCTTGGACCATTCGCCTCAATGAACTGCTCACACGTACCGACATTTGTCGCGTCACAAGCCGTACCCGTACTGAGAACCCGTAGCGTGAGTTACAAACTTGTAGCGATGCTCTGTCCACTGATGTGTGTCTTTCTTCTCCGTGTGTTGTCGTTTTCGCACATCTGTGTTCTGAAACACCACATGTCCCCCGAAAAACACTGTATGCTATATACCTTCCTGTGTTGCAAATTGAGATGATGGAAATAATTTTATTTTTTTTTCATATTAATGGTTTTCAGTACATCACGTCTTGCAGCTCTCAAATGTTCAAGGGAATTTTTTTTTAAATGTTTGCACCGAACCTACTAATTATTTATTGAATGACTGGTTTCTGATTTTGCCCATTTCCACAAGCCATCTATTTTGTACTTGGGGAATGCTTGTTGTGTGCAGCTATACTGATGTCATGATACTTATACGCAGCTCCGATATTTATTATCCTGCACGATGTAATCCACATGACTACCACGTTTTATATAAAACGGAGAATATGTTGCCACTTCGAACTGACAAATAAGCCTATGTGACACACAGTGTACTCTAGTGAGAACATATTCCTGCTATACATAAAATATTGTTATCACGTGGAGAAGATCATCCTGAATAACGAAGCTCTAAGTTACTCTTAAGTATGATAACATACTCTAGAGACAAAATGCATATCTTGTGAGAATGGGTGAAACGCCAAAACTACTTAGGTAATAAATAAAGAACAGCTTCGGTGTAAACATTTAAAAATGTCTTTCATTCTTTTTTTCATATTGTTAGCTCTCACTAGTTAAAATAACCATGTATTAACACAGACCATTCCGAAAAATAAAAAACAATAATAGATTGCCGTGAGAGGATGAAACCAGACTCCCTTCATCTGTCTGACGGTACAGCAAACACGCCTTTTCCACTTTTAGTTTTAAGCTAACTGAACTAAATAATTCGAGAACGAAAGCATTTAATGATTTCTTAGATACATTATTACTTAACTACAAGTCTAACAATTTCTAATAAAAATTTCTGGGTAAATATCTTCAGTGAGGTTTATTGGCGATCCCTTGGAATTTGTGAGTAATGCGTAAAGAGGTCCAGAGGCAAAATTTTGCTTCCTTTGAATTATAGACGCAAAGAGTAGGATTTATGATGATTGCAGTGAACTGGTAAAATAATGAATGGTATTTTTCAAAGTAACCTCGCCAGTCTCATAGTTAATTGCGTAGGTAGAAACTTCCGTTTTTAATATCATTTTATGTTTTGGTGGTGATAAACTTTCATAACTTCAGAAATTATGTAGTGCTTGTTCCACCGTTTTGAATAATAGTGAAATGATCTAATGAGTACAGGAAGACTATCACCTGAATGATAAGATTCAACTTTCAGCTGTACACAACCTTACGCTTCATCATTTCGACTGAAAGTGACTGTTTACCGATATGTGAAGATTAATGAATTTAGAAAATTTGTAGAAGTCTGTTTATCGCGCTAAGCCAAAATTATCAATTTGTATTTTCGTAATAGCATTCCCATTAAGATTAATGATAAAAGATTATAATGTCATAAGCTGACAACAAAATTGTTAGGAAAATTAAGGGCTAGTTTTCTGCGACGCTATGATCTCATAAAAATTGTACAAAGCTACTCATGAAAGTGTGGTTAGGACACTCATCTGAATTTGACCACTGCTTTCCTGTCAGCTGTCAAATGTTCATCCAAATGGCTAGTTACATCTGCGAAGTTGATAGAACAGGTAAAACATTGAATAGTACTTGTAGCCAAGATTATTTCATGTGAAAGAGTTCTGAGGCAAGCTAATGACTGTTAATTTACTATGAGAATTTCTCACAGTACTTCAAGATACATCTTATTAATCGATATCTGTGAAACAGTGACACATTTTATTAAAGCTGTGGCCACCAAGTAGAGTGGCCAATCATTAAATCAGAGAGCAACTGACAACTTCTCATCCTTGTACTATCTTGTTCCAGATACCTCACAAGTGGCAATCGATGTACTCTCTTATTGTACTCTTACAGGGACTCTTTAATATTCATCCTTGTTGAATTAATACGTTAGATCGCATTAGATGTACTTTTCATTCTCCAGATTCCTATCCCGGCTATCCTCAAGAAAATAGATTGTCTCTGGAAAACAAAAATGCACAGTACATATTAAGAATGATGAAAAGTTTATAATCTTTACACATATCCAAACTGATACAGTCATCATGCATGTGGATTAAATTGAAGAAACCTAAACATATTTTGATTTAAAGGATAATAAAAAAACTCCCACAAAAATTGTAAATATATAGAACTGAAGGGTGCATAGGATAATTTTTAGGCTGTTGTCACCACACATCGTCAAAGAGAAAAATCAGATTTCAACATTTATTTCCATTGATCACATCACTGCACTGGAGATATCAGATATTAATAATATATGCACAGCTCTCCATTTCACTAAGAAAACGGCTAGTCGAGCAGAAGAAATTAGCCACCAATAACGGGTTCTGGTAGTTAATGTGATACACTCCACCCAGATGAACTTATTATGCCTATAATTTCACACTACCAAACACTGACGTCTGCCTTTCGCCGTCTTTTAGGCGTATACTGTGGTGGAACATTTTGGAAGTTCCAAAATGAACACAACGCGTTTTTTCAAAGTTTCATGATAAAAAATAGCCTAGAAGTATGTTGTTAATGTCCTCGTTACTTTCGTTAACCGATCTTTGTAAACCATATATAAAATATATAGTTCTTATACAAAGGCTTAGCTTCAGCATATTTCAACATATTGGGAAACATTTCACTGATAACTGACTGTTTATTGCAATGGTCATACCATCTGTTACTGATTAGAGGTCATTAATATCCACTAGGAAAACTAAGGATCATAAATCGAATCTTGTGGGACTCTACATGTAAATAGTTCTTAGTTGGATGATGCATGATAGCTTAAAAAAGGACACTTTACCATTGACACCCCATGTTTTTATTCAGAGAGATACGGTTTCAAACACTTTGCAGCATTTCCTGTTACACCATAATGTTCTAATTAACATAAAGTATAGTCATTTACACAATAAAATGCAATTAATATATATATATATATATATATATATATATATATATATATATATATATATATATATATATTCCCACTGCTGTATGTGTAAATAGAATTCTTAATACCACAATGCAGTAGATGCCTGACGGTGACCTTGAGAACATTTTATCTGTGTCAACTGCTGAAGAACCATTTACTCAGTTCTTATACAAAGGCTTAGCTTCAGCATATTTCAACATATTGGGAAACATTTCACTGATAACTGACTGGCTACAGGGATAGCTTAGTATGTTACTAAACTCAGATAAACACTCTTTACATAACTTTGAAGATATTTTATCATAGCAGGTAGAATATTTTTTATTTTAAGATTTTTATCACGGATATTAATTCAGCTTTCATGGTAAGGATCATCTTCATACTACACGACCTATTTGCAGTGACGGTCTAAGATATTCCATTTTAGCACTTACTGGACTCGACAACCCCATCGGTTGAGTAACAGTGATGAAATGCTTGTTAAAATGTTTTGCAACACTGCATGCATCTGTCCATCTATCATTTAATCTTTATAGTATCAGTCTTCTTCATTAGTAACTCTACCAGTTTTCTCCTTCACTGTGTGGTATACTGCTATTATTATGATACCTTATGTCTCCATGTATTTCTCATAGTACTTTTGCGTAGCTTTCTGTATTACAATCTTCAATATTATGCTACACCACCAACTTGAGACCCGTTTCTGACTGAGAAATAATTTTCTTTTTGTTCTGCTAATACCTTTATTCCCTGAGAAATCTGTGGATTTTCTGTAGACTTTGCACTAATCTGGGTTACTTTTGCGGAATGATGATTTTAAAAATGGTTCAAATGACTCTGAGCACTATGGGACTTGACATCTGAGGTCATCAGTCTTCTAGAACTTAGGACTACTTAAACCTAACTAACCTAAGGACATCAGACACGTCCATGACCGAGGCAGGATTCGAACCTGCGACCGTAGCGGTCGCGCGGGTCCAGATTGAAGCGCCTAGAACCGCTCGGCCACTCCGGCAGGCTGATTTAAAAAAAAATATATAAGAATTTTATCAGTAAAAGTACCATATTTGTCATTCGTGCATACACCTCCCAGCTGATTCTTTTGAGGAGTTTCTAAAATAACCTAATTTTGCGTGACTGACTATTCTTTTGAATTAAGATTTTGTATCCTGATAGATATTCTCATTTAACAGAAGGAACTGAAACCCTGAGGGGCATTTGACTGTTGGTTTTGTAGTATATCTCTTGTTTATTGGACCTTTAAGTAAACATTTCATCAGTGGCTGTTTTTGGACAAACGACTAATCTAACTGGAAAGTTTAAAATATGGACTATGTTGAATAATAATGTTACCGAATGCAATAAATTCTTACTTGCCGGTTATTTAAGAAAATCTATATGAAATCACCAGAAACCATTATTTCCTTTTACATACTCTCAAATAGAGGAATCGCGTTTCGAAGTGATTTATGAACAGACTGCAATTTATTGCAAGTGTTGGGCATACAGTTACTAATACGAAGGGTTTAGTACGTAATTAAATGGCGTTTCTCAACTTTGTAAATAACAAACGAAACATCTCCTACAACGGTTTTTATTTCTAGTGACCAAATAATAAATCATTAATCATTTCATCATGTTATTTCGCTTTCAGTTTTTTGGTAGAAATCTTTAAATTATTATCTGAGAATGTCCATGTTTTAAAAGCTTCTTTGATATGTCCGAAGACAGCGTGAATGTCGCAGTGTGGTCGAAATTGGCGAACAGCAGAAAATAAAATTGTTGTTGTTGTTGTGGTCTTCAGTACTGAGACTGGTTTGATGCAGCTCTCCATGCTACTCTATCCTGTGCAAGCTTCTTCATCTCCCAGTACTTACTGCAACCTACATCGTTCTGAATCTGCTTAGTGTATTCATCTCTTGGTCTCCCTCTACGATTTTTACCCTCCACACTGCCGTCCAATGCTAAATTGGTGATCCCCTGATGCCTCAGCACATGTCCTACCAACCGATCCCTTCTTCTTGTCAAGTTGTGCCACAAACTCCTCTTCTCCCAAATTCTATTCAATACCTCCTCATTAGTCATGTGATCTACCCATCTAATACTGTACAGAATCGCCGCTCTGTGAAGCATTTGCGTTCTGTAAAGTCAGACTCCAGAAAGAAGAAAACTTGTTTTCTCAGTTTTTTCTTTTTTTTTTAAATGGTGGTGCTGCATTCCCATATCAAACGAATCAAATGGCATGCATCTCTACTTTCGAGACCAGTACAGATATAATGGTTGTAGAAGTAGGTATTTCGGGTTACAATATTTCGTAATTTGAGTGGTCGTTGGATAGAAGACAGCGTGTGGTCCATTGCCAGACACGATTACTTCTGCTGCTATACCTTCGATACAAAAAAACTGAAGTCAAAGCAGACACAGTATTTGTTTAAGTAGTAGAGTACATTGGGCGACGCTTGGAGAGTTGCTGAACGTGTCCACCGCTACTAACCATGTCATATTCCAGTATGGACCAGCAAAGCCATTGTGGAAGCACTGCCAGAGAGCTCCTCTGTGTGACCAGAATGCATCATTGTAAGGGAGTCGCCTGATGCTCCACACACACTGCACACTCTGATTCTGATGTAGTAAGTTTAACACTACTCACTGGAGGGCCTGAGCCACTAAGGCACAAGGCATCCCCATTTTCTGTGTGATGGACAAGAACACCCATCTGTACTGTGATGGCACAACGATGTGCATACAAGCAGCTTGCCATGTGGTGGTGCGTGTCTTCGATACTACTTAGTCACGTGTAGTGAACAAAATCCAAACTGACTGTCAAAGCAGGGTCTGACATAGTCTCATGTGCCATAAGACGAAAAGTTACAAGAAAATTTTCCAGCACACGCTTTTCTTGCGAATCAGCGTGGAGGTCAGGAGACTTTGGACGAATCAAACCTTACATCAGATCCCACTGGTAGCTGCGATGGCAAGTCACTTTTGAATGCTTTACGGTGTGGACTGATATTTCAAGTCATAATGATAAGCTGATAGCAATAGGGACCTCTGCTGTAGCTCCTGCACTGTCCAGGTCGCCAGGTCAGGACAGACTGAAAGAAGTCAAACAGAGACGTCAAAAAAAAAAAAAAAAAAAAGTAAAGAGAGAGGAGAGATACATATAGATATTGGTGGAATTTGATGGCCCTGTAAATGTTAGTGAGGTCTTTCTTTTTCAACTGCCTGTAATTGCCTTGAACCTTGGTAAGTGCCTTTGATTCAAATGCAATAGGCCAGTTAGTGGAGCCCCCACAGTGTGACATGTCTCGTATAAGTCAATTTTTGAGAAAAAATTACCTTTTCCTTATTCGTCCAATTATTATGGCCGAGGCTGCGAAAAAGACTCAACAACAGTTTGTGGACTGACTGTTGCTTTGAAGTATGCACACATTCTGAGACCACCTGACGGTTCCCTGAGAACAACCAAAGGCTGCGGGCACTAGCCTCCAGATATAGGCTTAAGCCGCCCACAGTCCTGCCACCGTTCTAACTGTTGGGCTAATGCCTCCCGTAAGAATGAGGGACAGGGCTAGCATGACAAAAGGTACACAGCGCACTGTGTTTTAATGTAACATGGGCTTCGAATCCTGACACTTTTCCTGAGTCTTCTCCAAACAGAGAACTCTACTTGTCACGGAAAGTACTGACACTGTCAAGTGGCACAGCTGAATTAACTCTCAGTATATTGCCATGAATGGTGAAACCAAACAAATCAAAACTGTCCATTCCAAATATATTCGTACTGTCAAATGAATATAAGACGTGAAAAAGAACTGTTTCCTCAGTGTCACGAAAAGTACCTGTCCCGCTGCACACGCCTAACACAGGGCTATCTTGACCAGTAAAGGATGTGAGGGTGGCAAATGGCTGCTCTAGCGGCAGGATGCCTAAACGTTTCAACGTTGCACGGTTCAGCAGCGTAACGGAAGCACTAGTATCGTAGTGGAATTTAATATTGTGGTTTCCCACACGCAAATCTACATACAACTAATTTGCTGCTTAACCACTGAGGAACTGTTTTTACAGCAACAGGTTGAGTCACTGAATTCTCTGGACGGCTTACTTACTGAGGGATAGAGTTCGGTTTATAAACTTTCCGTTTCCTGAAAGACTGCATGAACATCGTTTTTATGTCATTTCGCCTTGTTTTCTGCAGGAAAAGCCTCACGACAATGGTTCTGAGAACGTTCGTGCGCGCAATAGCAGCACGGGTAAGATTTACTTGTACGGTAGTCCGGCTGCGTACGCAAAATGCGCTACTTGCTAGCACAAAACTGGGACTTCGGGCCACGCCTGTGCTGCACGCTGGAGAAGAGCAGGGGAGTGGGGGGGGGGGGGGGGGGGGGAGGTGTCTGCGCCACAACGTTTCTTACTTTCCACAACTAAAAGTGCCGGAGCTTGCATATCAAGTTCTGTAACAAACTTTGACCTGTGAGTCTATAATAGACAAAACAGTATGGAAGTTCGGAGAACTCGACAATATGGGAACAGAAGCACGGCTATGTGCAATAGCAACGTTTTGAGTAATGCTGCCTCTGAGCATAACGTCACTGTAACTTAAGCCACGCGAACACTTAAAGTGATGCTGTCTGTGAAACGTTCTACTGTTACCCTACGTACTTCCGAGCCTACTGTGGAAGGAAAATGGAAAATGCGCTGGTCACTTGTGATGCTGTAGGCGTGGAAATGTGCTGTAAGCTGAGCCAAGGATTCCGCACAATGCACCTCTTTATCACGACGCGCTCTGAATTGCGGTGCGCAGTGCACATCACGCACCGGCTTTACTGAGGCTGGGGGTGGCTGCCGCTGTGGCGAGGCCAACGAGCTGCGTCACCCCGTGCAGCGTTTGTGGCAGCTGCTCAACGTGCTCGAGCCGGCTGGGGTGGCCGAGAGGTTCTAGGCACTTCAGTCTGGAACCGCGCGACCGCTACGGTCGCAGGCTCGAATCCTGTCTCGAGCGTGGATGTGTGTGACGTCCTTAGGTTAGTTAGGTTTAAGTAGTTCTAAGTTCTAGGGGACTGATGACCTCAAATGTTTAGTCTCATAGTGCTCAGAGCCATTTGAACCAACGTGGTGGCCCTGCAGCTGGACAGTCTGTGTCGGTGACAAGTCCGGCATTCGAGCAGGGAGGCGCGTGATACACACTATGGATCTTTGTACTTTTTGTCCGTGTATAGTGCATGAGAAGAACATGATTTGGGGATATGCAAGATGCAACAGTAGAACACAGCTTCTGACATCAGCTCTAAACTGGCAGGGTACAGAGCGGAGGAAAACGTGGATGACAGATATGGGTATGTCATACCATTCCCCTTCATCTGTAGACCAGAGTTCATCATTTTTAACCTCTGGTTAATGGTTTGCCGTCAGTGTCTCGTCCACTTACCATCAAATAATTTCATTCACTGACTCTTCTGAAGAACGTGCTGATCATGGCAACATTTGAATATCATCTATATCGAGGTAGGTCAGGATGGCACGGACCACTTGCAGCCTTGCACTGTGTAGCTGAAACATGAAATCACGAGTCTGGAAGGTAGTAAAGCAAGTTTTAATTCTAACCTAAAGCCATTTGTTCTGGATACTTCTTCCATCACATGACCGAATTTCTATTTAAACATGTGTATGTGGCACCCCACACCAACACACTGTACGCTGTGCAAGTATGAAAATGTCATATGCAATCAGGCAAGCTTCGTTCAGCTTGCAGACCACCACATGTGAAACGTGTACTGTGACGGTGTATGTAGACAGTGATTTGTCTGGAAAGGTGATGTGGTGCCACTCCTTTGTTCATTGCAATGCCACCCCTGCTCGGACACCACAGAAATGTCCGCCGTGCTGAGGTCTCGAGGTGCTCCTGACGCTGTCTCACTGCGGTTGTGGTTCTTGTTTTGATGCAAACGACCCATGAGCTATGGAGACACTGCATGGTGCCGAGTACTGGCAATCATGATACGCCGACCAATGCAAGCAGCAGTGTCGTGGATCGATTAGCTGCAGTCCCATGAGAAAGCGACACCGTCACAGCCAAACTGCGACATCTGCTGGTGGTGAGGCGTCCTTCTTAAACGATCCATAACACGATTTCCTCACAATAACTGCTACTGAAATATGATTTCTGAATGACATACTCGCAGCATAATCTTTTCTTGTGAAATGAGTGTAGATGACTTTGCTCCAACCTACAATGTGTGCCTGCGCTGAAATGCTGATCATTTGCATATCCAAGCATGTTTTGTGTGTACACTCGACAGACTGGATGTTTATTGCAAGAGGCCTTCGTGGTCGTTGTGTTGCAGATTCAGTGGACAGCAGCAAACACGCATTTCGTACAAAATTAAATTTCAAAAGTACACGGGTGTTATTTACCACACGTTGTTTTGTCTCAAAGACACTAACCTGTTTACCAAAGAAGATGCGGACTCCATGCCTCTAAAGGTCGGTGGTGAGTTTTGTTCCAGCCGCCGTCGCCGTTGTGATTGCTGAAGTATGGAATAAACACTGGAAAAAAAACTTTATGTTTCGAGTGTATAAGACTACTCGAATGATTAGAATTGTCTCCTAACTGTACTTTCGTAAAGAACTAAGAAATACAGTAATCAATGCATGGAAAATGTATTGGTCTACAACAGACGTGGCATTGGCTGGGGACTAATATCTTTAAAGTTTGAAAATAACTGTTTCTAAGGTATACAAAGCAACACAAAGCCGTCAATTCGCAATAAAAATGAGCAGTCATTAACGTGGTCCACATGAGTATAGAAAAAATTTCATTTTGTCATCCAACTTTACTTTGCTTCATGATTTATTTGTTCCAGGAATATGCCTCACAGACTGTTTTTGCAAGGGATTTTAGACAAGGTAATGTTCATGCCTACATGAACTCTTTAAATGAATAAAGGGTAATTACGAAACTACTAAGTGAGCGGACTACAGTTACGAACGTGAGTCTGGAACAGGTGAATAGAAAATGCATTCAATATTGTGGATGCGTGGAAGGTTATCACAATTCACCTTGTTTTGCAGACGTTATCTATGGATAACAGATTGGCCGAGACTTGGTAGCCCTACTTTGGTTGTATAAAACGACTACTTGCTATTGCTTGTACAACGCGAACATGTTCAAAAGTATCAATGCAAATCTGATAACCGCACTATTAGTAAGGCAATCCTGGTGGGAGCTGCCAAGTGAAAGGTAACTACAAAACATAAATGACTGAACTTAGCAAATTAATTAATCCTGGGAGCTGTTTCCAAGTGAAACAAATATCTGTAAGTCCCTCTCTAATTTAATTGAAATGACGTTGTGCAAAACTGAGTGAGAGCTGAACAGAATTACCAGTAGAAAGTTTAAGCCTTCCAAGTATGTAGTGCTCGCCATACATTAGTCTCAATAGGTTATCCTTTGTAGATATATCCCAAGCAACGCGCATGTCTGTGCTGTCTGTATCAGATTAGTAATTACATAAAGAAGATTCAAGGAAATATATGTGCGCCTAGTCATGGGAATAATATCATCACAAATGTGTCTACAAATTCACAGAAATTGTTATATGCATCAACAAAGGACAAAAAGTGCTTATATATTGTGCATCCGACTACAGTCATATTTCTGTTGCTTTATCTAAAAGCTCAAATAAAAACGGAAGCATGGGCACGCACTGGCATAGAAACAAGATAGTGTCTACCAATGGATAGACAAGAGATATTACCACGATTCCAGAAAAATTATCGGTGCTGCTTAAATAAATTTTACAGACTCATCAGTAGCTAAAGATGTGAACACTGACGTCACATACCAACAACCAAAAGAAAGTCAGATTAGCAATATAGAAAAAAAATTCAGGTTCTTACATAAATTACAAGTGAAAAACAGTAACGAAATCTACATTTATAACATGATTCTATCAAAGCTTCCCCAGAAAGGCGTCGGCTGGTGCACAACATGAAACTAATAAGAAAGTAAACATGGTTCCCAACCTTATGAAACGAAATAAATTCAAAATGTTCAAATGTGTGTGAATTACTGAGGGACCAAACTGTTGAGGTCATCGATCCCTAGACTTACACACTACTTAAACTAACTTATGCTAAGAACAACACACACACCAATGCCCGAGGGAGGTCTCGAACCTATGGTGGGAGGGGCCGCGCAATCCGTGCCATGGCGCCTCAAACCGAACCCAGTGCGCAGGTCATACCAACCTACAAGAAGGGTAATAGGCGTGATTCACAAAAATACCGTCCAATATCACTGTCACTAATTTGTTGTAGAACCTTAGAACATATTCGCAGCTCAAACGTAATGACGTATCTTGAACAGAATGACCTCAATGCCAAGCAGCATGAATTCCGAAAACATCACTCAGTGTGCAACACTACTCGCACTTTTCTCGCATGACATGTGCAAAGCATTGGATCAGGGAAGGCTGGTAGATGTATTTCTTGGCTCCCAAAAGGAATTTGTTTCTGTTTTATACCTAAGCTTATTGTCAAATAGGATTTTATGGAGTATAAAGTGAAATTTGTGACTGGGGTAAGGACTTTTTAGATGGGAGGACGCAGCATGTTATCTTGGACGGACAGTGTAACGTTCTCTGGCAGCACGCATCCAAAGAGAAAGTTAAAGGAACATTTCGATGTATAATGCTCACTGTAAGAAATAATTTCTATGTATTTCTGTTAATTGAATCTCAAAAGAACACTTAATTTTGTGAGGGAAAATGATTATAAATGATTACTCAAAGAGTGTGAAATACTATCTGTGGCGGAGGATGTGAAAACCGCCACAGAAGAAACGATATGTAATTAAAAATGACAAAGACTGTACAAGAACTAGTTAAGATATAAATAGGCAATATATTGTAATAGAATAGCTTGTCTTCTGCACGGACTGAATGGGAGAGGAACCCGTGACGTTGCATTAGGCTCTTAGGTAGTCTTCATTTGTCATAAGTCGATGATCGACGCCGTTTCTAGCTGCGATTGTAAAAGGTGTGTAAAGGTTTTAGTTGCTTCTGTTAAAATATATTTATTTAGTAAAATCTGTTTGTCACAATTACTGCAAAGTTCGCACCGGACACTACCCATTTTATTTAAGAAATTGCAGCATTTTATCGGATATCGCTGGCGGTGCGGAGCTGCACCGCGAGCGAGCAGTCTGCAGCAGCGGCAGATTTAAATATACGATCGCAGTAACGACCACATCCTAAAAAAGGTACAGGTAGAGGTGAAGGAAAATAATAAAGTGTTCCTTTTCACAGCATTCCAGACGCAGAATAAAAAGAGATAGTAGATTTTATCTTGTGCACTCACAGGTGGATACAAGCTGCAGCTTTTGTAAATTCTCATTCAAAAAAGTGATAAATTCTGAACATATGGTAAAGTGTATTTAAAAGTGGATAATTTTCATGAGAGCTTAGCAATATATAAAAAAAGAAAACATTTTCATATAGTAAAGCTAGTCTTATGCTTCAAAGCTAGTCGGGATATATCCAATTAAACAAAAATTCACTGCAACGTGAAAATGTTTGCTAAGTTCGATGGACAATAATATTTTCATTCTTGCAGAAACAGCTTTACTACTTGAATAAAAGAAAAACTTGAGTCATTATTTTGTAATATTCAAAGAAATTCATTTTTATTACTCTACAACAGAATATTTCATACGTAAAGTAATAATCACATACGGAAAATTTATTGCAACCTTGCATTTCTCATGTTCATCCATGTCTATGTTAAGTTCAATCTCAACGGTTTCGCAATCAAATTAAACGCAAAAAGCAAAGAAAGCTTAAAACCAGACGGTCAACTCCCGAATAATTGAAACAGACAGAACCACACTAAAACAGTCTTCATCAGAAGTAGAAGTAACTTAAGGTTTGCCCAGGGACGTGTGCTGGGACCCTTGCTGTTCATGTTGTGTATTAATGACCTTACACATTGTATCAACAGTTATTTCATTCTTTCTTTCACTGGTGCCATGTCCCGCGCTGTCGCAGTCGGCATTGTTAGGCACAGATTTCGCAAGGTTAGTGGAAAGGGGTGGCCGGATGCCCTTGCACCTAGACTTTATGGCTTACCCAAAGTGCATAAACCTGAAATTCCGTTGAGGCCAATTGTCAGCGCTACAGGCGGACCAACACACGAGTCAGCTAGACAGCTTGCCTCATTGCTGCAACCTTACGTTGGTAGGACTGACAGTCATATTAAAAATTCAGTTCATTTCATTGACAAGTTAAAGGAATCGAGCGTGGGCCCGGATGAGAGCCTCGTCAGTTTTGATATTGTGTCGTTATTTACCATGATTCCGGTAAACGAAGCTACATTATGCATAGCGGATATTTTTCCTACCCATATTGTGGCATTATTCCGACACTGCCTCGCCACAACCTCCTTTCAAAACAATAATAACTTTTATGAACAGATTGACGGGGTGGCTATGGGCAGTCCTCTTAGCCCTTCTGTGGCTAACTTATTTATGGAGACTTTTGAACAACGATCTTTGCAGACTGCCAGTAAGAGACCAGCCAGATGGTACCGCTATGTCGATGACACGTTCGTAGCATGGACACACGGAGCAGAGGAGTTGGATGCCTTCCTGACACGTTTAAACAGCATTAATCCGAAAATCCAATTTACTATGGAGACGGAAAGGAATGGGCAATTGAATTTCCTGGATGTGTCTGTGATTAAACGACGGGACGGAACGTTGGGCCATAAGGTGTACAGAAAGGCCACACGTACTGATCGTTATCTACGCAGAGATTCAAACCACCACCCCAGACAAAAGAAAGAGGTCTAATGAAAACCAAGGTAGACAGGGCGTACAAAATTTGTGAACTTGTGTATTAAAAAGATGAGATTGAATATCTACGGTCAACTTGCTTGTGATCGATACTAATGCCTTGCTGAATTATTCTTTAGTGTGCACCTGCCATGAAACTAGCATTATTTTGTTGTGGAAAGGTGGATTGGATTCAGCTGAGTGTGGTTTATGTTACTTCAGGTCCTATGTTATCCCTCTTCGGAAGTTTGTTTGGAAAGTTTCTAGACGTCACAGGGGATGAAATTCGAATCTTACACGGAAATAGCAGAATTATACAGATTAATAGCACTTGAGGGCGGAAATATTATTAAATTATAACTGTCAAAAAAGATATGAAGAGAAGTGAAAGACCAGGAGGGTAATGTTTGCGGAGGAAGGGAACAATCTGAGTTACTTAATAGGCTAGAAGCTACTCCAAGTCAGATTGGAGCGAGTCAGGTTAACGAGCAAGTAAACAGTCGTGTGACAGCTTTGGAATATCTTGAACACAGAGTAGAAGTATTAAAGGTCAACAGACAAAGCAGCATAGCAAGAATCAGAGAAGGTTGATCAACTTTCTACTGCTATAGCCAAACTGGCTGCTGGTGGTAAGTAGAGCTCGGATATCCCAGTGCAGGCCATTGTTTGAGGACTGAGCTAACAGTTTGTCAGGAGGCGCTGGTAGATGCACATGGTGACCACACAGCACACGTCTAACCAGGGTTGAAAGATAAGTCTGAATTAGGATTATTTACAGTAAATGTACAACACGATTTAGGCGTTAATGTGATAGGGGAGGAACAGGATGAACTAGCTACATAACCTGTCATAGGACTAAATGAAACTGAATTAGTAACAGATGTAGACGTAGCAAACCAAACTTTAGAAAGGCGAAGTGACTTCACACTTACAGTCGTTTTGAGAATGCTATTCTTACAAGGAGTAAATCTTCAAAACACGAATTTTTTTAAACTAACATATGCCTGTTTTTGTTGCTAAATGACCGTCTGTAATAGCCTCAGTGTGAATGGCAATTTAAACTCTCGTCTTAGAATCTACAGAATTTATGCAGGGTCAATGCCGACCTCAGTATGTGATACTTTGGAGGTACCGTATTTTCTGAGTTCAGGTGTCTGGTGTAACGTATGTAGTGTTTTTGCTTATGCCCTGATTTCGTTTATTTGTGTAACTAGACAGCTTGCAAGTCTTGTCCTTTGTGCTTATTTCCTCGTTTTAATTTTAATTTTAATTTTAATTTTTTATTTATTTATTTATTTATTTTTTGCATGAGTGAGGCCTTAGTTATATGTCTTGATATCTTCTTCCGTATGAGTGGCAATATAGCCAACGGTCTTGCCACGTTGGGTGTCACACAATCAAAAAAATTCAGCACCGTCAAATCTGGTTAGTATATGGCTGGGTTATCTTCTGGATAACCCAGGTGCTATTGGATTTGAGAGACTGATACTTGGTTGTTGCACAATATGAGTTATGACTACAGTTAAAACATGTGATGAAGAATTTAGTACTCTTGGGGAGTACTATTGATGAGAGGGTGTACAGTAATTTTCTTAATTACAAGGCCAAGTGAGATGATGTACAGTGCTCTTACACATGATTTGATTAGAGATGTGTTTACCATATGTCATGCGCGAATAAAATAGAAAGAAACATTCCACATGGAAAAAATATATTAGAAACAAAGATTCTGTGACTTACCAAATGGGTAAGCGCTGGTAGATAGACACAATAAAAAAAACACACACACAAAATTTCAGGCTTTCGCAACCCACGGTTGCTTCCTCAGGAAAGAGGGAAGGAGAGGGAAGGAGAGGGAACATTTTCTATGTTGTAAGGTTCAGTACATGCTGTGAATGATATGTAGGATGATTTATGACAGTTATGTTTAGTCTTTACTTTATACTTCATTTTATATTTCCTTGAATGAGAGTTATTCTTCTTTGACAGAAAAGAGTCCTTATGGAAGATATATGTAGGCACGATGCGACATGTTGTGGATATTTATACTCATCAGAAGTTTCTATTGTAGCTGTCGGGTCCCACAGTTTTCTGGGTGAAGAGATGGCTCTGTCCTAGTATGTTGAAAAGTAAGTTTTGATTGGCAGTGGTTGTTTCTTGATCTGTGTCAGATACGATGCGAAAGATGCCTCGTTTGCTCGACATTTGAGCCAGAGTGAGTACGCTGTGTGGATGAAAGTGAATCTGATGTGCTGTGAGGTTACCACTTGGCACTCAGCGCTTTAGTAGTAACTATGTATATGACGAGTGTAGAAAGCTCAAGATCACTCCTGTCGAGGCAGTGCATTTCGCCCTCCATTTTCTGTGCTGTTTTCTAGTATTATTTTGCACTATGTCTGTGTGAATGTAGATTTATTCAAGCACTGAGTGTTGTCTGAGAGTTGTTTGTAAAGGTTGAATATCTACAAGAAAATGTGTACCTCCACATGATACAAAATGAAATGATTCTCTGGGGTTGAGTGAGGCAAAGTGGGTTGCGTCAAGAGAAGTAATAAGGTCTCGATATGAATTTCGTTTCACTGATGCTTGACTATGTTTTATGATGGTTTCTCCAGATTTTCGTGGTGTTTAAGACTGTGCAACAAAGCAAGAAGCAGTAATAATTATGTCCGAGATTAATACTAGTATAATTTTTGTAGCGGGTAGATTTTGCGAACTTTGGTAGCTCATATTTGACGTCCGAGTGAAGACAGTGACGAAACATCGTTTACATTTGCCTGCGTCAGTTAGTGATCATGGCCTTCTTCTGTTGACGTATCCTGTTGTTCCTGTACGTCCATGTAGCATTTGAACCTCTTTGTCGACCTTCCATCTTCTTCTGAGGAACACAGCCTCTCAGTCGCCTCTTGCAACACTCTTTCTTTCTAAAAACATTCGAGTTGTTGTTCCTGAACATTTCTCTTTAACTTAAATGAAATAACTTATTGTGTGCTTCCAGAACTGTAAATTCGTGCAATTTATATCCTTGCATAAGTAAATCATTTCAGTCTTGCTATTAAGAGTTACTAAGTGCTTGAAAGTGTAACGTAGTGAAAGAAGTAAGGCAGCTGTGATTTGTCTCCTACGGTTTCCACCGATGAGAAATTACATGTAGAGTTTGAGTGAAGCTAGCCACACTATACCTGAATATACTGTGCAGCAGACTTGATAACATCCATTATTATTTGTACCCCTTGGCTGTGTTGTGCAATACTACGCAAGGGGAAATTTTGAAGATTTATGGTCTTATTATTTACAACACTACAGACTTCTAATAACTACCTGAGAGTCTGGTAAAGATTAATGTAATAGGAACGTATTCTACAAGCTCGTAATCATAGATCACTGTTGTAGAATTTAACTGCAGAGCAATCCATGTTCATCAATACTGCAGTAGCTCAATGTTCTTTTTAGTTGTTTTTTTTCAGAGCACATCCCAGAAAGGTAACAAAATCACGGTGCAAGTTGTAATGAATGACAAGGAGGCCATCAACATCCGCGTATCCAAAGGAACGACGCCGTAAAGCTGATGAGTGGGACTCTGGCTGCGGGCGAGTCTGCAGAAGTGACGCAGCTTTGCCGTTTCTGATCTGCGGAGAGTCGAACCCAGGATTAGCTGGCACAGAACAGGAGCTGTCTGCGCCGCCTCCCTGGACAACGCGTGCGAAGCTAGTGTCACTACTAACACCAGTGACGACTGCCACGATATATGCAAAAGAAATCTCACCACCAGCTCTTTCTGGTGATGTAATGAAACAGCGGCAACTGCACTCCAAGAAATACTGCACAGCGCTGTCACCATGAATAAAACTAAGAATATCTGGTGGGACAGGCTGCACAGTGCGGCGTAGACTCTCCTCAGCTTCCGGTAGCGGTCCGCAATTGGTCGCCGTTGGCATCTCACTCGGGCTGTAGCTCTCAGACACTGGTTGAGCTGGCGTAAGTCACTCCTCACAAGAAGAACGAGGCCCACATACCTGGCAACAGCGGTAAGTGCAATACCACATGAGAATAGTGTTAACATGTGTGTCCATTTCACTTCGTTACTCAGAAATTCCAACTTCACAGCAGTTACAAGTAGCGCGAGATAGCCTGCGAGTGCCACTTTGCTGGAGATCCTCACCGCCGCACTGGAGAAACGGCGCGACTCCAGGATGCCGCTGTCCCGATAAGACAATAGACTGAGGATCCTCTGGTACTTGTGGGTGTTTCCAAACAGGTCTGCTGCGACCGCCATCACCGTGGTGGCGTAATGCGTCGTCACATGGGCTATCAGCCACACAAAGGTGATGGAATCCTTTTTTCTCGCGTACATACCTTGAAACGAGTTTACCACATGTGCATTTATTACAAGGTTGATGACGAGAACAACAGCTGCGAACAGCGTACCAGCACGTGTCCTCCGTAGCTCACACTTCTCAGCGTCCACTGTGAACGGCGTCAACCCGATAACCCTGCAGACGGTGTGGTATGGTGCTGCAGATCTTAAGAGGTCTCGTCTATTCACCATTTCAACATCGGCTACCACTCCAGGGTGCCTTCGTTAGCTGTGATGAAAGAAAAACGTTCCCCAATTAGAGTAAGCAAGATGCTTGCATTAGAAAGAGAATTAATCTAAAACCATCGACATACAATTGATTATCAGAGTACACTCAGCCTTAAAATAGCACTTGCACGAGAAATGAGTTTCCCTTGACTCATGTTTTCATAAAGCATTTTGAGCACTATGGAGTAAACGTAGGCATGATTAAGAAACACCTTCATATTCACCTATGAAACTCATTGCAAGATTTACTGTTACGAATATGTTTAACGAGTCTTGCTTACACCTCAGAGAGAGACTGAAAGATTTACACATTCTGGGTAAAGCAACAAAATAAATAAAATAGTAAAGAAGGAAAGTTAAGAGGAAATATGGGATCATAGTGGGAACCGTTACAGACGGGAAGTGATGGCTGCCACATGAAGGACTTGTGTCGACAGTCAGCAAGGTAAGCCAAGCAAACCTAAATCATATGGCAGGGTAGAACTTCATATCCCGCTTCACCCATACACTAGTTTAGTAAGTCAGATTTTATCGACAATTTTTTTGCCAATATGATATGAGAGTGAACTGAGCTTTTTTGTTATCATGTTAAGGTAATGCTGCCTTTTACTTTATTTTACTTCTATTTAGGTGTAGTTTTTTTGTTATACGCTTTTTCGTGTAAAGTGGAATAGCAGCCATCGTTTTCTGCTATACTTTTCTATTTAAGTTAGATCTAAAAAGTTAATTTTATTATGGTGTTCATGCGCGATTGCAAATATATTTTTGTGTGAATTCAAATAATGGAATAACAATATGGTAAGAACGGAAGGCTGCTCACAACATGAGCAGACATTGAGCTGTGGACATGCACAATGAAAAAACAAGCTAAATACTGAGCTTTAGGACAAAGTCCTCCGCCAGAAACAGAAACCATACACGTGTTCAGACAAGCAAAACTCACACAGGCATGACCAATACCTCTGGGCACTGGGGCCTGACTCACGCCAAGTCGTGCTCCAGCACCCAGAGACAGGGGCCACGTCTGTGTGGGTTGTGCTTGTGTGAATGCGTGTGTGTTTCTTATCTCTGAAGAAGAATTTTGCTCTATAGCTCAGTGTTGTAACAGTCATTTTGGTCGAACCTCTGTATGACTCAACGCCTCCGGATGTGGTGAGTAGTAACCTACCCTTTCCATATTACTTGTAGTTTTGTAGTCAACATGCTGGGTGCCGAAGAATAAGAGCCAGCAGCCGCCAGAGAAGAAGAAGTAAATATTCCAGAATTCGAATCGACAACAGCTGCCACCATGAGTAACGTA